>NW_026067927.1:10691454-10880739 GCF_014885135.2 Alexandromys fortis
TATTATCCAGCAGGTGGCGCTGTTGCCAAGTCGCGATGAAAACGGGTTCCTGTTTGAGGGTCTGTCGAAATCCGCCTGTCTCTGCTTCAGGAGTGCTGGGATTAAAGGCGTGCGCCACCACCGCCTGACCGGCCTTGAACTCACAGAGATCCGCCTGCCTCTGCTTCCCAAGTGCTGGGATTAAAGGCGTGTGCCACCACTGCCGGCAGGCCTCAGAGATCGTCCTGCCTCTCTGGATATTGTGGGCCTGAAGGCCGAGTGTATCTCGGACTCGACACTGGGGCCTAAGTCACGAACTAAACAAAAAACGGTGTACAGGGAACCATAAACCCAGAATCCAGGGGTAGAGAAGAGTAACCAGGAGCTATTGGTTGGAGGGGCGGAAAGACCTCCCGCAACAAGAAAGGATCATAATGCGCAATGGAAATTGCTTAGTGGTAGAACAGAGGACCAGTTGCATGGAAGGATCAGGGAGAACTGTGTGGGATAAGTATACAGAATTGGAAGAAAAATCCTCCAATGTGTGAGAAAAGGCTGAAGCAGAGAGGAGCCATGTTGTTAGGAAAAGCCAGGGTGCTCTAAGAGAAGGTTTGAATGAGGGGCACTGAGGCCAAGTTCGTAAGAACCCTGTATTTGACTTCCAGGCTTGATTTGTTGTTTTGTTTTGCTCTTGTTCATGAGACAGGCTCTTGCTATGGTCACAGACCCACCTCAAGCCAGCAACTTCTGCCTATGCTTCTAACTAAGTATATTGGACCCAATCATACCATAATCAGATTCTGTCAGCCTGACAAGTTCTTTGGTTTAGAGGCAAGGCAAGAGTTTTAGAAAAAGCAGTGGAGGGACCACCATTTTTATGAAGTTCAAATCCTGAGTCTTACCCATGCAAATGTGCCCACGTGCTGCTAATGCCTTGGTATCCTTACACTGACGAAAGTTGTCTGATCAAATGATCTAAAATTCCTGACCCTACAATCCCTGGCACACAGCTTCGTGCTATTTCTCTCTACTCCAGGGTGTTCTGGCTCTTTCTTTCCAAGAGCATGAGGGAACAGCATGGTCAGGGATGAGAGAGACAGAGTGGGAGAGCAATGAAAGAGAGAAAAGAGAGATCTTGATAGAGAGAGATGCTATGGGGTTACAGAGAAGCCTGGTGCTAGGGAAAAATTCCAAGAATTCACAAGGATGACCCCAGCTAAGACTCCTAGCAATAGTGGAAATGGTACCTGAACTGGCCTCCCCCTTAAATCAGATTGGTGAATACCCCAACTCTCATCATAGAGCCTTCATCCAGTAACTGACGGAACCAGATGCAGAGATCCCCAACCAAGCACCAGGCTGAGCTCTGGGAATCAAATCGAAGAGAAGGAAGAGGGACTATATGAGCAAGGGAGGTCAAGATCATGATGGAGAAATCTACAGAGACAGCTGAACCTAGCTTGTAAAAACTCATGAACTTAGACCGACAGCTATGGAGCCGCCAAGGAACCAAACTAGGCCCTCCAGAGGTGGGAGACAGTGGTGAAGCTTGGACTATCTGAGAGGCCCCTGGCAGTAGGACCAGGATCTATCCCTGGTACATGAACAAGCTTGTTGAAGCCCATTCCCTATGGTAGAATGCCATGCTCAGCCTCAATGCAGTGGGGAGGAGCTTGATCCTGCTCCGACTTGATGTGCCAGACTTTGTGGACTCTCTATGGCAGTCCTTACCTGTTGGGAGGAGTGGATGGGAGGTGGGCTATGGGGGAGGTGAAGGGAGTTAGAGTACGGGTTGGGGGAGAACTGTGGTTGAAATGTAAAATAAAATTTATTTTTTTTTAAATCCAGTTTCTTTTCCTTCTAAACATCCATCAGTCCCTTTGGTTATTTCTTACACATACCACTGACCTAACTTTAGGCCAGTCTGTTCATAGACCTGTGTTCTGTGGGTCAAAGAAAGTTCTCCACTCCACCTGCACCCTCATCCTGGCTTGACAACTCCTTGTCATTCCCATTGTTCATCTTCTCTTATACAAATTCTATCCCTGCAGGCCCATGTGACATCTCAACTGAGCTGTCTGCTGATTTACCTACTCAGTAACAAGACTGGGTACGAGCTGCCAATCCCATCCCTCTGTATTAAAATGACTACAGCATACTAAAACTACTCACTGTTGATTTGACCAGCTAGAGGACAATAAGTCAACTCCTCATGGTCCCTTGCTTCATTTGCTGGACTTGCAACATAAGATACTTGTTCGGTTTCATTTATGAGACAGGGTCTTATTATGTAGCCGTGGTTGGCCTGGAACTCACTGTGCAAATCAGACTGTCTTTGAGCTCATAGAGGTCTGCCTGACTCTGCTTCTGAGTGTGTAAGAGATTTTTTAAAAATAAGTGACTGTTAATGAATCCTGTATATTCCAATCTGTGGGCAGAAGAGTGAGAACACGCATGGAAACCTGAGAAAAATCAAAGCCCTTAGGAATGCAGGGTACCTGTGAGGTTTAGGATAATTCCAGGCTGAGACAAAGAAAATGGACCTGCTTTAATTTGAAACTTTTAAGCACTTAGGTCAGTGGTTCTCAACTTGTGGTCACAACCCCTTTGGGGGCTGAATGACCCTTTTACAGGGGTCACCTAAGACCGTCATGTATATTAGATATTTACATTGTGATTCATAACAGTAGCAAAATTGCAGTAATAAAGTAGCAACAAAAATAATTTTATAGTCAGGGGTCAGGTCACCACAACATGGGCACTTATTAAAGGGTCACAGCATTAGGAAGGTTGAGAACCACTGATTTTGGTGGAGACAAAGTGAGATGCCAAAATGTGTATCAATTTGATGAGTTCATTTATATGATGTCGCCCTCTGACTCAGAACTGAGCAGTGGTTACAAAAGACAAATGAAAGCTTCGAAATCACAGAGGTGAAGACAGCGGAGGATAGGTGACTGTCAGTTCAGCTAGACACCAGCAAACATCTTGTACGGTTGACCTAACAATAATGATGCCAACGCTAGCCCAATATTCATTTCTTTCCAGAACCATTCTATTTTGGGGACTGAGGTGAGGGGTACTCATCAAGTGCTACCGCCTACTTCATTCCATAGGGTGGGCAAATGGTTGTAGATACTGGAAAGCAGACCCACTCAGACAAAAACTGTGAAGTGACAGGGCCACTAAAGAGAAAAGGGCCACCGACCGAGTGACAGCTGGAGAGCTTGCCCATGACCTCCATATCCAGATCTAGAGAGAACAGACAGATCCAGGGAGAGCAAGTCACCATGGTGAGGGGCCCTGATGGAAAGCAACAGAGAGCTGATGTGAGAATCTGAAAGTCAGCTACCAGAGAGTGCAAATTCCCAGGGTTACAGAACCTGAGGGCAGCCAACAAGAGTGAAAGAAAATTAGAGATGGGCAGGGACCTGAGAAGCTCCAGCCACAGAGTAAAAAGAACTAAAGTAACCAGCATTTTTAGAACAAGAAGATCCCATTCAGGGGTGAGGGGCTTAGAGATGAGTGCCATCTGGGAGCTCTGAGTTCCTCTTGTTATATGCTCCAGGGTCTCTGGACTCCCCCTCCTCTCTAATTGGTCCTGCCTGGGGTTTCATCCCTTGGATAGGCTCTTTCTCTACTTGTAGTCTTCTGGTGGATAGAGGGACAACTCACAGCACCTTTCCCCTCAACAAGGAGCACCCTTTCTTTTTTTATTTATTTTATTTTATTTTATTTTTTATTTTTTTGGTTTTTCGAGACAGGGTTTCTCTGTGGCTTTGGAGCCTGTCCTGGAACTAGCTCTGTAGACCAGGCTGGTCTCGAACTCACAGAGATCCGCCTGCCTCTGCCTCCTGAGTGCTGGGATTAAAGGCGTGTGCCACCATCGCCCGGCAGGAGCACCCTTTCTTAAAGGGACCATCCCTAGTTTTAGGTTGGCCTATGTTCTACCAACTTCCCTTTTTGTAGCTTTAATTCCTTCATTATTTTCACTAATTCTATAGCTGAGTTTTCAGCTTGGCTTTTGAAGAGGTAGCAGATTCCACATTCCCAAATCTCTCCTTTGATTTGCTCTCCTGACCCACCCCACACTAAGCCATCTTCTCGGTCTCCCCGTCTCAACCACTCCATCATCTTTACTAAGACTCTGTTTCTGAGGCCAATGAAAATATTAGCAGATAAAGGAACTAATGACAAAGACTGAGTTTGATCCTGCAGCCTGGCAAAGCAAGAGAGACTGACTTTTACAAGTTGTCTTCTTGCCTTCACATAGATGCTTTGGCACACATGGACACAAACATGCACACAGAATAAATAAATGCAACTCTATGTAACACCATGAGATGTTGTCAGGGGTTTCTGTCCTCCCACCAGGTCCCACAGCTGTTTAGCCCTGGATGCTGGTTCAGCCTCTGTCTGTCTGTCAATATGGCGGAGGTACCATTACTGGGACCGTTACTCTGAGATTGCCTCGCTCACCACCTAACTCTGGGTAGCACCATCCAGCACATAACCCTTTTTAAATTAGTAAAAGCTAAATCTTTCATACAGTGCAGTGCGCAGCCTGGAAATATCTCTGTGTATGGCAATGGGAATTTGCCGTGCTCTTCTGCCAAGCAGACCTGATCCACTGGCAGGGAGTGCTGAGCCATGGGCATGGTCTCAGCCACTTTTCTCCCAACTCCAAGTGGTCACATAAGCGGCCAGACCCGAAGTGGGTGGCAGGCATCTGCCCCAAGCGTCGATGTGCCATACTGTTGGCGGAGGCTACTCATTCGTCTCCCTGCTGCCCAGACCTGAAATAATCACTCAGAAACTATATTAATTAAAACACTGCTTGGCCAGTCACTTAAGCATATTGCTAGATCTTATATCTTAAATTAGACCATTTCTATTATTTTAAACTTTACCACAAGGCTCGTGGTTTACCGGCAAAGGTTGTAGCTGGCAGCTTGTTTCTGTCTCTTCTGGGGGCTACATGGCATCTCACTGACTCTGCCTACTCTCTCCTCCTCCTCTGTCTGCTTGGAATTCCCTCGTTGCCTTATTCTGCACTGTAATAGGCCCAAAGTAGCTTCTTTATTAATCAAAGGTCTTCACAGCATACAGAGGGGAACCCCACAACAGGTCTTTGTGTGAGACTCCTCACAGTGAGAGCAGGAGCTGACTCTGAGTCTGCTGTTTCCTTTCGGGATTTACTTCTCATACCAGATTATTTCATCCAGCCTCAATAGAGGAAGAGGTGCCTCGTCTCGCTGTAACTTGATATACCATGCCGGGCTGATATTTATGGAAGGCCCGCCTATATCTGACGAAAAGCAGTGGAGGAGAAATGGATGGGGGTGAGGCGAAAGAGGAAGATGGGAAGGAGGGGAAACCTTAATTGCGATGTGAAAAACAACAAACAAACAAATGAGACAATTTTTAAAAAAAATCACGAGTCTATTGTTCTGACTACAATTCATAAAGTAGGCAAGCTCCTCATTCTCTTGGCTAGATCCATAGGTGTCAGATTCTGAATGAAAAAATGGGATACATATCAATGCATGTCCTACAGCTTGGGTTTGGAGGGAAATACTAGAGGCTTTGAATGAGTGTTTAAGAGTCTGGGGTGGGGGAAGAACACTGATGAATGAAATATGGCTCCTCTCATTTCAGTGCAGTCCAAAGCAGCCCGCTAACGAGCTATGGTGCTAGCAGGTAAATGAAGATTTAGCAGAAATAAGAAGGAAATGTGGAAAGGAAAACAGATATACAGTAGAATAGAATGGCATTTGGCAGTAGTTACACAGTTTCAAGTTCAGGGTCAGACATTATACTTATTTTTATCCCTGATCACTAAGAATCAGAAATTCGTTTGCTGCTGGATACAACTATTATGGAGAGAAACGAAATTCAATTCACCTGTATTTGTCACCAGAGTATTGTGTCTGCTACATAAAAGTAGGAGAAATAAAGGAGGCTTCTTATTGAATTTTAATTTTGAGACTGTGCGACCCATTTGTGGGTTTTGCAGATGCAGTGAGCCAAAGCGCTATGAAGAAGGCTTAGGGCTTGACACACAGGCTCTTTCTGCAGCACTAAAACCTACAAGGGCTGCCCAGGCGCATCCACATGCTGGCCACACCCCTTCCCACATGCATAATCACAAACAGCAGATCATTAGCCCGTGTCATTTGTAAACTGTTAAGCTATGTATTTAAGCAGAACCATCTGAAAAGCTCCTAAAACCTCAAATAGATAATTTCCCTCACTGATGCCATATCAGAAACAATTTAAAAAACAATAAGAAAATCTTTATAGCTGGCTTTGGAAAATGACTCTCTTACATTACATTGTCTCTATTCGCTATGGTATCCAGGGAGATCTCTCACTACATCCCCCTTAATTGGACCATATCGCCTATAGCACAACAAAGAAGAAAGATCACCCTTTCTTTAACCTTACCGTCCTGGAAAAGGCATGCACAAGGACAAACCAGAACTTCCGGTGATGGAGAAAAGTTAATAAATGGGCGGGCATATGCATGGAGGACGTTTCTCTTTAGTTTTGTCTGGGAAAAAAAAAGTCTCAGAAAAAGAGAACCTAGAGTCAAAGCGGTCTGAACTCACTCCGAATTCCAATCTTTGGACTGTCTCTGGCTTGCCTGTGGCACAGTGAATCCATATTTTTGCCCCCCATGCAGTAGGAGTGAATAGTGAGTTACCTTCTGTCACAAAGCAGGGTGGGCAGAGAGAGCCGCAGGAAGGAGCTATTGTGTCTGAAGGCCCCTGCCTAGTGTCTGACCAGTAGTCAGGATCTTATAGGAAAGGTTCAATGGTGGTAGGCAAGTCAGCTTTTAGGGCTTAAATTTTGGTTACTTGAACCTCTGTCCCCTCTGCCTTCATGGAGTCTTAACACACAAGGTGAAAACATCTGAGATCATTTCCCAAGTGTCACTGTTGGAGGATGTGGCAGGGACTCTGCCAGTGGGTGCAGGCTGTCCCCTCTGCGTTCATGGAGTCTAAACATACAAGGTGAAAATGTCTGACATCATTTCCCAAGTGTCACTGTTGGAGGATGTGGCAGGGACTCTGCCAGTGGTTGCACCTGCACACCACTGAGGTGGAGGTGACAACATGAGGACTCGGGTGTCCAGTGACAGTGCTGGGGTCAACACGGAGCTCCCAGTGCCCATGGTAGCAGAGGGTGCCTAGCACTCAGGCTCTGATGGCAGCAAGGGATCCTCTGAAACTTCCGGTGTCCCGATTTTACTAGCATCGTGGGCATTTTCCTCTGCTTCCCCATCCCCACCTGCCTTGGTTTGTTTCTCCTTTTGTCTTTTCTTCTCTTCTTCCTTTTCACCTGTTAAGTATTTCCAGTGGGCCGTGTTGACAATAATATAGTAGGTCCAGGGCACACGACCACACAGCTTCATAAGACATCTTAGCATCATTTCCTACATTTGCTTAAGATTGTTTTTTAAATGTATTCTTGGTAATTTTGAGATCTCCATGTCTCCCTCCTTAACTCATTTATTCTTATGTTTGTCAAAGAGAAGTTAGTTGTCATAAACATTGCATTATCTCCAGATACTATCAGCATATGAAATTTAATAATTATATATACATATGTGTGTGTGTCCACACAAGTAGATGCACACTGTACAGAATATGTGTGTACTTCTGCTTCAACAATCTGGACAATGGATATAATGAAAAGTCCCACTACAAACATCAATGCAAATGACAGCTCCCACCTCAAAGGGAAAGAGAATTTGTTCTGAGCCGATCTAAATGAATCTGGCCTGGGAACATGGATTTGTTCCCCGAATAGTATGGTTCAGCATGGAAGCAGTTACACACACTGTTACAGTCACAGATGAAGGCAAGTCATAAATCAAAGTGGTTTTTTTTGGTTTTTTTTTTGAGCATTTTTGGTGGAAGCGTCATGTGGGTGGGTACAGCAAAGCCAGGAAGAGCTCTGCTCTAGGTTTCAGGTGCTACCTGATGACGTCCTTAGCTAAGCTAATCAGCTCCAAAAGTCTTACCTGGTGGCTGTTAGGCCAGACAAAGAAGGTGGATGTGCAATGACTCTTAAGGAAACTAAAACTAGGGATCATTTTTCCTCTGGATCTATAACATTCCAACTTCCCCGCATTCAGAGTTCTCATTAGTCAATCTGCTTTGCAGAATCTTCCACCCAGTGTAGCCTTTTCTAGGAAGGTCAGTTCACACAAAGCATTTAGGACAAAAAANAAAAAAAAAAAAAAAAAAAAAAAAAAAAAAAAAAAAAAACTAGACCTCCCTTCACCCCATCAATAGTCTCGTTTTTAAAAGAGGGGACGTCATAGGGGCTAAAAGTGAAATAAAATCAGGAAACAAGCTGGGCGGTGGTGGCGCACGCCTTTAATCCCAGCACTCGGGAGGCAGAGGCAGGTGGATCTCTGTGAGTTTGAGGCCAGCCTGGTCTCTAGTGCCAGGACAGGCTCCAAAGCTACAGAGAAACCCTGTCTCGAAAAACTTAAAAAAAAAAAAACAATTGTTTAAAAAGAAAAATCAGGAAACAAGAGGTGACCACACTGATATACAGGCACACAGGTGGCCTTGAATGTTCCTGCAGTGAAAAAGAAAGAAAATGACTGTGTAAGCAAGAGTTAGAAGAGAAAAAGGAGGAGGGAAAGAGGAATGCAAGGAAGAGGAGGAATAGGGAAGGAAGAGAAGGAGGGGGGAAAGGAAGGAGGAGGGTGAGGAGGGGGGAAAAGGAGAGTGAGGAGGAGGAATGGGGAGGAAGAGGGTGAATAGGGAAAGAAGGTGGTGAGAAGGAGGAGGGGGGAAAGAAGAGGAGGAGAGGGAGTGGGAAAGGAGAAGGGTGTGGAGGATGAATGGGGAAGGAGGAGGTTGAGGAGGAAAACCAGGAAACTGCGAAGGCATGAAGGGGGTGGAGGAATGGGGACAGAGGAGGGAGAGAAGCAGTGTGGATAGAGTGGGGGAGGAAGAGATCAGAACTGGTGGCCTTGGTCATACAGAAGATGGATACCTACACAGAAAGTAGAGAACCTTGAACACTGCTCCTTCAGCGAGGGACTAAGCCAGGAAACAACCACTTCTAGCAAAGGCAGTGGGAAAGCATTTGCTTTAGGCTGCAGGGAGGTGGGGGATCACTAAAAATGTCCTCCTTCCATGGAACATGTCTCTCTGGGGAAGTATGACTAATTTCCCTGCAGAGTGCAAACATGGGGTCTGAATGTGCTCTACCTCAGAGGCACATAAAATCCAAAGCTGAAAAAATGGTGTGTGAGTTTAGCACTGCTTCTGAATACCTTGAAGAAGAGAATGCAAAGCTTTCTCTAAAAAATAAAAAGGACATCTAGTGAAACCCCTAGTTGTGAAATTAAGAAGTGATAACCAAGAAAAAACACAGCAAAAATTCAATAGTGTCATGAATGGGAAAGAAGAAAAATTGGGGAGAAATCCTGAGGAAAATTGCGGAAATAGTTGATCCTCTTCACATTAAGGTCTCTTGACATTAAAAAGACCAAAATAAAATAAATATGTGCATATATATGAAAGATACAATAAGGAAAGAAATGGAAAATAAGAAGTTGAAAACACTTTGGAAAATAACAAAGACAAAGAAAACAAACAGGCAGGTGTTTAATTGAACTAAATAGAAATAAATTCTAGGATTGAAAATTTACCATTATTGAAATTTAAAACTCAAGGAATTGTATATAGCAGTTAAGTGAACACACCTGAAGGTAATAAGAATACAGTATGAGCATAAAGACAATTTATGGTCCTATTTTCTACATTTTAATTATCATATAAATTATATCATACCACATATATCCTCAGCAACTTGCTTCCCTGCTGTTAAGTGGTATTTGGGGGAGATTTATTGCACAGCACACATCAATGTTCTGCCATGTACCTTCCTCTTGGTACTTAGGTAGGTACCAACTTTGCTACCATAAATGATGCTGTGATCTCCATTCTTGCATGTGTCTCCTTATTCTAGATCCATATGTCTATAGGTAGAACTACACGCTTAAAATATAAGACCTCAGTGTCTCCAAATTTTTCTCAATGTGACTACGCCAGCTTACATCAGTAGTAACAATGCACATCCTTCCCAGTGCTTGCCATTGATATGGATAATTGTGCAATGTCATCTGTTGGGCATTGAGTCCTCTGAGTTGGACCCTTTGACTCCAGAACCGACTCTCTAATATGATTCTATTTCAAGATATTAATGAACCATTTTCAGAAGTAAACAGAGCACTTATAGTCCATACAGATAACACAAATCATCACCAATGTATATTCCTAATCGGCCACTTCTAAGTGCAAGGAGCTAACTGGCCATGTACACGATCCTTTCAAACACCCTGGAAAACTAGTAGATGTTATGAGATTGATTTGGTTGCTCCTAATGTCCCTGGACAAAGCAGATGAAGAAAATGATGAGTTCAGAGATTTGAATCCCCATCCAAGCACTGAGAACCCTCACGGTCACATATGTGAGAATCCAGGAAAAGCAGAATTCATAGGTGGAGGCCTTGGGGTCACTCTGGGCATGGAGAAGCTGCAGCGATGGCACCCGGTGTGAGATAAAGGCGATAGGATGATGTCCCAGGAACTGGCCAAGTATCTATGGGGTGTTAGTAAGGACCAGAGAGCCAAAGTCAGAGGGCTCCCACTCTCCCCGTTATTACTTTCTGGTTTATTGCTTTATTCTTTGATAATTCAAATGAAATAAATCACATTAAATCTTCAGATTGTCATATTTACGTGTTTGTTTTCTGATGAAGATGTGGGGATAGAGGATAAAGGAAGATGGAGTGTCGGATAGTAAGGTCGGCCGCTGATTTAGAAACAGGCATCTTGGCTCCAGGTTGGCAATCTGGTCTGTGGAAGTCCTTATCTTTTTGGAGGGGAAAAAAAATAAAACCTTTTGCTCGAATATCATTGTTATGAATTAATGTAAACTTTGTGAAGAACATGTTAATGTAAAGAAATGGAAATTAGCATTAAAAAGTCATTCATAGACTGCAGACCCCCAGACATCAACCACTGCTATCATTTGAGAGCGCTTCTTTTCAGATAAAGAATGTAATTTTTAGGGATGTGAAACACTCAGTTAACAAAGCTATAGCCACAGAGAACTGACAGGAGAGCCCAGACAGCCCGTCCTGCCTCCTATGTGTTATCGGACCAATGTCCTTCCATTTCCTCATCCACAGCCACCGACCTGTGTCACTCAGAGCCTCGTCAAGAGGCCCTGAAGTACATTTCCCTCCTAGCTGGGGCTCCTGGGCATCCTTGACCACTGTTAGGACCCTTTTCAGGTCTATCCATGGGTATCTCTTTCTGCTTCATCCCCATAACAAGGCTGAGCTCCTCCGTTGTACATTTCTGCATAGCAGCCTGGAATACATCAAAACGAAGTGTGTGTGTGTGCCGTGACTTGGCTTTCTAGGATGGAAACCAGTGTGGGGACAGGCACCAGATGTCAGCAGATGTGCTTATAAACAGCATGTGGGAGGTCCTGTCTCTCGGGCAGACCTTATCTCCCTGCTCTCTGCTCTAAGCCCTGGAGAAGATCAGACCTGGTTGGCAGGGCAAAGTGTAGCACTGTCATGCAAGTCTCTCTAGCACATCCCAGCCTGGCCTGTGCTCACGTGCAGCTGCAGACTTCTGTAGCCACTGGCCTCCTCATGAGAAAAAAGCCAGATGTGCAGCTGTGGCCTCCAGGAGGTCATTGGAGACTGGAAGGGAGTCGTGTGTGTGTGTGTGTGTGTGTGTGTGTGTGTGTGTGTGTGCGCGCGCGCGTGTGTGTGCATGGAAAGAATTATGAAGGAAACACTAGCCTGGTTTACACCCTTTTCCTGGTTCAAGGTCAGTGCTCAATAAATCTTTGTTTTATTGTCTCAGTAATGATTTAGAAAAAGGGTTGTTCATTGCTGTCTGACCTCAGATGGATGAGGACTAATTTTATCCCATGAGATTCCATCTGGAAGGGAATTGATGATGAAGAAGACAGTTGATCACATGACCTTGGATAAATATCTACTCTCTCTGAGTCTCAATTTCCATCAGTGTTACATGTGTTAACTAGGCCCCTTTCTACATTCATGTCAAGGATTTAATACTATTTTCCCAAGGTCAAGGTTTGAACCTTAGCTACCCCATGTGACTCAAGAACAAATATCACACATATGCAATTTTCAAAATTAGAATTAAAGTTTCTACTTCACAGTAAAAGAGACATTAAATAAAGGTTCTGTGTGGAAAGAAACCAAGGACACCTGAACTCAGAACTACGTTTCCTCTTTGAGGAGAAAACTTGATTTAATGGCATAAGAACCTATGGTTGAACATCTAGTGCAGTTCTAACACCTTAGATATACTTGCAATGTATTGCATGATAGCTTTCTAAAGACTACCTCAGAGAAAACCCCTGGGCTGGACTGTGTAGGCCCTGTAGGGTTCCCAAGTATATCAGGACAGCAAGCACTAATGCTCTCCAAGAAAACACTATGGGAACATGTTTGCCATTTACAAATCTCTAACTATTTTCACCAAAACTAAAAGATATGCAGATAAAATTAATACCAATATCTCCTACTAACCCAATCATCCAAAATATTATGACTTCAACATATAGAAAATATCAAAAGCATAATTGAGATGCCCTTTCCCCTATCTGTTTCCTCATAAGTTACAGATTCTGGAGTAGGGGGCTTTTTATAATTACAGGCGATCTCATTTCTAATGTCAAGTTTCCATTAGGAATACCTAATTTATATTTAGGTCTCATTTATCTCTTAAACCATTGAGTCGGTGGATCAGAACTCAGAAAACCAGTCCCATTGGTGGTATATAGTCAATCTTGGTCGGCAGCTCCCAGTTCAAACCTTTGTGCTAAGCTTCCTGCCCTGAGTACCCCTACCCAGAGCTCATACATCCCATCACCTCTAAGCATGGCATTCTTTCCCTGCTGTATCCTCCCCTTTCACCAGGTCTCTGCCCACAGGCATTAATTCCCATTCTCTCATATATATTATTCATTCCACTTGACAACAGTTCAGTTCCTGTTCACCTTCTTGAAATTTTTCTTCACATCAAACTTGATGAAACCAGCACCTATTCAGTGCTTCTGTCTCTCAAAGGACCAGCATTCAAATCCTTACCAAGATCTCATGCACCTGACCCAGAGCAGAAATCTCACATGAACCTGTGTGTAAGTGGAGATAGCGCTTCATTTCCCAGCTTCTCAGGCCCAAATAATCACACAGAAACTACCTGGCTAATGGCTTAGGCATATTCCTAGCTAGCTCTTACATCTTAAATTAACCCGTTTCTATTAATCTGAGTATTGCCACTAGGTTGTCGCTTACCAGTGCCGATATGTTACTCCTTTGGAAACTGCATGACACCTCTTTGGCTCCGCCTACTCTCTCTCTCTATTTCTCGGTTCAGATTTCCAGTCTGGCTATATTCTGTCCTGCCATAGGTCAAAGCAGGTTCTTTATTAACCAATGGTAGTGAAACATATTCACAGAATACAGAGGGGAACCCCACATCACCTGTGACTAAGATTCAACCTCTTCTCTCAAGGAGAGTCCTTTATAGCTGAATGACTTGCCCAGAAGAACAGAGATATTGGCAATCATCTTTATAGCATTGGGGATAGGGGTAGGGAACACTTCAGTGGTTAGATTTGGTAATTACCTTTCTGACAATAGCAACTCCCCAACTTCAGAGAGAACCTGTCTCTACCACCCACTAAGGCCCCTCTCCAATATGCTGTATTCTCTCATTATGGTTTCTTATTATTTTAGTTTTTGATTATACGTTGCTTTTCAAATGCATATTCTCTTTATTTATCAATTCTTGTTCCCATACATATATGTATATAAACATATACATATGGTTTGCTGAGTTAGATCCCACCTTATAAGGTTTCTGTGCCCTTCTAAAGTAGTGCTACAAGCTGGGGACCAAGCAGTCAGTACCCAGAAACTTATGCAGGGTACTTTCTATTCAAACCCAAAATATAGAGGTACAACTTTCTGTTCCTTTCAGTCTAAGTCTTGCATTTTTCTTTTCTGTGCACTGTGTTCTGTCCCCTGAAGCATGCTGCACATTGGTAATGAATGAATGAAGTAGCCTGTTAATATGTGCTTGCCAAGTAGGTAGAAGGCTTTCCCTAAGTCAACCCTCTCTGATAGAAATAGAATGTGAATCATGTATTTAATTTTAAATCTTCTAGTAGATATATATTTCAAAATAGCAAAAAGAAACAGGTGAAATCCATGTTATTTTATTTTATTGAACCCAATGTATTCAAAATATAGCTATTTCAATATTAGTCTAAAAATACAATTGGGCTTTTTTTAACCTTAATTTTGTCATCCTCTGCTTTTGCAATCCAGTTTCTTTTCTAATTATGCCCTATTTCAGTTTAGATTGTAAGTTTTTATCAGAAATACCTGGTCTATATTTAGGTCTCATAAAGTGACATTTGAAGAACTAGCTTCATGCATTCAAGTTGGTCCAAATACAGTTATAAAAGTTTTCCAATATCTGAATCAAGCAAATGATTTTTAAATTTAACTTAATTCAAATGAAAAAAAGTGAAAGATTCAGCATCCCCACTTCTGTCTCACTAGTCACATCCCTGGGGACCAGTAGCTCAAACATGGCATGGTGTCAGTCAAGAAGATACTGCCAAGCAGGATAAGAACCTGTGAGCACTGTGGAGAAGAAGTTTTACTGCTTTGGCTCTATACTCAGGGTCTGAATTAGTTATTTTTACCTTCTTATGACCAAAATACTTGACAAAAAAAGATGTCTCCATCTCAAAGGCATAATAGATTGATGAACAATCCACACTATGGTGGTCAGAAGGCACAGGTGAAAGGAAGGGACCATGGATAAGAGACCCCTAAAGACCCACGCCTAGTAATGTACTCCCTCCAGCTAGATCCCACCTCCTAAGTGTTGCATACCCTTCCAAAGTAATGGCACCAGATGGGGACTAAGTGGTCCGCACCCAGGAGCCTATCTATGCAGTGTATTTCTTATCCAAACCGTAGTAGAGTCAAAGCCGAAATTTCAACACTGAATGGTCCAAAGACCTTTCACATCTGCTAGAGCCTGCCTTGCCCTCATCATCTGCCTCTCTGCCTTTCACTGAGTTCACTGACATCCCCTCAGCCTCCTCCTGGTTCCTCTCCCCTTTATCCTTTTCCACCTTAGGACCTTTATTCCCACCCAGCCCTCATGTCTCTTTGAGTTGCTACCACTTCATTTCCTTCCAGTCTCTATTCAAATACTACCTCTTCAAGGCATCCTCTCCCAGCACCTCTACTTTGAAGAATTTATATTTATCATTTGTGTGTGTGTGTGTGTGTGCGTGTGCAATGATCTCAGGGATATTGGATCTCACATTACAAATGGTTGTGAGCTACCCATTGCAGGTACTAGGAACCAAGGGCAAGTTCTCTAGAAAAGCAGTAAGTGCTCTTAGCTGCTGAGCCTGCTCTGCAGCCCTGAGCCAATCTACTTGGCATCAATGATCCCCAACAGGTAATGACATCTCAAGTTCTCCTTGTCTGATATGTCTTTCTCACCAGGATCAGTTATCACTATACAATAAGCTCTGCATTTTACTTCCTGAGATGTTCACTATCTCACTTATTTCTCCAATAAAATGTATAGTCTATGAGAAGAAATATTTTGCCAAAAGGTTTTTATCAAACATTTTACTGTGCATGCTGCCTTCATAGGTTTGCTATTCATTGTAGACTTTAAGAGAGGGAATTAGATTAAAACGGTCATAAATATAAATATTCAAATATTTCAAACTCCAGATCATCCAGTCCACTCATGGTTTTGAGGTGCTCACACTGCCTGGCCAGATTCACATCTGGACTTGGCCTGTCTCAGAAACACTGATTGACGTGGAAGACTTCATCTCACTTTGGGCAACAACCAATCCTGCTACCACCTTGTTGTTATACCAAGAATTCCAAAGCTATATTCAGAAGAAAACCATATGGAAACTCATCTGAGAGACAATGTTACCATTCCAGGCACCATGCTTATAGCTTCTCTCTCACTAATTATTCTCGGAGCACTTTTGTCTCTTCAGCAAGTAAAGGCTGGTGAGCTGAATTCCATCTCTAGATAGGAAGATCTCTAGATATCCATCTTGATAGAAAAAGCAAGTTGATTCTACAGATTGTCCTCTGAACTCCACACACATCCCATGACATATATATATACACACACACACACACCTGCATACGTGCAAAACTATGAAATGATATTTGCTAACTATTGCCCACTAGCCTCATTGTATGTCTGCAAGTTCTTCTATGGGTATGGGAGCATGTGTGTGCAAGTACATATGTATATACTGACAAGGACATGTACAAGACAGAGTTGACTCTGGGTGTCTTCAATTTCTTCTTCACTTTTTTGTTCTCTCACAGAGCCCCGTCACTGCATCTGGAGCTCAGCAGCTTCCCTAGACTGCTGGCCATCCAGCCCGAGGGATCCTCCTGTCTCAACCTCGCCAGCAATGGGATTGCAGTTGTAAGTCCCTGCACCCACATTTTTATGTGGATTGAGAATCAGGCCCTACCTCATGTCCACACTGTAAGCACTTTACTGAGTTATCGCCTCAACACCGCATGCTACCTTCAAACGCTCATCCTGAGATATATGAATAGCCATACGAACTAAATATTATTATGCCCATTTGACGAATGAGGAAACCAAGACTCAGATATGGTACTGCCACTGCTACATGACAGAGTCGGAATTTATCTGTCTGTAATCTCAAGAGTAAACTGTTTGGAATGACTGCTGCAGCTATTAGAAACCCCTCATCAGAACGTCGTCTGGAAAAAAAAGGAGGATAGAATTAATTCAACAAGCCAAGTTAAAACCCATTCATTTCCCAAATAAATTCACAAGTTCATTTGCGGATATGTAGAATCTTGTAGCAATTACGTTGCCTTGAATTTGCTTAATGGAATGACAACCCAGCAAAGCAGCAGTGGAGCTCGGAGGGCCTTTATTAACATTTCTCTCTCTATAAATCCACCCGAGAGTCAAGTTAATGATAACAAATGATTAGTGGGAAAGCACCTTTCCTGAAGCCGTATGTTTTGGTCTTGACCTTGGGATCCATAAAGTCTGGCGTAAACACATTGCCTTAGCTTCCCCTCACATCAGGTGTGACAATCTGGGAGAGACAAATTCAGCCCAGGCGCTATGTTGACAATCATTTGTTTTTAAGTGACACACATATTTCATATTCTCAATGTGCGATCGACCTGCTTAAGCATTGTCATTAATATTCACAATGTGGCTGTGACAGAGATGCATATTGAGAGGGTTCTCTGCATTTCAAGCCTTCCAAGGAGAAAGAACTAGATGTTGTTCGGCGAAGGCTGCATGAGTAACACACAGCAAAACCCCTTCAAATAAGCTGAACCGGAAAAAGAAAGTTTATTACAACAATAGACTCATAATTCAAAGGCAGACAAGGTAGCTGGGGCCTCAACCACGCTGTGATGAGAAACCTAAGAGAGATTAAGATTACAGGCCACTGCATCCCTTCCTCTTCGCTGCCCCACAAACAGTGCCTAGACTTTGTTCTCCTCCCTCCTCCTCCCTGCAGCTTCCGCTGCTCCATCTGCTCTCACACAGAAAGACCACCAGAGTGCAGAAGTTTGCGTACTTCCTTGAAAATGACCTTCTGACAACTGTGAAGTCCAAATTCTCAGGGAATAAATCAAATTGGCACAGTTTTGTTCCTGGAAATTGACATGGTCTCAGGAGCTGGCTTTGCAGGGAATCGCTGTGGGGAGCAGTCAGAAAGGGAGACATGATTTGATCACAAATAAATGGATAGACACCTATCAATGGAACTGCACGGGCAGTCCTTCGCCACTGTGTCAATCATTCTCGGAAAATTCCCTCTTTCCCAGTTCAGGTTGCATCTCATGTTGGGATTTGCATTTAAAGTTATCTCCACAGTGGCTCAGGTATTGGGAACTTTTTCTCAACCTCTGATAATGTTTTAGGGATTTTTAGGAACTTAGGTATACATACCCCTTAAAAGAAAGACCTGGGAGCAGGTCTTTAAGAGTACCTTACTCCTGGCCTCTTTCTGCCTCCTGTCTATATAAAGTGAGAAGCAGCTTTGTCTCACACTTCCGTTGCTGTGATGGCCCTCCTGTGACCATGGGACCAAGTAACTAAGAGTTGAACCATCTAAAACTGTGAGCAATAATAGTGTTTTGCTTTAAGTTGTTTATGTTGGTTATTTTGATCACAACACCTAATGGGTAATAGATAGATAGATAAGATAGATAGATAGATAGATAGATAGATAGATAGATAGATACATACATACATACATACATACATACATACATACATACATACTATGGATCTGTAAATAGATAGAGCTATATATGATCTGAGAAATGTGAATTCTAGAATGTTCCCCACACTGAAATTTCTTGAACACTGCTCTGATGCCACATGTGAAGAATGCCACACCACTGAACTTTTAATCATGCAGCAAATTATCTTAAATATTATATGAACTTACCTTCAAGCTATGCTTTGAGGTCTAAATAAAATATGGATGAATTTTATGTTTAGATTTGGGTCCCCTCCAGAAAATACAGACAAAAATGTCGTAATGCATGTACAGTATTTTCAAATACGAGGAAAACCCCTTTCTAGTCTAAAATAATTCTGGTCTGTAGCATTTCAGACAAGGAATGCCCATCCGACCTGTGTTCATTTGGTCAATGAGCATTGACTAAGTAACTGGTCACTAAGTAACAAAGACCAACCCTAACTAAAGGAAGAAACACAATGGATGGAAAGACTGACAGTCAGTTATTTGGCTTTGTGAAGCATCCCAGTGTGGTGGATCACAGTGCAATCCATGAATTTAGGAGACTGAGACAGGGGGAATTGGGTTCAAGGTTATATAGAGAGCCTTGTATCTATATACATACATACACACACACACACACATAAAGACTAAGTGAAAGTTATTGTAATAGAAAACCATGAGATGTTGAAGAGTGGGTATATATGTCAACCCTAGTGGAGCTGGACAGATCAGGATTGGAAACTATTTCCCAGAAAATCCAAGGCTAAATTGAGGTTTCAAGGGTAAATAAAAATTAAGCAGGCTACCAAAGAACAGAGCGGGTAAACTTTTTAGATCCCAGAACTACAGGCACACAGGTACTGAGTGATCAGAAAGCAAGGAAGTGAAAGAAGTACAGGAATTTGAGCTGGGGAAATGGGCAGGGGATCCGAAAACAAAGAAACTAACTAAAGAACTTAGAGACTCGTCAGCTGTTATAAAGGATTCAGTAGAACCAAATACAGTTGCTGAGAAGGCAAGCGTGGTAGTTGATTTTACGGTATCCCTTTGGAGGTTCACAACGTGCTTCAGCTTGCTAAAGGTTCTGAGAAGTCCTGTAGTCAATGGACAGAAGCACTTGGTCACGTGTGCTTTAAGCAAGGCTTCCCCAGTTGCGTTAGACTGTGACTCTCATTCCAGCCTACCTCGGGAAATCTCATTAAGTCAGCCTGAGAAATTCTGCTGTGTGGCCATAGGGAGCCTGTGGGGTTTTCAAAAAGTGAAATGGCTCAATTTGTTCTGTAGAAATGGCCAACTGCCTGCTGCAGAGAATGGAAGAGTGGTGGGTAAGCCAAGATGCTAAGAAACTAGCTAGTGACCATCGTAATTATCCAAAGAAGAAATGATGAGGGGCTGAACTGAGGCCATGGCAGTGTGGGTAACAATGCTGGGAGAGCCATGGCTGCCTAAGATCCTAATATAGATGGCTGTCATATGTCAGGCTCCATTGAGGGAGATAAAAAATGAGCATGAGGCTGAATTGCATTGTGAAAGCCAAGAATGGACGCGCTAGTGGGGGGCTGGGCAATTACCAAGCCCTGGCTGGAACTCTCCGGCTTCTAAAAGGTCTAGCTTTCAGTGAGGGTAAATGCTCACTGGGCTCTCTAACAGAAAGCCTGCCCTCTGGGAAGGCCTCTCCAGTCAGGACCGCTGGTCAGGTTTGCAGATCAATCCGCTGCCACAGAGATGTTGTCTTGCTGAAGCCGAAGGCTGCAGTTGGCAAGCGGAAGGGTCAATCCCAATGCCAAAACACAGTACGTCCCTTCTTCCTTGTGTGCTTTCAGTAAGTACTTACTGTGTGCTAAATTGTTTGCGACTTAAATGTCCGTCTTCCAGCCTGTCAGCTATCAATTATCAACAAGCATCCTAGAGCTAGGGCCTTGAAACTGCAGTCCTCACAGTATCTGTGAGACTGAGCTCACAGGGGGGTGCGATCTGTTCTCTTTGTAGTGGCGTGTGTCAGTCATCATTCTACCACTATAACAAAACTCCTCAGTGAATCAATGCCACTGTTTGGAGGTCCCAGTCCTGTGACAAGGCAGTGGGTCGTGGAGGGAGCGCATAGCAGATCCAAATAGTCCCATCACGGTCAGTGACCCAAAGCAAGAACAGAAATGAGGCTGGGCTCCCACAGTTTCCCGCAAAGGCACACATATCCCAGCGACCTAAAGACATCCCACCATCCAAAGTCACTTAAGGCTCACTGTCTTCTGCACACAGGTGATTTGATAAAATACTTACTGTGTCCTCATCTAAGAAGCCGCTAATGAAAGCTACCTTACACAACTAGTAAAAGGATTTAAAACATAGGGAGATCCTACATGTATAAGATAAATTTAAAACCAGCATAACAAAGCGAACATACATCTTTCTGTTCCTTGTTTCTCTTACTCAGCAAGTAAAGATAGCAGCCTGCATCATTTTAGCCCAGAGGTACAGGGAATAGTGTCTTTAGCATTATACTTGTCATTTCCCGCCACTGATGTTTGCCTGGGCTTTGTTTTTAGCCTTTTTAATTGCTGAGATAGCCCATTACATGTCTGCGTCATTTACATAAAGCCGCTCCTGTTTACGTTGAAGTTATTTCTTCTTTTCAGATCTGTAAATTACACTCATGCCTCCATCTGAATTGCTCAGCTCTAAAAGCCATTCTTTTTGCCGCAATCCCTCGAACTGCTATTTGGTGGTAGAGGTATGTAAAAATATTTATGACTCTTGGGTGCACTGATAAACAGTCTCCCCAAATGTGTGCGCCAGTTCCATCACAATGCCACCCACACTGGGTTTTGATAATTTCCTTTGTTTTGTTTTGTTTTGATTTTCCTTTGATAGGAATGAAATATATGCTCTGTCTTCTGTCTGTGTCTCCAATTGTCTGCATTATATTGTGCAGCTAGCAATTTATGGAGCGCTCGCTGCATGTGTGTACTGTACTAAATATTTTCCAGAGGTGTTTAGAGTTACAAACAATGATTTTTTTTTTTATTTTTATTTTTAGTGACAAAGAAGCAAATACTCAGAGACTTTCAATAGTGAAGTATCTGGACCAAGTCCGGAATAGCATTAAAAAAATTAGTTACTTACTCTGAGAAGTGAATAACTATATTCGTTCAGAAATCAATAACAATGAAACAAAAATATGAGAAAAGCAAATGTCTAAGCCAGTAGGTTGGATACTGGTCAGTAAAAAAAGACTTAGGAATGCCTTTGGGCAGAGTGGAATCTCTCTCTCTCTCTCTCTCTCTCTCTCTCTCTCTCTCACACACACACACACACACACACACACACACACATCTATTCCTACTCTTTGCAATGTTACTTTTATTATTTTTAAAATTTAGATTATTTATTTTATGTATATATTGCTTATCCCACATGTGTGTTTGTGCACCATGTGTGCTTGGTGCCCACAGAGGTCAGAAGAGACTGTCAGGTCTCCTGGAACTGAATGATTGTGAACCACCATGAGGGGTCTGGGAACTCACTCCAATCCCCTGCAAGAGAAACAAGTGCTCTTAACACAGAGAAATCTCCCCAGCTCTGGTATTATTTTAATTCTTAATAGTGCTGCTGAGAATTGAACCGGTATTATATATAAGCTACTGTTTTTCATGCTGGGTGGATAAAATGTGTCCCTTACCTAAGAGGGTGGAAAGAAATAAAAGCCAAATGTATCAGGCCAGGAACTTTCTAGAGTTCACCCTTTAGGGCTGCACTAATCCTAGGTAATTCCACGTAAAAAAGAAATAAAGGGTCATGAGCTCACACCCCACTAAGGGCATGCTGCGAGCTCATGGAGTAAGAGAGTTTTGAAGTGGCCCTGAAGCAACAAGAAGGTTCCAGTCTTATAGAGCTGAGAGGAAAGGGAGAATCCTGGGTATGAGCTTTGTAAGAAGGTTCTGGCATTTACATCCCAGAAATGCCTCTCCACCACACACACACACACACACACACACACACACACACACTGCACCCAGTGTTCTATACTACAGTCACCAGCCACTCCTACCCCAGCTCTCAAGGCCATTCAAAATTAAACAGTATTGTATGGGTCTCATAGGAGCTTAATTGGTGTGGAACTAACTGGAGAAGAAGATAAACTGGGATACAATTAAGTACTAATTGGGCGGGTCTGGAGCTCAGTCAGCTTTCTCAAAGGCACCAGATGAGAAAACACCCCTGGAGTACTTATTTAGCTAGAATTTTCAAGACCCACTCATCCTTGGAAATCCCCACGCAGTTAGGAGTTCACAAACTTCCCTCAGACCCACCATACACACCCAGGACCTCAGTAAACTGTATTCATATTTGGGTTCCATGCAGAAGCGTTTGCTTCCCCAACCCTGCCATGGTACTATCAAACAGTCCCCTGATGATGATCCTATGCCTGAGTTCCTGAACCACAGCTCTGAACATTGGGTGACCTTCTGGGGAGTTCCTCATGGATCCAGCCAGGCACAGCTGTAGGAGCTCCAGCTCCTTCTCCCAGGCGCAACATCAGTTTCCCCAATATACCAAACCCCGTGGATTTGAAGGAATGCTAAGTGAAATGGGTGAACACTCAAGTTCTTGTGTGTGCTAGGTGCTCAGGCAGCTCTGGAGATAGGGAGAGGATTTCCGGAGAATATGGGCTGAAGATGGCCTTGAGTGTAAGTTAAAGTTCAATTAAAAAAGGAGTACATAGGGCATTCTAGGGGCATTTAAGAAGCTGGAGCTAGAGCTAAGATCTGGGGGTTAGAACTGAAAAAATGTTTGAGGCACGGGGAATAAAGAGAAACTATCTAAAGTAGGGAAAAGTAAAAGAGAATCTGGAAGGTTGGACTAATGAATAATGATGGAGAAAGGGAAGGAGGATGAGATAGAGGAGGACGTGGAGGAGGAGGAAGAGAATATGATAGTGATGGTGGTGATGGTGATGGTCGCTATGACAACAAATGATAACGATGATGTGTGGTGGTCATGATGGTGATACTGGTAACAATGGTGATATCAACATCGAAAATGCAAAAGATTCTAAAGAGCAAACAAGGACACTAGAAAGCAGCCTGCAAAGTCTTGGCAAACCCTACGGAGCCCTGCTGCGAATGCTCTAGGTAGAAGTTTTCTCACTGTACAAATAGCACCTGCACTGCAGGCTGCCAAGATCAGAAGAAATCCATCTGCTTCGTGGTATACAAGGCAATTTAAAAAGAGATTTATTTTTAATTGTGTATATACGTGGGAGTGTGCACAAGCGAGTGCAGGTGCCCGCGGAGTCTAGAAGAGGATGTCAGAGCTATAGTTCCAGGAAGTTGTGAGCTACCAACGAGGATCCTGGGATCCAAACTCACTCTTCTGCATGTTAGAAATGGGTCTGGCATCCCAAGAAAATGGCTATATAATTCAAAGTATCTCATCAATGCAAAAAGTGTTACTATTGCAGAAGGAGGAGTAAGCATGTCAAATCAAGCCCGCAAGTAAGTCGCAGTGGTCCTATGCCTAACTCTCAGAGGTCAGAACCTGACCCCACACTCTGAACTGGCTGACTAACTCAAAATGACTTAGCAAAGCACAACTTTGAAAACAGGACACAGCACTGAGTACATAATTTGATTTCAAGAACTTGGAGATGTCAGAAGACTCCGTGTGTGTGCATATATACATATGCATGTGTGTGTGTGTGTGTGTGTGTGTGTGTGTTGGGTCTTTAGGGGGATGCCTGCCTGCCCTTTGTTATTCTTTCTCCAGCTTGGAAAGGAAAATAATGTCCTAGGAAATCCTGCCTAATCAGCTTAAACGGTATGGGGGGTGGACTATGTGCCTTCCCTTCCTCAAGCAGAACAACTGTCAGGTACATAAGTCTCATTCTTTCAGTCACGATGAGGGCAGAATAGGCAGTTTGGTATGGAAGAGTAGCACAGGTGTCTCCAAGTCAGCGAAGAAGCCCGCCTCATCTGGCGAGCCATAGACTTTGCTCCAACATAATGCAATTGCACGAAGAGGCTGTGTTTCTGTCTCAACAGCCAGCAGGACTAGTACTCAGTACTCACCAAAGAGTATCTGGGTAGAACTGCAATCACTTAGAGCTTCCTTAACCCGAACAACTAAGAAAGAAAAAGCCAGACACTCACCATGACATAGCAGAGCTAGCAGCCCAATCCCAAGGTCTCTTCCTGCAGAACACATCATGAAAAGCCCTACTGAAGTGTGAGGGGAAGTGGGACCCAGTGATGTTGCAAATTAGCCATATATTTCATGTTTTGAAAAGGGCACGTGAACTCCTTCAGCCTGCAGTGCCCTGGGGAGCACTGAACAGGAAATATACAAGTCCTCCTAGCAGAGAGTTCCCAGGTTCCCAGTGGAGGTTCCCAAGGACAGAAGCATGGCCCTCCCGAAAGGGGAAAGCCATTTCCTGCAGCACATTGCCCATTAACACCAGATCTGAGCTCTGGTGATTTGCTCCTGCAGAAATGAGAATCCCACAGCACTTAGGGATTGCCTCAGAGGAGGTGAGTAATTGGAAGAGGCAAAGCCCACATTGCACGGGCTTGCACGGTGGACTGAGGATGAGCGCTTTGGTGGGGCCTTGGGAAAAAGGCTGTTTGCTGATGATGGAAGCTGAGCCCATGGGGAGGGTTTGCCAGGGTAGACACAGAGAGATATAGAGGGAAAAGGACAAGGTACAAGAAGAAGCGGGAAGGGAAGACAAGAACAGGCAAGAAGAAGCATTCATTTTGGGCCACATGTTTTTTTTTTTTTTCTTGAACCTAAATCTCATGGAGAATTCAATGCTTGATGAAACTAAAGAAAACATAATTTCTCTTTCCAGATTCAGTATTTCTTCTGATACGCAATTCCCACTATATACTCGGCTTTGTATTAGGCTCCAGGATGGGAAAGCAAAAGGCCTGTGATAATACAGTCACTATTCTCTAGCTCCCCAGGAAAGTGCCTACTGTTGCTGGTCCCCAAATTTCTCCCAGCATGTATTGTAAATCTAAAACCCATCTGTGATGCTTAATCCTGACTGCCAACTTGACAGGATTTAGAATCACTATGGAAACAAATTTCTGGGCATGGCTCTGAGGGATAATCTAGATTAGGTTAATTGAGGTGAGAACACCAGCCCTAAACTTGGGCATTTCTGTTAGGTGGGCAGGAATCCCAGACTGCACAAGAAGGAGAAAGCGAGGGGAGCACAAGAATACTTGGCCTGTCTTTTGCTTCCTGACAGTGGACATAACGTAAGGAGCCATCTCCAGCTCCATAACTTCACTTCTACGATGGAGTATCACTACCAGACTGAAGCCAAAGCAAACCCTTCTTTCTCAAGTTGCTTTGGTTGGGTGTTTCGCTGCATCACTGAGATAACTAATATAATGCCTTTCTCAGACTCCATCACATCTGAAAGTACAGATGTGATCTTATTTTCCTCCTCCCTTTTAAATGTGTGGAATTAGACCTTAGTCAAGCCAGAGGAGAGACAAGATGCAAGGAATCATCTTTGCTGGTGTGGGTCAGGACTGAAGGGGGTGTGAAGGCTTCCTTCCTGAATCCATAGGCCACCCCCCCAATCTACAATTTCCCAACTGTGGCCAGGACAGCAGCATTGTTAGAGCCATAGTTCTAGAGTACAGAAGGTGCCCTGTCTGCATTTATTGTAAACAACTCAGACAATGACCCTGGAAAGTATTTAATCATTAATTCGTTAGCAGAAAGTAAAAGCAACGATACTATTTACCACATTCCATGACTTATTATTCCCCAAATGGCTGGTGTCCATATGCATTGCCACATTATGTATGTGTTACGTAATAGTTTCCTTTGAACTGTAGTATTCAAGCCTAGACTTGGGATTTGAACAACTCACGAGTGTCAGGATGCGAACAACCCACAAGTGTCAGTAAATCCGTGAAATGTATCAAGTTCACAAGGCCCCTTCTTTCTAAGGCTACATGGGCAATAAAGACTGTGACCTGGGAAGCTGTTGAATGCTGTGCAGGGTCACAGAACTGCAGTTTTCACTGACCAGGTTCAAGGTGGGGCGGGCTTTTCAGTGACACCCCTGCCTGTCAGACATCCATGCCCCTGTATATAACTCCTCACCCATACTTCACCCCATAAGTCACCCCAATAAACTGTTTTACCAAAATGAACTGCTATGGAATTGTTTCTCTGGTCCATCATCAGTTCCCCCCTCAAGGTGAGCAGACATTTGTTTACATTTCCCCAGGAAAAGTCTCAGGAAGGAATTACTACGTGACAACAACCTCGGAGCACAGAGCATGAACAAAATAGCCAAGTAATTAAAAGAGATTTGAGGTTGGATTCCCTTTGCCTTTCATATCACTTACTTAATTATACGTTTTAAAATGCAATTTTTAGTAATATCTATGCATAATAACCAGTTAGCAAAAATTCCTGAAAGGTTGACAGTCAGCTCTTGGAAACTCACAGGAACCAACTCCAGCATATCAGAGACATCCATGCATCCCTGAGGTCACTAGTCCTCAGAACCTTATACCTCAGTGTCTTCTGTGTCTCTGCCTGGGGATCCTTCCCAGTAACAGTCACCTGAATGGACCACAGCAAAAAACATACTAAAGAACCAGACCGTTGATGCCTGAACAGAGTCTCCGCAATCCAGGACTATAAGGCAGTGAATGAGCAAGCGCATAGGCTCCCATACACATACAAGGGGACAATATTGATCCATGTTCCCTCAGCTTCGAAACAACCCTAGAGATTGCATCTAGTTGCTGGCAACAGTGACCACTCCAGTAATATGCCCAACACAGCTTCTCCTCCCTTCCCTGTTCCCTGATCCCCGCTGCTCATCATGTCTTCCATTGGCTGTCTCCGAGTAAATACCTCCTGTCTCAGAGTCTGCACCGGGGAATATCCCAACTAAGTCACTGTGGCATTTGCGGTGCTAGTGGAGCAAAGCGTCTGTAGTTGGGCGTGGTGAAAGCACACACTCAAGCAGGTTTTAGCTACCCGTGATGAAATATTTATAGAGCGTGGCCTATAAATATTCTGATTGCCTGATATGTGTTCCAGGTTTCGGAATGTTGCGTTGTACGTTGCTATTACGTCAGCATCCCAGCAAGGTGCACAAAGGCAGGCAGATGCTCCTGGGACGCTCCATGGAGACATTTCCCATAGCTTCGAGATCTCTTGACCCAGTGCCCTTATTGGTCCATTAAAGAAACGGGGGGTTTGAGGAGAGAAAGAAATGCATCAAAGGTCACTTAGGAAATAAACATCAACAATGTTGCAGGGAGTTGGTATCTGATGGACAAAAGAAGGTACTGTCTATTCCAGTCATTGCAATGGCTCGGAGACATTTTCCTTGGCAGCACATAAAGAAGCAGCTAGGCGTTCTGTGAAAGACTCCCAGACCCCTTCCCAGGACGATGAAGCTGACTCAGGTAAAGAGTTATCTAAATGAGAATTCCCTAGGCAATGCTGGAAATTCTAGAGTCTGAACCACAAGCCATAGCAAGACTCAGTGGCGTAAGATCCCCCAAATCATTTGAATGGGCACTGTGTGGGCTCCACAGAAGTGAGACTCGATCAAGAACAGACTACCACGCTCTACGCCTTGGTCCCACTGGCTCTTAGGGGAATCAGATATATGACAATGTGTTTATACCTCTGCCCAGACACCAGAAGAACTCTCCTGACTGCTGCCACTATCTGTAAGGGGGCAAGGAAGCCTCACTGACATTCTCACAGCACTTGGGTAGTGATGTGCCCTATCTCACGCTGCCCAGAATTCTCACGAGAGTCGCATGAAAATCAAAGTCATGGACCTCATTTTCAGTGGGCTTTTTGAAGCTTGGTGCTATTAACGGATATGCCCAAGTTCATGTCTATTCAGGATAGCTGGGCTTTGATTTCTGATTTTGGAAGGTGAACTTAAAGGATTCTCACTGACCAAGACTGGCCTATTAAATAGTAACAGAGTGTCACCATTTAGGCAGAGGTGTTAAGTTCATACTGTGTTTGAGGACAACTGGTCCAGGACTAGAATGTAGGGCACAGGGCAATAGTCTTAAAGGCCAAACTGTTCCCCATGCTGGATTACCTTGCTCAGCCTTTTTGCAGGGGGAGGAGCTTGGCCCTACTTCAACTTGATGTGCCAGGCTTTGCTCAAGCCTATGGGAGGCCTGACCCTGTCTGAATGGAGAGGAGGAGGAGTGGATGGGAAGGGGGATAGATGGGAGTGGTGGGCAGACAAGAGGAGAGGAGGAAGGGGTAACTGTAATCATGTTAAATAAATGAAAAAATGTTCATTAAATAAAATAAAATATTTTTTTAAAAAAAGGTCAAACTGATTGGTTTTATGCTCTCATTGGGGAACCATGGAGAGTTGGATGCTTGTATGAAATTAATCCTTCTCAAGGTGAGGCAAATACAAGTCATATACCTATCAAAAGAAAATGCCCAAGACAAGCAAGGAGAATTTTTCTAACAACTTGAAAGTCAAAACCCACGCCATAGGTAAGCATCGGAGACTCACTTCAAAGAGGTTAGATGCCTGGCAATATACGGGAGGCAAAACTGGAGAGCAGAAGCCAGTGGCAGAGACGCTGGTGTCACTTCGAGCTGAGACCATATGTCTTTTAGACACGCTCACATCTCTCTTCCATCTGGCCAAAGCGGCTCTTGCTGATACAGGACTTGGTTGAGTGAGTCATGCTGCCAGAAAAACTGGAAGTTGCTCCATCTCCATATTGCTTCCCGAATCGGGCTTTGAAGGATGAATACAGCCCGAGCTGGAAGTGGTAGTGAATGGAAGCCTGGTAGGCTGATATGAACGGGAGGGAACGCATGTGTGGTTTCTTGCTGTCATCACAGAAGAATGACGGAGGGGGCGGGGGGGGGGCAAGTTCAAAAGTGTACCCATGTGCAGATGGGTGGCTTTGATGATCAGCACCAAAGAACTCTGTGGTGAGCTTGATGGATGAACAAGATGGAGAACTTTGGCAGGATGGTAAGGTCTTTGGAGACACATTGGAAGCACATCCCTGAGTTCAGGGAACAATGATGGCCCAACACTATGTGGCATATACCAGGGGCAGGGTGGGGAACAGACACTAACTCCAACAATCCAGCTAAGAAATAAAGGCCTAGAAGCCAATGCAGATACTCTTTCTATGGAAGTCTGTGTGGCCCAGTTCTCATATGAAACCTTGGCAACTGTTCCACAAAAGCCAAGTTGGACAACATCATAGAAAATTCTCTGCCAGATAAAGATTTCAGGTAACGAGACAACTGAAACCTTTTTTCTTTTTCTCTAAGTCTGTTGCCTATAGAAAAATGCCTGTCCAGCCAAAACTCAATTTCAGTCTTTTTAATTCAAGTGCAAATGGATTGAAGGCTCAGATAACAACATAAAATTGGTTAATCAACTTTCATCCCATATTTATATTGCAACAGGGAGGTTTTACAGTTTTCTGCAGCTCAGCCCGGTGTTCTGTGAAAGCCAGCCAGCATTTTATGTCTCCTTAAAATTGCAAACCAGAGTCCCCTCTGCTGTCAGTGACCCACTACCCCCCTGCTAACCAGTTCTGGCCTGTCTGGACAGAGCCAGTCGGCTCTGTTTTCATTCTGCACGCGTAAGGCCCTGCAGGAATAGGTTTTATGTTTTACTGGAGAAAGGAAAATCGTTTTTTGCGCCCATCATCACACCACCACAGAGGCATGCCAGGGAAGGCAGAGAATGAGTGAAATTACTGAAAATATTTTAAACTTAATTTTCTGTGTCAGGCAGACCCACACCATGCTCATCACAGGCCTGGTTAAATCTCTCTCTTGGCTTCCTATTGTTCACAGGCTCGGGTTAAAAGCCTATAGCCTGACACACAAGGGCCTCTGGAATCTGCCCCCTCATCGATTTTTTTTCTAGAAATATTTTTTTTTTTTGAACCTGGGAGGTGCCTGTCACAGCACAGCAACTGGGAATACATCTGGGAATGAGAAGGACATCGTTCCTCCTTTCACGGGATGTGAGTGGGGGAGACAAGAGCCCCTCCTCCAAGTAATGACATGGGTAGCGAGTGAATACATTACACTGAAGTCCAGAAAAACAAAACAAAGGACTCAGAGAACAAGTGTGTGTCGGGGCGGGGGTGGAGAAGGGAAAGATGATGCTTTCTATAAAACTGAGGTTGCCAGGCAGCAGGAACAGCATCTGTGAAGGCTCAGAGGAGAGATGAGGCCGCCGGGTTTGAGAACAAAGAGGAAAACGGTGGCTTGACAGCAGGCTGAGATGGAAGGCCATGGGCAGGACACAAGGTCTGGACAGTCAGTGGAGGGAGGCCAGCCTAGACGGTGGCTTTGGGAATCGGGAGTGACATGGGGTCAGGCTCCACTGCAGAAGGGGACTAGAAGAATGTAAAAGTGGAACACTGTCAGGCTTCTTGGGCTGAAGCCAGAAACATATTGGAAATGGACTGGGTAATTAGAGTATGTGAACTGGCTGAGATGCTGTTCACATCGCCCAGACTCCCTGCTTCCTAACCTTCCCCCAACCTCTCCCTCAAGAGTGAATAATTTTCTCTTACTCAAGTGACCCATCCCGTTCCCTTGGTAAACTCTGTTTTATCCATTAAAATCCACCACAGGGGAGTTAGCTCAGTTGATAAAGATCCAGTTACTTAAGTTTGGTCCTTAGCATCTATCTCCTGCTCTGGAGAAGGGAGCCAGACAGATTCCTATGCTTCCCCAGCCTCCCAATCTAGGCAAATCAAGGAGACCCAGAGAGAGGACCTGTGTTTTTAAAATAACAAAATGAACGATGGTTCCTGAGGACCAGCACCAGAGGTTGACCTCTGGCCTCTTTTTTCTATAGACGTGTACCCAAAAATGTAGCTATATGCTTGCATATGCACACACACGCATGCGTGGGCATGCACAAGCGCACACGCACACACACACACACATTTCCCCTGACAAGTTAATACAGAAACAAAGACAGACACACAGCTGCACTTCAATGCCTACACTCAAGGGAGTATCCCTATATAAGCTGAGTGAGCAGAGTAAGCCCAAGCAAAGGAAGTGAACTGCCCAGCTTCAGAAGGACCCCGGAGTTTCTTCCCCTAGCAAAGAAGAATCCAGTGTCCTATCTGAGCTGCCCTAATTATGAGCCCCAGGTCGTCTGCATCACTCCCCCGACTGCCTTCCACCCTTACTTTGTTTGCTCCTCACAAGTCTTTGTGTCTGTTCCAGTGACAGAAAGTTAATTGTGCCATTTACACTTTAGTTTTTAAAAACTGCAAGCCCACAAAGACACTGGATATTTAAAATCTAAGTTCTCCCCCATGCGAGTTTAAGACTAATGATATTTGCTTATTGTTGGGTGATCTGCCTTCAGTACGAGGCACGAGGAAGGGCTACCTCTCGATCTTAATGTATTTATTTTCATAAGCCAAACAGCTATAAACAACATCAGATGCAATTCTCCAGAATGGTAACAGGCTATTAACTTCTTAAGTCATTCCCTAATGGCTTGTAAATCTCTAAAACACAGCAACTTCTAAAACAAAGGAGACGTAGCGGAATTCCCTCCTGCCTTGGAAAACCAGCCCATATTCAGGTTCTCAGCTCTTGGGCAAGGGTTGGGTCTGTGGCTTTTCCCAAAGCTTCACTGGGATTCCAGAATGACTTACTTCCTCCCCCCAAACCCCTGCCATTTTCACTATGTTTTCCTACTCCTGCTCCAGGGTAGGTAAAGACTCAGGCCTCATTACATCACAGATATTTGTAAACAAGATCCAGAAAGCCAGAAGAAACTCACAGCAAGCCTGGAGTTTGTGCCTCCAGCCCCAGGTCCTTGTCTATGAGCGAGTCTTAGACACAGCATCTTTCTCAATGTCTTTCAGAACAAGAGGAATATAAGATGTACCAAGAACCAACATCTTTCTGGGCAGCATTGTTCTGAATGGGGAACAAATCCCCCAGCCATAACCTGGGAGACTGAAGAGCAGGAGACAGACTGAGGTGGTTGGTGGAGCAAGTGACATTATCAGAGGTTTGGCCTCTACACTGTGCACATGTATTCATAAAGACAGACAGGCAGACACATGCACACACACACACACACACACACACACCCTGTGGACTCTTACTGGGACGTGGAATTTACCCTTTTGTTTGAACTAAAGGGCCAAGGAGCCCCCGGAATCTGTTCATCTTGCCTCCCCAATGCCAGGATGCACCATGCCAGCATTTCACTCAGGTGGCTCTGGAATCACCTGGTTGGTTTCTTGCCTTATCCTACAAACTCTCTTGTCTATGTATTCTGTGAGTGCCTCTTTTTTTTAATTTTTGAAATTTTTTGCAATTAAAAATAATTACATTGTTTTTCTCCTTTCCTATGCCTCCCTCTGATCTATCCCATGACCCGTTCCCTTGTTCTCTCTCAGATTCATAGTATGGGCTCTATTTTTTTAATTTTTGTAGCAAATGTATGTACATGTGTGTGTGTGTGTGTGCGTTCCTAAATATATAAATATAATCTGTTCTGTCTATCAGATAAATATAGATGTTATACTAATCAAAGTAGTATCTTGTAACAGGTAGAGATAATTACAGAAACCCACAATAGACCAAAATATGAAAACAACTGAGCATATTATGGCCAGCCCAATAGATACAACACAATAGATCCCAGGGTTCAGGATCACTGCAGAAGAGAAGGTCGGAAGACTGTAAGGGACAGAGGAGCAGGACTTTTGCTGTGCGGGCCTCTTGTCCTAGACACTTCTCTTCCTTGCTCTGGCATCCTGGGGAGAAAATTCTGGGCGTGTTAACACTAAGGAGGGGGCTCTGACATTTTTTGCAGAGCAGGTGGGAGGGAGAGACAGAGCTTCTCCTCAGCTTTATGTTGTGGCTCTTTCTGCAAATGCTCTCAGCTCCAGCATGCTGGGATGCGGGACACAGTCCAAGACCCCAGAGAAACTGACTGGTTCTGTTATCCCCTTTTCTAGGCTGAACACTTCTCTTCCAGTGATGCTTGACCTTCAAGTCCTGCTTCAGCGTCCTTCAGGAAGGGTCTGGTCCAGGCTAGCTCTAGACCCTGGACAAATTAGAAATACAAAGGCATATCTGATGCACGGGAGGGAAATGCTGACCGAAGCAGGTCAGAGACACAATCTTGAGACCAGCAAATCAGAGGAGGGAGGTGTTACCTGAGGAGAACTATGTAGCCTGTTACTTCCTGTCTGGGCTGGTCTTTGACCTCTTTGGCTGAACATTTCTGGAGGCTTTGTCAGGGTGACTTCCTTTGTCCAGACATTCTGTACCATCTGGGGAGTATGGGAATCCTACAGATTCCTGGGTACCACTGTGAAGGGGATGAATACAGAAAGGGCTCGCTACCCAGTCAGGTGCAGCTTTATCAGCTCCCTGGGCAATTTTGAGACTCCCTAATGAGTATGGGCCCTGCTTTAGAGGAAAGGGCAGAACCAGAATTGAGCAAAGACCTAAAGCAGGAATCTGCCTAGACTCTGGTTTTACACTGCCCCTGTCTCCTAAGACACAAAATGCAGACAATTAATTGGTTTTAAAGGGCCCTGCCTTGTGTTCATGAGCGTAAGTGAGTTAGCAGGGTGTGTAAGCATTTCTTCCAAGGCGAGGCACAAAAACCCACATTCATTGATAGGATCTGCCCTTGAAAGAGGAATATAATTCCGACCTAAAACTCCAGGTAGGATTCAGCGGGGTTTCAAGAGCCAATTTCACCCATAATCCGCAGAGACAGAAATGAAAGGAGAGGGAAGAAAGGCCCCACATTGGATAGTGATGACCAATCATTTCTAAATAGTGGCATTAGTCTGACTGTGAAGACCCGCAGGACTCCCGGGTAGAGTGGGAATCATTTCTTTCCCTGTTTCACATTTTTTTAAATTGCCTAAAATGTTCAAAATGTGAAGTCCCTACTCAGCAAGGCCATCAGCTGATGGGCAAACAGTTGGAAGGACAGCAATCCCTCAGCGCCGTGCTGAAGGCAGAGCAGCGGCGAGGCGGGCTGGCTTTCTCTTTATCTCCCTGGCGTGACACCGGGAGGATTCCGCATTTAACATCAGATCCAGATGTCCTGGTGGAAGGAGCAGGTGATGAAGACAGAACGAAGACGAGCAGGAGGCCAAATCTCTTCTCTCAAGCTGCTGCTGGAGACCAAGCTCCTGCCTGAGACCATCCATTCTTCACGGCCTCGAAAGGCGCTACCAGCAACTCTTGTTTTGTGCTAAAATACCTCATGCAAACAGCTGCGGGAGGGAGGGAAGACCTACTTTGTTTACAGAGTCAGAGTATTTCAATCCATCATAGAGGGGATGGCAAGGTGGGACGGTTCCGTTCATCGTGCAGGAGCATGCCTTGATGGACCAGAAAACAGAGTCTCAGACCAAGGGTCAGCAGACATAACCTTCAAAGAGTCCTTCTTTCTACATCCTAGCCTTCACCTTCGAAAGATTTGACATCCTACCCCAAATAATATGACTAGATGAAATAGAACAAGTTTTCAAAATATTCATCTGTGGGAGGCATTTCAGATTCAAATTTTAATAAGGACAGTTCAATAACAGATACTGAGATTAGTCCTTAGATGTATAATTTTTGTCATTGTTTTCTTTTGTTTCATTTGCTTGTTTTATTTTTTATTATTTTTGTTTGTTTGTTTGTTTGTTTGTTTTTGTCTTTTGAGACAGGGTTTCTCTGTGTTGCTTTGGAGCCAGTCCTGGAACTAGCTCTTACAGTTGAGAGACTGGCCGTGAGCTCACAGAGATCCGCCTGCCTCTGCCTCCCAAGTGCTGGGATTAAAGATGTGTGCCACCATGCTCTCTGTCTGGCCACTAAACTCTCTGTCTGGCAGTCTGTCTTTCTACCTAGGTGTGTGTGTGTCTGTGTGTGTGTGCATGGGATTCAATCCAGGGCCTCTCACATGCCAAGCAAGTATTCTAATATTGGTTGGATCTGCAGTCAGATTAATATTGCGACATAATTGTATTTTGATGGGGAAGGAAAGAAATATAGTTGCTTCGTCTTTATTATTTAAACATATATGTTAAAATTTAAAGGCAAATAAATCAGATGCATAAAATATAAACATAAATGGCAAAAATAAATAAATAGAATTGGAGAATCAAACATGAAAATAAAATGGGGAGAAGCAAAGCAATCAGGGAAATGCAAAACAAAAGATAAAAAGGGAGAGACAAGTCAGAATACATCACTGTTCATGAACAGATTAACTATCATTTTAAAAGACAAATTTCTTATAGTAGATTGGGGAAATGTAAGCTATATGATGTTTGTTAAAGTCACCCAGAAATTCTCAAAGTAAAGAGAGAAAAAGAGCCAGGCATGGTGGCGCTTGCCTTTCAGGAGGCAGAGAAAATCTCTGTAAGTTTGAAGCCAGCCTGCTCTACAGAGTGAGTTCCAGCACAGCCAAAGATACACAGAAAAAATGAGAAAGAGAGAGAGTCAAGCATAATCAAATTCAAACAGTTCTTTATACTTATTATAGCTGTTTTTTAAATTTACAATAACACTCAACTGAACTATTGGCTATGGGAAAATATATAGTTTGATTCCTGTGAAATGCATTTACAACATTTCCATCAGCCACCAAGGCATAGCATTGTTTTCTGTGTGTCTGTTTAAAGAGTTTTTTTTTTTAACATATACTGTTAATTTGTTAACCTTGAACTCACAGCATTATAGCACACAATACAGAGTTACAACATGTGTATTTATTCCATAAGGCACATTAGAGCTTCCTTGATATATAAAGTGTTTATAGCAGTTTACTGCATGTGCCCCATAGCATGTACACACACACACAAATGCACGCGTGCATGCACACACACAAACACACACACATTTCATATATACAATTATAATAAATAAAATTTGAAAACAGTTGAAAGATTCCAAAAGGAACACTTGTTTATACAAAAAGTACTGAAGCAAACTGGCACAGGTCACTTTATTTGACATCAACTGAGAATATACCAATCAGTTGACACAAATATTTCCTTGCTCTGCACATATCAGAAACTGACTGCAATGATACCATGAGTATTGATTTTGGAGTTACAAATAAATTTTAGTAAGTATGCATAGTCAGAATCTATGAATAATCAGGATCAGCTATACTTGTGAAAGAAAAATGCTGCTTCTATATTAATAAATCAATAAAAAGCCAATAAAGTAAGCTGGGACAATTGACCATCACTATAAGAAGAAAATTAGAACAAAATGAAATTACATTCCAACTTTGTAACTTACTCAAAATTAAACCCAGATGGTTTCCAATTAAAAGGAAACAGCGCGTGTGCATATATGTGCATGCATGTGTTTCTTGAAAAGCTAATTAAAACCTAGAAATATAAAGACCCAGGAAATTTAAGGATGTATTGGAAGAAGTAGAAGAAAGCAGAGAATCTGCCTTCCTTGGCTTGAGAGTGAGTGAGAGCTTAATTAAATTAGCGTGGCACCAGTATAAGAGGCGACTAATAGATCAATGTCACAACCCAAAATACAGGAAGGAGCTCTCACACACAAGGCTTAATCCATGATGCTGCCCACTACCGAGTGCTAGGGGAAAGAGACCCTTTGGGGAATCAGCTAGTGAAGTCTGGGGAAAAAGATGCAATCAACCTCTCTGTATTCTCAAACCACAATAGTCAGAATGTCTGACAGCATCAGGATGCATAAGTGCATTGTGGGATACCCACGCAGCAGTGCACTGTGGGATACCTGCACACTGTCATGGAAACGATCCCCAGTCGAACTAGTCTCAACAGGAAGAACACTTGGGAAGATATGGCTGCCATGGAAGAATAGTTTAAGGGTTGACAATACCCCTGGAAGTTTCATGTGTTGAAAACCGTTTTCCCAATTAGTGGGTGGAAGTAGAAGACCCCTTGTGAGGCAACATCTAGAGGGGCGTGATTGGGTCATTAGTGGCACTGCCCTGGGACAGTGCTTTGTTCTTACAAGTGGGCTGTGACTACAAAAAGAACAGGGCAGCTTTGGCAATCTTTGCTTTCCTGTCTCACCTAGCAATCTCTCCCCTTACACGTCACTGTTCTGGGATATGTCCACTGTCATACGATGCAGTCCAGGAAGCCCTCATCAGAGACCAAACACACAGGGCTATTCAACTTGGACTACTTTAACAGCCCAGGGTCTTAGTTGCTTTAGGGACAATGGGAAACAAATGCAGTAAAATAATTCCTTTGTTGAGTCATCCTGGTATATTTATGGATGTTTAATTAGTCATATTTCTGTTCTTTTCTGAATATTTTCGATATTTCAGAGTTTCAACAAAATGTAAGAAAATGTGAAAGGGGGAGCATGACTCGCCTCACAAAGTGATGCCCCGGTGTAATGCAGGCTCTTGTAAGTAACAGAGTTTCTGGGATCTTAATCCTCTCAAGCCCCTTGGCTCCACAGGGAACAAGTCTGAGGGAGGAGTAGAAGCACAGGGATCTAAGGTTAAAGCCACAGTTTCGGCTTTGCCTCCAGGGTCCTATCTTGCGCCAACTCCAGTGTTACACGTATTTCACCATGTGATAATTGCTATTTATGTGTCTGTCTCCCCTACCAGCCTGGGAGCTCCGGGGCAGTGACAGAATCTTGTTCATCTTGTGGCATGCAGGAGGTGACAGTACACACGGGCTAAACTGGAAAATGCCATGCATGTTAGCCCAGGGGAAGCCCGTGATTTCGGTAAGCTGGGAATTTTGGCTTAAATTATTCTGCATCTCGTGCTGCAGGAGGCCTTGGGGTGCCTGGGGATGAGCCCTTTGTAGTAAATCTCTTCCTAGGGGTCTAGTGGGCTAGGTCCTCCAAGAAGGATGGAGCACGGAGCGGTCTGTGATCTCGGCCTCTGCTCTCTGACTATATATCACAGTAAATGGTGTGAACATGCGTGAAGACAAAGCACACATTTACAGAGCTTCTGTACAGAAACCCACAGGGATCATAGCGGCATGGAAGCGGTTGTTGCATCAAATTGGAGAAATTATACCTTTCTACCTATCTTCCCAGCTTTCTGCAATATGGTTTTATTGTCCTAATAAAAACTTATAATGAATATAAAAACTATCTCATGTGTTGAGTTGATGGAATAAGATGGTGTCTTAACATATCAGCAGACTTAATTACCCACCCTTCTAATTTTCCACTGCAAATGACCGATAAATATAATTGGAATATATGTAGAATATTGACTGTCTATACATCTATATTTCAATGGACTAAATGATACAGACAACAGCTCTCCAGAAAAGGCAAAATAAAGAGCCGCTTCCATAAGAGTCTTCAGGATCTCGAGAGATAACCTAGGGCTTAAGAGGCCCACTACTTTTGCAGAGGACCTGGGTTCCATTCCCAGTACCCACAATGGATGGCTGACAACATTAAGTCCGGTACCCAGGATTCAATGCCTTCTTTGGGGCTCTGAGGGCACCTGTATGCACAAGGTGCACAAAAAATTCCATACTGGCACACATACACACACATTTATTAAAAGAAAGTCATCAGTAGGGATTAATAAAAAGAACTCAGGTTTTCATGTGAAGGTCACTGGTGAAGGCCAAGATCTCTGTGAGTTCGAGGCCAGTTTTTAAAAAGAACAAAGACAGTGTCACTTAATAAAAGCAATGGTCACAAGGCTGTTGAATCTGAAATTCAGAGAAATAAGTCAAGGTAAATATATGTGGCCAGGTGGTAGTGGTCCCCAGGGTAGCTGGGACCTGATTGTCCTCAGACTTTCCTGATATAAAGGTTTGAAGGTATGAAGAAGTTTGGTGGACAGGGCAGGGGACTGACCACCAGCTAGAAGGGAACAGAGGAGAAGACTACCCCAGGTCACCTCTACGTCTCTACCTGAGAAAGCCATGCTACGGCTTCCATGAGAGACAGTAGGCACCCCACCCTCTGCACAGAAACACTCCTGTGCAAGTAAGCATGGATCTCAAGAAATGCATCACTTCCCTTGCTTTCTCAGCCTCAAAGATATGAACAAAGATCCATTCAAACTCATTACTCTTCCAGCATTAGGAAAGTTGAACTTCTCTCCAAGAGAATGAGAAATCACTGAACTTCTGAGACTATGCAAAAGTTCACAAGAGAGAGATCACACTGAGTTATCACAGCAATAACACAGACATTACAAGAGAACAAGAAAATGAGAGAAACGGGGAAATCTTCTAATTTAGATTTCTCAAAACGTCCTTTAGTAATTAGGATGCAAAAGGATCAAAAAGCAATGGTTTCTAGGGGGAAATACATTGTCCAAATATACTACTGTATAAAAGGCAGAGTCAGAGGTCATAAACTGTCTGATACTCAGAATTCAATAGGGCCAATTGACCGACTTGAAAACTTCTTCTTGGTGCTCTCTGCTTTGAGGTTTACCTATCCCCAGTTCCTCAGCACAGGGTGACTGAACTCAATCCAATTTAGACACTGACACCTGCTACCTGAGAACACTGTCCTCTGTCTGCCACCCAGGTTCTCTAAAGAGGACACTCAGCTGCCTTCTAGGACAACTTAGCAAAGGTTGTCCAAAGTCAGTGGAACCTTCCTTTTGCTTTTCCCCAAAGGTCAGATGCATTCCCCCGCTTGTATGAAATTGTCTCCAGTTTTACAGAGATCCCTCCCTCAAAGAACCTTCATTTGCCATTCTCTTATAATAGTTATAGCATTTGTTGAATGCTTTCATGTGCCAGGCATTGTCTAAGCAATGGCAAGCAGTACTGATAAGGGTATAAGTACGTAAGTAACTATGCTAGTACGTAATTGCCATGGAGTATGACATGAACATCCAAAAGCCAAACCAACCTCTAAGTCGTAGAGAAGTGAGATGTCAGGATATTTGTCTAAGTACTGCTAACAAACTATTAAATAAAATAAGTAGCATCTTTTGTGAATGTGCGTGTATGTGTGAGAGATGAAAGAAAGTGTGTGTGTGTGTGTGTGTGTGTGTGTGTGTGTGAAATCTGCCTCTCTCCAAATTGAAATGCTGTGATCTTAATCCTTAAAAAATGGCTATATTTGGAGATAGAGATTTCAAAATATATTCCAGTTAGGGTTCTATAACACTTTGGCCAGTGTCAGCCTGAGAGGGAAAGGCTCTATCTCCTCTAAATTTCAGGCCACAGCGTATCATTGAGGAAAATCAGAGAAAGAACTCAAGCAGCAACCTGGAGGAAGGAACTAGAACAGAAGCCATGGAGGAATGCAGCTTACCAGCTTGCTCAGTTTGCTTCTTTATACACTCCAGGACCACCTTCATGGGTGGTCCCGCCCAGAGTGAGATGGAGCCTTTAGTCAAGAAAATGCTCTAGAGCCTTGTCTGTGGGCAATATGATGGAGGCATGTGAATATGGTGGAGGTGTGTTCTTAGTGGAGGTTCCTCTTCCCAGATAACAGCAGCTTGTGTCAAGTTAGGGAGAAAAGAACAGGATGTAGTTAGGATTAGCTGCGAGTATTAGGGTGGGCACTACTCCAACACAGTTGGTGGTGACCTCATAGGAATAGGGGGAAATTTTCCTCTGTGCATGCATGGAGGAGAGGTTATAAAAGGACAATGTGCCAGCAGCCATTTATAAAGCAGGAAGCCATAACCAGTGACCAAACCCTGCCTGTTCTTGACCTTGGATCTTCCAAGCTCCATAACTGTGATAAATTAATTTCTATTTGTTTAAGTGGTATTTTGCTATGGCAGCCCAAGGGAACTGTAAACCAGACCTTGAAGATGTCTGGGTAAGGATCCTAGACTGTTAACAATGCTAAAACTTGGGTCTGGAGAGACCTCAGCAGCACATTGGCTCTTGTAGAGGACACCAGTCAGGTTCCCAGTTCTCACAACTCTCACATATGGTTGCTCACAACTATCTGTAGCTCCCGTTCTAGGGGATTCAATGGCTCCTCTAGGCACCAGGCTCACAAATGGTGCACAGACCCACGTGCAGGCAAACACTCACATCAACGAACCTTTTAAAAGCGATTTTTAAAATGCTAAGACTTTGAAGTGGTGGCATCCTTGGTAGATGGAGGATTACCTAAGAACAGCCAACGTGGTTGGAACAGAGCAAGCAGAGGACCGACGGCAGATAAAGTCAGAATGGTAGAGGAGACAGGAGAGGACAGTGTGAAGGATGTATGGGCACTGTGAGACCTCAGCTTCCACTCTGAGGGCAGAAAGTTGACACCATGTGACAGAGCACACGGCAATATGGGGCGATGTGAAGAGCTCATTCTGGGTACCGACTCAGATACAGTGTCATTTGTGAGACTGATCCAGACGAGTAAAGACAGTGGCTTGGACCAGGGTGAGAACACCGGAGACGGTGAGAACCGGTCACTTTTAAGGGGGGATTCTGAAGGTAGAAGCCGCAGAAGTTGGCTGTGGATTTCCCACGGAGTATAAAGAAAGGCGAGTCAAGGCTGAGAGCCATGCTTCTGTCTTCTTTCCCACAGTGATGGAAACCGCTAGAGAGCAGGCTGGGTGGAGAGTTTGGCTGTCAGTGCACTGAACTCAGGTGTCGGTGAGATGGTCGAGCGAATGTGCCCAGGAGGCTCCTAAGTGCCTGAATCCAAACCCCAGGAAACACGCCTGAGAGAGGCAATTGGAAAAATGTCAGGGCACCCTTGAGCGAGATCCCCAGTGTACCAGAACCTGAGTCAAAGCCAAGAAGACAAGAGAAAGCCAAGAAGGCAAGAGGAAGCCAGCATCAGCTGAGAAGCCACAGTCTGGCGGCTGGGAGGAGAAGCAATGTCGAGTGGGCACCTGGAAGGAACGGGACGAGGAGAAGGGGTGGAGATGGGTGGTAGCTGGTGGCGGATGGTTTCAAAAGACAGGTGCTTCTCATGAGAGCTGTGACAACATGAGGAGGCAAGCAAGGGATGGACCAGCCCACCATGCTGGAGAAAGGTCAATGTGGTCGCTTCTGCAGAGACGGAAAGCAAGGCCCGCGGTGGTGATGTGAGTCTGCTAATCACACACAGCTGATCCTCTGGGAATCAGCATGCACATCAGATGTGCGGAGAAAGTCAGCATTCTTAATGACGCCTATCAGTTTGATCCAGACCCTCCTTCCACTCCAGTTCAAGTTCCAGCTCACCTCTGCTTTCACGTAGCCGGACATGGTCTCTGCTTCCACCGCGTGACTTCTCATCCCATTTAATCTTGATGTTTTAGTACAGCTATTCATTTCCTGTCTCCTGCCATATTGCAAATGCTTCGAAGGCATAGAGTATGCATTATAAACCTATTTATCCTGCCCATCCATTGACATGGGGCCTAGCACAGATAGGTGCTCAAACAACATTTGCAACAGGCTGTAGGAGCAGAAGGGGTGGGATCAAAGGGGAAGGAGTTGGTGTGCCTGGGAGAAATGTAAAAGCTCTAGAAATTCAGAATCTAGAGCTTGGGGCTGAGAGAGGAGGGAGAAAGGGAGGGAGGGAGGGAGGGAGAGAGAGAGAGAGAGAGAGAGAGAGAGAGAGAGAGAGAGAGAATGGAGAGAGAAAAGAGGGGAAAGAAAAGTTGAGGGAAGGAGGGAGAGAAGAAGGCAGGGAGAAGGAAGAGTCCCTTCTTTTAAAGTCAGCTCACAGGACTGACACCTCATGCACTATGGCATTCCCTGACTGGTAGGTGTGGGGATGAGGGCATGGGGGTGCAGGGGGAGGACTGCATTTACTTTAGCACACCCTCCAAGAAGCTATTAGCCCTTTACTCATGCCTCTGCCTGTTTCCTGGTTCTGGTGTGAACTCGCCACATCTTGTTAATAATAAATCAGACATGCAGACACTCTGCAAAGGGGAAGGCCTTCCACACGTACACCTGTTAGGTCACGAAACACCTGGAGAGGAATTTTACCATCTGCTAAACAGCAGCTGGGAAGAAACTGCACGAAGACCCATGCATTTCAATTCAGGAGCCTGGGTGGGTTTCTGCCAGATCCAGTGCTAAGCAGACCGAATGACAGGAGGGGGCGAATACTGTTTGACCTGTCACCAGGCTCACTCTTCATGGGATAGGTGGCACATAGTAGCAGATCCAGAGCCAAAATAGTGTGATCATCTGTGAACATATACCAATCGCCTTAATTCTCTGAAAACACCCAGGTACTGATTAAATTCAGTCCTCAAGGGGCTTGGCTTATTTTATGCTGGATGTATTGGCAGATGCAAAAGGGGAAATGTAGCTCAGCTAGCAGAGTGCCTGCCTAGCTTGCAGAAAGCCCTGGGTTTACTCTCCATCACCATACAAACTGTGCATGATGGCACGTATCTGCACTCCAGGTACTAAAGAGCTAGGGGCAGGAAGACCACAAGTTCAAGGTCATCCTTTGCTACACAGAGAGTTTGGAGCAGCCTGGTCTTCAAGGGTACTTGAGTGCTTCCTGAATTGCAGATGTCACCAGGTCACTGCTGCACATGAAGTCCTTCTATGATCCCCATCTGCCTTGAGAAAAAGCCTGAGCTCCTTTGGAAGGTCGCAGCCCCCTCGCCATGCCCTCTTCCAACCTGAATCATTTTCTTACATTTTCAGAAGTCTGAGTACAGTATGTTTGGGGGATAGCTATTTATTTATTTGTTTGTTTGTTTTTATTAAATAAGACAAAGTCTCACTCTGTAACACAGGCAGGGGCTATCAGAGTAGGAGAATTCTAGGAAGAAGAAAGGCTCAGCTTGCAGTCGTCACCCAGACGCAGAGGAAACAAGATGAGAATGCCTCACTGATAAAAAAAAGGTCTGGGCAGCTGGGAAATGAATGATGAGTCTCTGCCTAACACTGACCAACCCACGAAGGCTTTCATTTGGCACCCTACCTCTATTTTGCTATTAACAATCCATGGTACACCAAGGGCAAGTGTTCCAAATGCTTTCTCTAAACAAAAACCATAATACTCTTCCTCTCTTTTTCTGTACTGAGGCCATGAAGACGAGCAGTTAACACAGGCATTGAATCCACCAGACCTGCTTTCAAATTTGATTTAATTATTTATTTCATAGGTAAGTTTGGGCAAGTTAATTAAGCTTGCTAAACTTCTGTTTGTCATCTGTAATGCATGAGCTAGAGGTCTTGCACGATGCCAGGCGCACGGTGCAAGATGCCTTTGATAGTGGCTCCCTCCCTGGCAGAGCAAGCAGAGTTCTGACCCAGAGGCAACGGTGCCCACAGCTCCTAGGCTATCAAAGACAGAAGGGGATTGTTTTCTTTGTTAAGTTTTAACTTGAAGCAGACAAAATCATCCCTGTAAAGTAATTTATTTGTTGCCTCCAGGCCCATGTTGGGAAGAGCTCTCTGTCTGTTCCAGGCTGATTTCCCAAACATTAACATATGTCAAGATCTCATGAAAAGCCAAAGATATAAAATTGTTCTTCATTCTTTAGGAAAAGGAAAAAAGGGGAAACCATTCACAGTGCTAGGATAAGGTCGGGATGTAAAGAATGGACACCAAGCAGAGTGAGCTGTGACTTCTGGGTATGATGAACCATAAGCCCCAGTTGGAAAAGAAGCTTCCAAGGGGAGAGTCTGTGTTTTCCCCCAAGAAAATGGTAGCAAATACTTTCCATGGCCCACCAATTACGTGCTGCCTTCTTTATACCCGCTCTGCTTATTTTCTCCACATGAAGTTGGCATTGCCCATTTTTTAGATTGTAGAACTCATACCCATAGATAATAAGTAATTTACCCAAGATCATACAGATAGAACAGAACTGATCAAGGCCCATCTGATTCCAGAAACGATGCTCTTTTTCCTGAACCATTTTTTTTCCTACCATAGAAGTATTCTTTTTCAACTTGATTTAATATTTATTTACTTACTTATTTTTCTAGCTATGGGGATCAAATTCAGGGACTGGTGCATTGAACATAAAGTCTCTGTTACTGGCTATCTCTCTCCTTTTAAACTTTCAGGAAGTTGAGAAACTGAGACTCATACTGATTAAGCAAGCTCCTAGGAGCTCAGTACTGTAAGGAATAGTGACCTGACAGGACCTTGATTAGGGCCTCACATATATCTAAATGTTCAGCAAAACTCATGAGTGTCTTTCTGTTTACCATATATTGATGTACTAAGGTCACCACTACCAGGCTATCATCCACATGCATCTGACCTGTTGGGCCCTAAACATTTTAGCTTGTTTTCCCAAATACCTTCCTTAGGTTCAGATCTAGAAGCTAGTGTTGTCTTCTGTCATCCTCTTGTGACCTCAGGGTCCTTCCTCACTTAGCTGATCTCCTTCAATCACAATTAGGCCTTCACAATAGGCTTATTAGAATGGTGTGTATTGCTAAGACTATGAGCGTAAATTCCATACAATCCTCGCTCTCCATGAGCTTGTATTCCATTCTTAATCCTCGCTCTCCATGAGCTTGTATTCCATTCTTCGGGGATGACACAGACACACGGGGATGATCACAGAGCAATAGCCTCTGATCACTTCTCCATGTGACTTCTGCCACAACAACGAATCCCTTCTACTTGCTATGCAGAGAGTGGGGCATTTGCATTCACAGAAAGTTTGCTAACTGTGCTGAGGACAATGGATTAGATGGGACTCGGAAGGTGGCTCATTGCAGGCAGGACGCTGAGAGACTAGGGCCGGTGAATACATAGGAGGAAGCAGATGCAGAAATGCAGCAAGGCTAAAATAAAGGGAGTGGAAGCCGAAAGCATTAGGAAGGTCTTCTGAAGGGCAGAAAGCCCCTGGTGATTGATTGGCTGGTTAGAAGTGTGGGAGGGTGTGGAAGAAACTGGTGGTGGCGACGGGCCTGATTGCAGCACTAGGGTTTGGACCCGGAGCAGAGGAGGTGAGCAGCATTATATGCAGAGCACAGAGCCCTCTGCAAATGCAAACCTTGAACCAACTAATAGGAGTTTGCTGAAAAGGGGGAGAAATAATTATCAACAAGCTGCGGTTCAATAGATCCTGGGCTCGTTGCTCTGATTGTCCCGACCTCTGAGATGTGCGGCACTGTCATTGAGGCTAGGAGTAGAGGTTACTCTGGGATGAAGATTCACACACCTGACTGCTTTAGGCTTTTATGAAAGACAGAAAGGGGGGGGGGCATATTTAACTCAGAATCAAAATTGCATTAAGCTTTTCTCATAACAGTGAGAACCATGTATCTCAAAACACAAACGCGCCCTGAGAAGAGGTGGTAAAGGAACATCTTGGAAATGCATAGGCTCCCAGAAGTCTGCCCCCTGTAGTTTAGAGGGGAGGTCTTCAGTAACCCAGACCATCCAGATCTCAGTTTCCCCATCGGTTACTCTCTGCCCTACACATAACAAAGGGCTTTTGAAGGTCCTTATATCATCCCTTTTTGCAAAAGACTTTGTAAGTTCTTGGAGAAATGGCTCCATCAGTGAAGTGTCTGTTTAGTTTGGGTCCCTAGGACCTACAGAAAAGGGGGCAGTATGCCTCTGTAACACCTTTGTTGGGAGGGCAGGCAATGCAGACACAGGTAGATTCCTGGAGCTTACTAGCCAGCCAATCTAGCTGAATCCATGACCTCCAGGTTTAGTGACAGACCCAGTAGCAAAACCTAAGGTGAAAAGCCTCAAAGGAAGACACCCAAGAAACCCCTCAGGCCTCCATAGGCACTTGCACGTGAGTATTCCGGGGCTACAGTAGATCTCAGGTGACCAAAGGAAAGTGAGACCACAGAGAAGGTGGTAGCAGGGAACTTGTAGAAAGCAGCCTGGGACCAGCTGGCCCCACCTAAAACACAGAGTTTTCAGAAGCCCCATCTAAACCACTGAGAGTTCACGGGATCTCCATAAGACACTGAGAATTCAGGAGACTCTACCTAAACCACTGAGAATTCGGGGGCTCTACCTACATGTGGAGAAGAGCAAATTTTGCCTCTTTTCCTTAGGATTTCCATCCTCTCCTGCCACCAAACATCAGCCCTTTCAGTTGTTTGGCCTTCAGACTCAGTTTGAGCATCACACTGTTGGCTCCCCTCATCCTCAGACTTGCACATTTGGGGGAATTTTACCATGACCCTTTTTGTACCCTAAGCTTGCGAACAGACTGTGGTCTCATCCCCTACAACTAATTTGCTTCTATCAATCTCTACCTCTATCCCAATCCCTAACTTACCTCTCAATCTGCTTATCTTCCATTCCCCCATCCAGTTGGTTCTATTTGTTTGGCAAAGCCTAACATCCTATTGTATGTCGGCTACCTAAGCTACTTAGAAACAATGAGACATTGTCACAAGCCATAAACAGTGACAGCATAGGCCTTTAATTCCAGAGTTGCAGGCTGAAGATCACAAGTTCAAGGTCTGCCTGAATTACAGGGGAAGCTTGAGAAATGCATGAATAACTTAGCAAAACTTTGTCTCAAACTTTAAACAATGTATATAAGTAAATAAAACTCTCTGGAGATCCACCTCAATTCCAGGACATGACCTGTGTTCAATTCTCAATATTGAAGAAGGAGAAGAGGAGGTGACAGAGAAGACAATGATTCCAAGAATTGTTGCATTATATAACACAGTGGATAAAAAGATCAAACATACTGTGGGCATCTAGCTACACTACTTAACTTTCTACTTACAAGTTCTTAAAATACAGTTATTGCAATTTTTAAATAGTTAGTGCAGAACGTCCTTGAGTTGAGGATAAAGGCATTAGCCCAACCGAGTGAAGGAAGTTATGATAAAATAAGGTCCAGCTTCTGCTGCCTGGGTTAAAAAAAAAAAAAAAAAGACCAGCTATCAATAGTCATTAGTGATTTAAAATTGAATCACTTGCAAAACAATCAGTAGAAGGGTGATAATTTCTCATGCTCAGGGAAGATGACCCAACTGGGACTTCAAAATTCACAGCAGGAAATAGTGTTGTCAACATGACACCAGCACAGTCCATAATTAATCAGATCCCAGCCCCACTGCCTGCTGGGAAATCTCCGGAGTCTGCTTCTGGGGCCTTGAACGAGAAAGGCTGACCTTGCCTCACTTGCCTAATAATAATTTCTAGCTGTGTAAACACTTACCACAACAGTTACAGGTCGGCCTCATGAAATTCCAGGAGCGCGAGTCACGGAAGACCCCAGTGTGCGTCACGATTTCAGGTTCACCCCTCAGGCTGGGATCTGCAAGTGATGTCAAGGCAAACCCCAAGAGCAGACCTTACTAAGGACTCACAAGGGGGCTCTGATAGGAATCGGAAATTCTTTGCATTGCAGACATAAGTGCAAAAAAAAAAACTCTCCTTTGTTTATTGGCAAATTATTATTAATTGCCATCTATATTCCAGAAATCTAATGTTTAAAATAATACGAAGCCTCTGAAAGGAAATGGTGTCTATTTTACCATATTTGATTTATCATAGCCCGTAATAACTAGCAGTCCTATGGCCATGAGAAATCTACTGTTTAGAATTTTATAGGGAGCAGGTTTACTGCGGAGAACTGAGGGGAAGTATGACGCTGGAAGAGGCAGGAAGCTATCAGTACCTCTCCCAGATCCCCAGGAGACAGCTTTGTGGGCTTCAGCAAAGAGAAAATAAATTAAGGAACCCTTTCTCAGAGTTCGCATGAACAGAAGTATCAAGGACGGAAAGAATGAACGCAAACGGAGGGCTTCACACACGCCAGCCCTTTGCTGGGGAATATTACATCATATCATTTATTCCCTGGGGAATTCTATTGAACTGGTTATCCTCACTGACTAAGCAAGGTAATTGAGATTTCAAAAGGTTAGATCCAAAGAATATAAAGAAGTGGGAAAGACTTCTAAGTATTCACTAGTGCACGGGAGGGAATTTGCAAGTGTACATGACTCCCAAACTATAATGGCAAACTCTTAAAGGTCTGCCACTCACAATAAGAATTCCTTGTATATATAAAGACTTGGAGCATAGGCCAAGCAAGAACATCCCTATTAAGAAAAGAAGACAGGCTGGAAATGTAGCTCAGTTGGTACAATGCTTGCCTAGCACACACAAAGTCCTAAGCTCAGTCTGCAGTATCCAGCATCCTCAGTGTGGTGGTACAGGTTCACTATCCCAGCATTAGGGAGATGGAGGTAGGAGGGTCAGAAGTTCTTGATAGGTCATTGTCAGCTACGTGAAAGTTTGAGACCAGATGCAGGAGATCTTACCTCCAAAAGATAAAGAAGAGAAGGGGAGGAGAGGGGGGAGGGGAGGGGAGGGTAGAAGAAAGCAAGACATAGCCAGCACCCGTCAGGCTCCTTGAAAAATCCAGTGTGCGGGATAGGCTTTTAACTCCAGGGTACCATCTTCCTGTTCCCCCATCCAGCAACTGAAATCATGAGTGGCAATGTTCTGGAAAATGCTGTTCTCTCTGTCACTTAGCAGGCCACAATTGTCATCTGCTTTTAGTAAAACCTGATCCTACTTTTTAATGCAAACGCAAGACAAGTACCCCGAATGCCACGCCGGAGGAACACTCTGTCTCTGATTAATCCTTAATGTGCCTCTTCAGCGCCTGTACTCTTCTCCTTAAGTATAAACCCCATTTGTGAAGGAAGATTTGTTCCAGTTGATTGCTTGGCTACAAAATTCATAGCTGATCCTCCCCCACACTCACACCCCTTCCCCTTGTTACTTAAAAGAACCAAGCTCAGACCTCTGATTATTAAGCATATTTCGAGGAAGAGAATCTTATGTTCTGATCAGTGGATACATTTCCTGGTTTACTCATGCCCTCTTAAAACCTACCCAGATTGGGGCTGTACTTCAAAAGACCCGTTACCAGGAAAGACCAGTAGCAAAAAAGTCGAGTTCCTGGATGAAGTCCCAGCATGGCCAGTGGCTACGAGTCACACACCTCTCTGTCCTCCATCACTCATGCATTGTCAGAATTGTGTGAAGTCAAACGAAACATTTATGCAAAGCCCTTAAAACAGTGCCTATCCATCGTCTACTAAGCCTCTGCAAATTTTCCCTAAATTTATCGTTTTCTTTGGGGAATGGGATGAGACACCTTGTAAGCTTTCCTACACAGCTGGCATCTGTCTCTCTGTTCCTTTAACCTGGAGTATCCCGAGTGAAGGCTGCGCATGTTTCAGTGTCAGGAACCCTATTATAATTTCACCAGCCTCCTCTCATTCTGATTCCCATCATGCTATTGAAGGACAGCAGCATGCTATTGAGAAGATGGTGTAGGCCCAGAGCCTGGGCCATTCAAACTGGACACTGTGGATCCTCTGAGGTGTTGCTTTCGGAGCCTCTCTAACCTTCCATCCGTCTTGCTCGCCAGTCCTTTCTACCTCACCTACAGGGCACTGAGAGATAGGGTGACCTTGTCAAGGAGAGCCTCATGGAAGTGACAAGACTCCTGCTTAGGCAAAATGAGTCCCAAGGAAATTTAGGTACGGGGTTGATGAGTCCTGGCAAATCCCCTTATCATTTTCTGAGATAGAGAACCAGGGTCAATAGACAGCAGCCACATCAAAGGAAATCTGTGCCAAAGAGGACACAGGGATGTTCCATTTACATAAAGTTCCAAACCAGTGTAAGCACCACAGTACCGGGACTGCCCATGGGAAAGGAGGACCGTGGAAAGGGTGGAAGAAGCTACGGAGATGGGGATGTGCTATGTCTTGTTGGAGGTTTAGATACATGATACAGTCATGCAAAGCTATGCAATTGCACTGCACTGTGAGTTTTAACCTCAGTTAGAAAAACGCAGAGGTGAGAAGGGTGGAGTGAAGCTCACAGCAGCTGACATGGGGTGGGGCAGAGCTCCATCGAGACTATAACCCAGAAGGCTCCTGGCTGAAAAGTCCAGAACTTGAGTGCCTTCATCATCTGTCCCTTGAACAGGTGTGGTCTGGGCTTTCACTCCAAGTTCTAATTTCACCCACGTCACCTTGGCACCTCATCTCCCAACAAGTGCAAATCCTTAGCCTGCACAGAGAGGCTCCAGCTCAGATTACCTACCAATGCCCTAATTCATCATCTTTAATTGATTGCTCATATATCCACGGGAGGGATTCCCTTGAAATCGACACTGGGGATGAGGCAAGCGAAGCTGCCTGCGGTTCCTGCAAACCCCTAAATGAGCAAGTTATGGCATTAACTCAGCTTTTATGAGTTTTCTGGTCACTGTGATAATGTGATGCTGATATCAGCCCCAGTCCTCCGTCTTGTTTTGAGTAAACAAAGGATCCTGTAGAGGCCTGGTGCTGGACCAGACGTTTTGTTATGTGCATGATTGTGACCACACATTTGGAAGTCACATGCTGCCATTAGGTGGCTTCTCCAATTGATCCTGTCCTAGCTTGCTTTCTATTGCTGTGATGAACACCAGGACTAAAAGTCATGTGGTGATAAGCAGATTTATTTGGCTTATAAGTCACAGCCCATCACAAGGGAAGCCAAGGCAGGAACACAAAGCAGGAACATGGAGACAGGAACTGAAGCAGAGACCATGAGGGGACACCACGTATTGGCTTGCTTTTCATGGCTCAGTTTGCTTTTACATACAATCTAGGACCAACTTCCCAGGATGGCCTGGGTTCCCCGGCATCAATCATTAATCAAGCAAATATCCCTACTGACAGATAGAGATAGTTTCTCGACCGAGGTTCCCTCTTCCCAGATGACTGTAGCATGTGTCCAATTGACAAAAACCAACCAACATGCTTGCCTTAGATTTTGAGGCAGGATCTCTACGGAACCTGGAGCTCACCCAGTGACTTGATTTGACTGCAAGTCCCAGGGATTCACCTGCCTCTGCCTCAGTGCTAGGATCACAAACCAGCTTGTAATACAGGTTCTGGGGGATCAAACTCAGGTTCTAATGCTTTTGTGGCAAACACTTTTTCAGACTACACATTCACATACACCAGGACTCCAGGTACTTGGACCTGAAAGGGGCTGGTGACAGAATGAGGGAAAAGACCAAGAAGGTGGTCTGGACTGTATGCTTGAAAATTCACAGCACTTAGAAGCTCAGTGCGTTTATTATATAGAGCTGAACATGAGGCAGATTGTTATATACAGACAAACAAGGAGACAGGGTTTAGCGAACAGGTTTAGCTAATCTCGGTGTGTGTAGTCTCTGTAGGGGAGCAATCTTCAAGCCATAAGTACCCGGGGACGGGGACAGACAGAGAGAAGGCTACAGTGGACATTTTCTGCACACACTATCAACACTCACAGTCTCCTGAGCAAGAATTTTCTGCAGAACTTTCCTTTTGGTCCCACCAGCTCATAAGCAATGACATGGGGACTTATTAATTATGAAAACATGGCCTTTGCTTGCCCTCAACCAGCTCTTATAACTTAAATAACCCATTTCTATTAATCTATGTTCTGCCATATGGCTCATGGCTCATTACCCTGTCCCATTCTGTGTATCCAACTGTCTCTGTGTTGGCTGGCATCTCCCACATGTCTAGATTCTGCCTCCTCTTCTTTACCAGAAATCCCACCCATTCTCTTCCTGCCTTGCTATTGGCCATTCAGCTCTTTATTAAACCAGTCAGAAGATGCCTTGGCAAAGACACATCTTCAGGCTTAAACAAATGTTCCGCAACACTGTGCCATGTCCCCAAGCCTAAGGCTCTGGTGTCTGTGAACTTCACTGGCTCGGGTTCCCTCTGATTCCCACACTAAGCCATTCTCTCCCAGCCGTATTCCAAGTACTTGATTCATTCCCATGGCAGTTCAATATATTTTGCTAACTCTGAGTGGTAAGAGTAGCCATTCTTGGAATTACCAGGATATATTAACTCCTATTTGACCTTCATGCCTTTGCACTTACTGGACTCTTTGCCTGGGTTTCATTTCTTGTTTTTTGAGCCATTTGTTAATTCTTTTCAAAACCGGACCGTCTCTACAATCAACACGTGTAGTTGATTAAGCTGACCCTATTTCTACCACACAAAGCATTGGGCACCCAACCATCTAACCCTCTCACTTGTCAACAGCCACTTTACATCAGGAAACACAGACCCTTCATCCCTTTATCCTCAGAGTAGAAAGTAAGTACTCAGTAAACGTTTGCTGTGGATAAGGAACATACACGCAACCTCAAGTTAACAGAACAATGCTTTGCACGGACCGTCTCCTTTAGGTCTGGGACTCCCTACTGCAGAGACTCTCAGCTTGAAATAATGAACAAACTTCCCATCACAACTCTTTTGTGAACAAGGCCAAACAAGGATCTTGACTCGAGGGTCCTCTGCATCCCCAGACTTTGGAGCAGGGAACTTATCCCAACAACCAGAAGCAGTGAACTGAGGGATTGATAATGCCCCCATGTTTGAAGGAGCTTTTCACCCCCCTCTAAATTGCATTTGTTGTAATTTTTCTACTTTCTTCCTCCTCTTCTTTTTATTTTAATTTTGAACCTCCTCCCAAACAGGAGACATCAAAGGGAGCAGTAAATAAGACTCAGGGAGCTTTTTTAACCAGGGAGTCTCTGTGCCCTTGCAGGGGCATTCAAGCAAGACTAGGCTAACCTGGAGGGCCAGCAGCCCCACCTCCAGAGCCCAGGCGGCTCTGCCAAGGATCCCAGAAAGGCCTGTAGGCAGGGTTGCCATGGTGACAGAGCTGTCACAAGTCCAGGGTCTTGCTGGGTAAGCACAAATGGATGGCATGCTGGATCCCTCTTTTCATTTGAAAATTACCACTAATTTGCAATTAGTTGGAGGAAAATTAGAGATAGAGGAAAGGGAATTGCTCCTTTCAGCAAACAAGCGCAACCATGGAAAATTGACTTTTCTCCTGAGTCATGATGGAGGGGAAAGAACAGTTGCTACTGAAGAGAGCACAGGCTTTGGGCTTTGAAGGCACTGGGTCCTGCTCTTCTCCAGTGTCCTGACTGTGTGACCTTGGGAAGGTCTCCAGAGCTCTCCAGATTTATTTTTCTCCAACTGTGAAACACATAGAAAAGCACTTACCTGTTTGATTGGTGGGAAGTTCAAGAATACAAAAGAAGCAGAGTCTTAAGCACCTGGGTCATAGGAACTAGTACCTTCATGAATTTAGAGGCTTGCATTCATTCTCTGTCCTCTCTCTCTCTCTCTCTCTCTCTCTCTCTCTCTCTCTCTCTCTCTCACCATGTCTTTTGCTTAACTAATTCATTCATTCCCTTTAATATTTATTTACCTTCTCTCCATCTAAATATCTTCTAGGAACTACAGTGTTGAAATAGGGAGCAGCGGCGGGGCTGCGTCCCCAACACCCCAGCCGCTTGGCTAGCTCACACCCGAAATAACAACACACAAACTGTATTCATTTAAAGAACTGCTTGGCCCATGAACTCTAGCCCTTACAGGCTAATTCTCGCACCTGGACTAGCCCATTTCTAATAATGTGTGTAAGCACCCCAAGGTGCGCTTACCGGGAAGATTCTAGCCTACATCCATCTTCATCGCGTGTGCCTCAGAGAGCAGAGCTATCGCGTCTACCCGGGAGAGCTGAGCATGGCGTCTGTGATCCGGAGAGCAGAGTCTCTCCGGGAGCAGAGCAGAGTCTGACCTCACTTCCTCTTCCGCCCAGAATTCTATTCTGTTTACTCCTCCCATCTATGTTCCAAGCCATGAGGCCAAGCAGCTGGTTTATTATAACTTAACCAATGAAATCAACAGATTGATATATGACACTCCCACATCACTACAGCTTGTCATATCACAGGCTTATGAGCAGTTTCCAATGAGAACCATGTCTGCCTTCAGCCTCTGAAACACTCCCTTCCATAGGACTATTCCCATCATCATCTTGTCTGCAATCTGCTGACTGGGGTCAAGATTCTTTCTTGCTCCTTATTTGAAGATCTGAGGTTCCTAACGCTAAAATACAGAGTGATAATCTAAGGTAAGGACTGTGGGAAGAGTAGAACCAGAGCTTAGCGAAATCAGGCGTCCCTGAACTCTGAGATCTTCTAACAGTTTATTTTAGAGGGTCCACTTCCAAGATCCTCCGGTAGGGTGGATACCTCTGGATTGCTTGTAGAAAACATACTGGAAGAGCAAGCGCCGAGTACCTTCAGTTTTCCCTGGAAACCATTCATTCTGCCAGGAGTGCTCTTTCCTCCTTGCTTTTAGAATTCACTCATCCTTCCTCCCTCGAGGATGCGCTTCCAGAGTATGGCATATGTGCTTTCTCTTTCTGTGTACCCGCTCCATCCCAGATCAAAAGGGGAGCCAAGAATCAATGCAGAGGACAGAGGTAAGAGTGATTTTCAGCCCAGTCATTTCTTCCTTCATCCACTCCAGCATCCAAGTCCTGCCTCTCATGATCTGTCTGGCCTCAAACAACCTACTGCTCAGGGCTTCCGTTTAGTCATTTGCAAAAGAAGGAAAAGAAAGTGAGTAATTATGACTTGATATTTCCATGGTTAGTCCCAGCTGCTTAAATTTGAATTGCAAGGCCAGGAGTGAACATGGTGCTTTTTGTAGGAAGCAGGACACAAACTGTGAAGTGCAGCGGGACACGACAGTGACGAGAGGCAAAAAGTAAGCCTTAGGTTTTCACAAGATGGAGAAGAAGCCAGAAGTAAACCAGAACCACCGTGCCGCACAACAGCATTGGTATCCCAAAGAGAACTGCCATTTCCAGCTCGCCTTCCATTCAGGGATGATGTAGACAAGTGACAGGTTGTCCACCCTCATTGGAAGTCACAGAGAATGATGAGTTACATTACTTTGCATCTTGGCCAGGAATCGTCTTAGCTTCAACCCCAGATTCCCAACAGACTTTCCACTGAATGAACAGAGCACTTGGAAAAGAGATGGTTAATGAGGATGCAAAGTTGACTGGTTAATTAAGTCCCTCACCAATACCGGGCCGGGCTCGTAACCTAATGCTGTATACCTTGTCTGTGGTGTACAATGCATGAGCAGGGCAGGGAAGGAAGAAGGCAGACGGGTCAAGATGAGCATGTTCAAACAACTGTTCTGCTGGGAGGTCACTGGGGAATTGATCTCAGCCCTCTGAGTTCCATTTGCCTCTTGGTCCAAAAATATTTGCGGGATGTATCTAGAATAGCCACAGGCAGCCTTCTGCCTCCAACATCCTTGATGATGGATATGGACCATCGTTAGTGCCACTGACCTGAATAATGCTTTATCTTCATGACCTCAAGAACATCACACATTTTTCAAACATTAGTTCTACCACACACAGGGACTTTGCATTATTTCATTTCACCCTTAAGATAATTGTCAGAGTTTTCCCATTATCACTGAATTGACAGACAACATAACTGAAGCTCAGGATTAAATAATTTGCCAATGGTTATAGCCCTTCTACAATGCCCAAGCCAAAATGGGAATCTAGTGGCCACCCAGAGCCATCCTTTCTAACCCAATTCCACACTACCCTCTCTATCCTGGACCACTGCACGCATCTGAGAACTCCTAAGCTGTTTCAGAGCTATACTCTCCTGTCATTATTTAATAGTATCACAGAGTATAGGCATGACCAGTCCTAGGTTAGATTCGGTTTTCTTCTTAATAATGATCACGGAGCAGAGGGCAGGCGAAGGCATAGTTTATATCAGTCACACTAAATTGCGAGCAATCTTTGATTAGCACTGCTCTTCCCTACTGTTGAGTCTGATTAATAATGAGGTAGCCACTGGAAAACTTTCATCTCTGCCCCATTCTCAGCAGCAGCTAATGTTGGCCCCTCTGCCTAGTGTGGCCTTCCAAAGTCAAACAGTCATTGATCAGAAGTGTTGGACCTAGGCCAGGGCTCCTGGTGCAGGCTGATAGTCTCATCTACTTGGGAGGCTAAGTTTAAAAAAAAAGATCCTAAATTGAATGCCTACATAGGTGACAGAGTGAATTCAAGACCAGTCTCAGGAAATCAATGAGGCCCTGTTTCAAAAGTTAAAATTTAAAAAAAAAATGTTGTTTAGAGTGAAGAGAGCGTTTGAGGATGGAGCTTAGCAGCGAGCTCTTGCTGCCACACAGAACGACACAAAGCAAAGCAGAGTAAACCGTGTCTCCTTACTCATGGCTCATGAACAAACATTTCTGAGTGTCACATATCAGCTCAGTCTTCAAACAAAGTCTCAAGCTTTGCTGGACAGCACGAGTCAAGATTAAGACAGGCCTTCAACTGTGTACTTGTTTGCCATTTCATTCGACAGAAAGACACCCCGTAAATGCTTGTGGCAACCATGATCCTGAGGCGAGCTGCAGAATCTGCAAGTAGAATCAAGAAGATCCCTTGGTGTCCCCACTGCTTTACTGGCTCAGCATCTCAGATATGAAGTCCTCAGGCCTTCACATCAGTGCTCGGTTTGTCTTTGTCGAGTGAATCTCTAGAAACAATAGCTGTTGTTTCTCAAGGTGATACTTTATGATGTCGCTCTGATCCTAGCTCTTCAAAGACCACAGACATGTTTTACAATCTCTCCATACCTAGTCTACCTTTTGGTAAAATGCATTGAATAATAATATCCACCCATTGTTTTGGGAACAAATATCTTAGGATACAATCCATATATTATATAATTCATATACTTAAGCTATATAGTACAAAGACTTTTGTGTAGGAACATGTTTGCCATGGCATATATGTGGAAGTCTAAGGACAGCCTCTGGTGCCAGTTTTCGTCACCCACCTTGTTTGTGACATAGCCATTTTGTTGTTTTTCCACTGTGGAAGCTTATCTGGCCTGGAAGCTTCCATGAATGCTCAATGACAGACATTCTCATGTTACATTTCCAGAGATTAAATGGAGACTCAGGTCCTCAGCCTTCTGAGGCAAGAACTTTTACACAGTGAGCCATGCCTTCAGTACCCTCCTCCTTTATATTTCTGAATAATACTCCATTGAATAGATATACCACACACTGTCCGTCAACGGATTAGAGGACATTTGAATTGTTTGCACTCCTGTGCCATGATGACTGATGCTGCTATAGTGATTTATGTACAAGTTTTATATGAACAGATGTGCATTTATACTTGGCAAATTCCTAGAAATAGAATGGCTGAAAGATGGTAACACTTATCACTTACTCAGAGAGGGACTGCAAGAACATTTTTAAAGTGTCTTAATATAATGTCTTAATACATCTTCATACAATGTTTTGAGATTTATACCTTTTTCAATGAGTTTCATAGATTTATCTGCCACATTAGCTATTTGACTTATTTATGGTAATTTTTGTAAGTCGTGTGAAATAGGATGTCCAAGTTCTTTTACATGTGGATATTCTCTTCTCCATACTAAAGGGCTATAACACCATTTCTAAAGGCCCATAGGATAATAATTGAAAACTTCCTTCATGGGCAATTTTTCTACCATCTCAGGCTGCCTTTCCATTCACTAGATCTTTTTCTAATGTCCTTTAAAGATATTTTATAGTTTTCAGAGTACAAAATTTTCACTTATGTTAAATTTATTCTTCAGTATCATATTCATTTAGATACTATTTTAAATGGAATGCGTTGATTAAACCCAATACTGTGTAAAAGTGATGAGAGTAGACACCTCTGCTCTTAAAGGGAAGGTTCAGTCTTCATAATTAAGGCAAATGTCCTTCATCAGATCGAGGAAAGGACCCTCCTTTTGTTGAGTATTTTCATTGTGAAGAGGTGTTGAATTTTGTCAAATTTCTGGTCATGTGCTTCCCGACCTTTGTTTTATTAACATACTATATCACACTAGTTGATCTTTAAATGTTAAACCAACTGTGCATTCCTAGAACGATTCCCACTTGGTCACTGTGTATAATCTTTTTTATACATTATTGAATTTGGTTTGTTATGATTTTGTTATAATTTTAGCGTGAGATATTAGTCTCTTCTTTTCTGGCAATATCTCTGTCTGGCTTGGGTATAATAAGAGTGATGCTGACCTCTCAGTGGGAGGTAGAAATTATACTACTTTTAACGTGTGAAAGCAGTAGAAATGATTGCCATTAATTCTTTGAATATCTAGTAGCATTGACCCATGAAACAATCTGAAACTGGGCCGTTCTTTACAGGAGTCGTTTTATTACCAATTCAACCTTCTCGTGTGGTAGAGTTTTTATGACCTATTTTGTTTTCTGGAGCCAGTTTTAGTAGTTTGTGGTAGCTCTTTTATTTCTTCCCAGCTTTCTGCACTGTTGACCTACAGTTATTGATAGCATAACTTTATCTCACTACTTCATTTCTCATTTTAGCAATTTGAATCCGCCTAATAGATATTTGTCAATTTTACAGGTCCTCTGGATGAAATAACATTTTATTGCACTGACTTATTTCCCTACTGTTTTTCTACTCGTCACTTTTTATTAACTTCCAATTCTTAGAGGTTCATTCCTCCTGCCTGCTTTTATTGTTTTCCAATTACAAAATTTTCACCTGTTTTGTTAAATTCATTCTTCAATTTTTTATTTATTTTGATAGTATTTTAAATGGAATGTGTTGCTTAAATTGTACAGAACTGAGGAGAGTAGACTTGTCTCCTCGTGTGTGTGTGTGTGTGTGTGAGAGAGAGAGAGAGAGAGAGAGAGAGAGAGAGAGAGAGAGAGAACTTATATATGTAACTTCCTTGTGGACTTCCCTTCACACCATTATGAAATATTCCCCTTGAACTTCCATAACATTTTTGAGGACTTAAGTCTAAATTACCTGAAATTTATATAGTCACTCCACTTTCTGCATTTTTATGAGTTAAATGAATTAGTCCATATGAATCACATAAGGTAGCATATGCCAAAGAGTGAGTGTTTAATAAATATTAGCTAAGACTGTAATCAGTGAGAGATTGTCAGAATGGTCAGTCATGCTTGGTATCTGCTAAGCCTCACCTTGTCCAACCCTGAAGTACATAAACTCTCTAATTTCACAGAAGAAAAATGGAGGAACAAAAGTCCAAAATAGATTGTCCAGAATGCTGTGGTCCTAAGCCCAGAGGATGATTCCCAAAGAATCTGTCTGATTCCAAATCCCATTCTCTCTTCTGTGTATTATGCCTCAGACAGCATGACAAAGAACTTACCTATGGGATATTAACTCTAGAGCCCAAATGAAGACAAGTCAAGAACAAGACAGGTCAAGAACCTGGTCTTAGAACAATGCATACCAGTAATTTCTTGTGCTTAAAAGGCTAAGGCATAGGGTCCCAAGGTCATGTTGGGATATACAGAAACTCTGCCTAAATATATAAGAAATCTAACTTGGAGGTCATGAGAATTTAGAGTAAATCCTGGATTCAGGGCTTACTCCCTGGAGGATCTGCAATCATTTCTTTACCCTCAGTGTGGCTTAGTTTCCTCACCAGTTACATGGGGATATCAATGGTGGCTCCTCCAAAAGTCATTTTGAAGGCTAACAGGTGAAGGTGCCAATAAACTTTTGGGTACTTGCAGATGACCCGATAAAAAGCAACTGGAGCCAATACAATAATAAAGGTCACTATTATGACGGCAAGGTTGAGAGAGTTGTGCATTAACGCATCTCCTGGAAGGTTCAAGAAGTCCCCTAAGGTGGGGAAGAGAAAGACATCCATGCGTGCATTGGAGGAAAGAACAGTGTCCCTGGATGCTGGAGCATCTGAATCACCCAGAGAACCACATCCGTTCTCTAAAGAAAGAAAGAATCCATATGAGCAAGGACTTGGCTAGGCTGAAGAGGAACAGAATGCCTGAGCAGGTACATGCTCAACAGGCAGGGAATGGGACGTGTGCTTGACCTGCCCCTTCATCGTGGCATGACTCTCTTTGAGCAATCTCTTAAACTCCCATAACAGGGGAAGCGCTTCAAGAAAGCAAGAACAGATGGCCAAGGCACTTCTGCCTCACTCCACAGGGCCCCGCCCTGGCTCTACCACTGCTTCTCGCCTGGCCTGCTTGCCTTTTTCCCTGATGAGCTTCTTCAGAGACATCTGCTGAGGGTTAAAAGCTCAGAGCTGCAGAGGGCCGATTTGGGAAAAAAAAAAAATCATCCTGAAAACTCAAGTTTCCCTCCAGTTTCATGATCTCTGGAGGATGTGGTTTTCCTCCACGCAGGATTGTTGTGGTGTCTCGAGTCTCACCCAGTGGCAAAGGATCATGTGATCCATCCAGAGCCAGGAGAAGGTGCTGAAACCTCATAGAGCTACTCTGGGGAAAAGCAGGCCCAGGTGCTAGCACCCAGCCTTTCTCGCCTTATCAGTTCTGCCCTTATGATCCGTCCAATCTGAGCACCATGATCTTTCGACCGTGGGGACTGGGGAGCACTTCCAACCGTGGGAACTGGGGAGCTCCGCCATGAACAGCTCCACCCCATTTACCTGGATTTTAAGTCAGATGACTCACAACTATGACTTTTATTTTTCTCTCAAAACCTGTGTTTTGGTTGGTTGCTTGCTTTTGGTTTATGAAGACTAGGTTTGTAGCTTTGGAGCCTGTCCTGGGACTAGCTCTTGTAGACCAGGCTGGCCCCGAATTCACAGAGATCCGCCTGTCTCTGCCTCCCGAGTGCTGGGATTAAAGGGATGTGCCACCACTTCCCAGCCCTGTTTGTGTTTTTTAACAAGGTTTGTAGAACCCTAGTGAGGCTTTACTTTCCACGGGTCACAAGGTCATATGTGAGAGCAGTAATGGTACCCAGCTGCCGTTACCACCTTCAGCTGAGAGGCGTGGGATGCCAAGCAGTTCAATGTGACTGATAAACACACAGGATATGGCAAAGATGAGTCTGAGGAATCAGAGATTCTCTTTCAGATCAGAACCCAGGTGCATCCCAGAACAATGGAAGAAACAAAGGAAAGGAGATGAGGCCAATCTGGAACTGACGAGGGGCAGGTGCAGGCTCTCCCCGCCCTCTAAGAGATCAGTGAAAAGACCATCGAAGGAAATGATCAGGGTCCGGTCTCTTTCTCTTTTGTTTCCAGGCCACATAGAGCAGTTTTGCTCTTCTATGCAAGGTCACATCTTTTCACTGATCTGAAGTCCTCCCGCTAAACTCTACCTCTTAAAGTGTCCAGAAGTTCTCTCTAGATGTCCCTGAGGGAGCAAGCGTCTCTCACCACATTATGGGATGCTTTAGAGGACGCTCCAGGGGATGCTTGGGATCTAGCCTGCAGCATGGACTTTGGTATTTTATAGATGAAAGTGAGACACATTTGTTTTCACGTTCCTGTTCTTGCCTTTCATAGCACACTGGTTCCTAGACACAGTCACATGGTTGAGCTCTATCCAATCAACTGGATGAAAGATGTACTTCCTGCACCTTATTTCTTCCCCACCCTAAGATGCTCTGTGCTCATGGTATTTGTATGCTAGCTGAATATATAATATGCAGGTCTCAGAAAGTTAGAGTACCAGAGAGCAGCCTAGGTCACGGAGCATACATGGAGGTAGGTCCCTGAGCAGATGCCCAGGAGACATAGTCCTCCATGTAATCTTCTGGGAGACACATTTCTTTTCTTTCCTGTGGCAGGCCTCACTTTCCCTTTCTGTACAAGGAAAGACTGTGACTTGATGACATGCTCGATTACTCCACACCTCCCATTCAGAGATGCTCTGTCCCTTTAAGAAGGGAAAGAATGGAAAGGCTCTGAGGTCTCCTCTTAGGCTCTTGTAGGTACTCTAGGAGGCTATGTGATGCCTCTGGTAGAAATCAACAGAAAAGTCCAGGACCCAGGGAATGGCTAGAGGGGAGCATTGGTAAATGCATTTTCACCTCCAACAGGCACAGACCACTTACTTCTCTCTAAGAAAGGTACTCAACTCAGCTGACAGAGAACTCCCCTCTATCTGAAGTCCCCTGCCTCCTGTGGTCCCCTGTGGCCCAACACCCTGGAGGCATAACACTAAGAGATGTTTGTCTTCCTTCCTTTTGGCCTAGACACTCCTACTGGACAGTGACATTTTATTTTCCACGGAAGCTCACAGTTGGTTTTACTATGCTGCAGTCCCTGGAGACCTATAGAAGCAACAGGAAAAAAAAAAATCTACAGCTGCCTGCTAGGGCCACAGAGACCATTTCTGCTGCCAGAGTCCTGAAAAGGGGACATGCCTGGCTTCCTAAAATCCTCCTGATTATTTGTTGGTGCTGTTGCTTCTCTCCCCACTCTCGCTTCCTTGTCTCCTTCCCACGAATATCTGTCTTTAGCCCTCACTTCTCCAGAGGCATTTGTCTGCTGGGAAAATAGCCCCCGACAGCAAAGGTCACCGCGACCAGGTCTGGCTCGCCGCATACAAATGTGCCTTTTAGCAGTGAACCCTGCAAAGACGGCCGCCCCCAAGTCTTATTATTGATAAATCCTTGAGGAGACTCTAATGTATCTTCATTTCAGGGAAAACAACTGCCTTCAAGGTTGTAGCGAGAAAATAAAGCAGGCGGCCCAGTGACGGATTCGAGAATTTGGCGTTTTCCCGAAGATTAAAAGATAATAACACTTCTATTAGGATCACTCGGCCACGCTGTATTGATCTCATCAGGGAAGCCACTGCAGGTCTCATGCGAACAGAGCGCATCCTGGAATTAATCACGAGGGTTTTATTATGGTTCATAGGGCGTTTCATTCAAGCCACATCGTTTGCAATATTTATGATCCTGCTCCCTGGCCATCGTTAAGAGCAAGTGAGGCTGGTGGAGCTGAGCCTGCTGGGATAGAGCATGGAGTCATTCTTTAAAGGCAAGTCTTATCTAAACTGGGCACAACAAAACCTACCATGGTTTGATTTACATCTTAAGTCGAAGAACAGGCCCCATGCTGGAATGGGGGAATTGGGGCAATGGAAATCCCACAGACGCATCCAGCCCCTCCTTCCAAGCAGAGGTACCACCTCCCACAAGCTCCTCCCCTCAGTTTCCAGACCTGCAGAATAGGTGCAACGGAACCTACCCCTGGAGGGAGGAGGACGACGAAATACAACAGTTCCATATACCAAGCCAGGCTTGAATGGTCTCTCAGAAATAACCACTGCTCTTCTCAATGAAAACATCCCTGACCCACCTGAACAAATCACCAAAGGAAAACAAGCTGATTGAAATCTCAAGCTAATGATGGGTATGAGTGGGTTTTATGTCTAGTGGAAACCTGGGCCATAGCTCTCCTGCTGGATTCACTTGTGGGGCCGCTGTCGGACTACACAGGTCATACCACATAAGCCAGTCTAATAAAATGACCTTTGTAGTATATGTCTGCTCCACTGGTTCAGTTCAAGAACACAGATATACATTGAATATTGACATTTTTAAATGTGCTTAGGCTAGTTCCATTCCCCAGTATATGGCTATTTTGGTAATGCCCTAGGCTCACCGGAAAGGGGGTACTCGGCTGGTGTTAGGTGCAGTGTTGTAGGTTGGTAGGTGTAGGCGGCTTGTAGAACTGCTTGAGTTCCCTATAACAAGGCCAAGTTAAAGCTAGGGGCTCTGTCAATAACTGTTTGTAGAGCTATTGGACTTGTGCCTTCCATGTTAGTGACCAGACCACTGGGAACGCAGCTATGCTAGGCTATAGATTTTACTCCTCCTGGGCTTTGGTTTGCTGTATGGTTCAGATCGACACATGCACAATTGGAGGTAGTCCTAGGAGTTAAGCTAAAACTTTATTGGATCTTTGCTTGGGATCTTTCCATGAACTTCCTGGACATTCAAGTTCCTAGGTGGATTCTATTCAGAAAACTGGAGCCTTAATGTCTCTGTTCTGTTTCATACTTGATACTGAGTGTATCTTGAGAGAAGAGCGGGGAGAGGGAAGGTAGAGTGGAGAGGCAGTGGGGGGTAGATGATAACAGCAAGCCTGTCCCTACAACCTTGAGACCATAGACAGTCAGAAAAGCAAGCTACCCAGTCTTGGGGTTTAGGTTCCTTCCTGCCAGCCTGATAGTGGCATCCATCACTGCCGTGGACACCATGGTGTTTTCTGAGAGTTGAGATGGGAGGAAATAGTAAAAAACAAACACCCTTTGCAGTTTCCTCCGTTCCCTCAGATAAGAACTTTGATTCGTCTTCCCTGGACTACTGTATTAGCCATCTCAGGTTTCCCTATCAAAATGTCCCAGACTGAATGTCCTAAATAATAGGCACTCATTTTCTCACAGCCACGGAGGCTACATAGCCATGACAAAAGTATCCTTGTGTTTGCCTTCTGATGGGGCCTCACTCCCAATGAGTAGCTATTCATTTTGTCCTCGTAGTTTTTCTTCTCTGTCATTCAAGGGGTGGGGGAATGCGGGAAGCAGTGCTTTTCGGTGTCTTCTGAGAAGGGTACTATTGCATTAAAGCCCCATTTTAAAGACTCATTAAGTTTAATTAATTCCAAAGAGGCAGCATTTCCCAAACACAGCCACACACCAAAGATTTGGGCCTTTATGTTTTGCATAGGAAATGTCCTTTTCCAGGCTCATGTGTTGGAGGCTTATTCTTACCGCTGGTGGCACTATTTGGGGAGGTGTTAAGAATTTCTGGAGCTGGAGACTAAGGTGGGAAAAGTAGGTAACAGAGGTTGAGTCTTTGCGGGACATATCTTGACCAAGGCTCTTGATCTTTCTCCTGGCTACCGTGATGTTAGAAGCTCCCTATGTCACATCCTTCTCCTGCCATGATGGCTAACCTGGCTTCAGGCTGAAAGCCAACAAGTCCAGAACCATCCACGGAAACCTGTAGAAGCACTTGTAGAAGCACCTGCCCAAATAGGCCTTTGTTTCTTTAAACTGTTTCTAATAGGAAATTGGCGAAGATACACACACGTTGTAGCACAGTGGTCTCACCATAGAATTACTTTGTAGGGAGGAAGAAAACAAAGAAGCATTGTATAAAGACTAGAAATAGAAGTCTTCTCGTGGAACTCTTTCTGTGTATAACAACTGCATTCTTTTGATTTTGGACAGCTTAGAAAACTAGTCCAGGAGATACTGGGGGGAGGGAGAACAAAAACAACAACAACAAAAGACAAATAAATAAAAAGAACGTCAGTGGAAACCCCCCAAAATACATTGCTGGTTGAGTGGAACTTAAATTATAGTGTTTACCCAAACTCCTCTCAACATTTACAATTTCAGTGGGAAATCTCTTCAGTATTATTGAAAAATTAAATACAAAGTGTTTGTGAAACTGGGCCATGCCATAAATGCAAAGCCATTAATAAGAATATCAACTTCATCTTTAATAAATTTTTAAGAAAATAACAAAACTACTTCCAACACAAGAATAAACTAACTCAAGAAAACACACAAAAAAAAATACTACTTAGGAAAATAATCAATACACTCAAAAACGCAGGCTAACTACGCAGTAGCCACACTTAGTCCAAAGGTCTGTAGACATCTACAGGGAGGAACACATCAAATTTCGTGCACTTGGGTATGAAGTTCAGTAAAGAGCAAAGGTTGTGCTAATCAGCTGGAAGATAGAGTAAGTGCCCTTGAGTGGAAATCAGTCCTGGGAGGGCACGAGGTGACCCGTGCACAACTCTTCCAGTGTCCTCCAGCCCCACCTGCACAGCATCACCACTGTGTGTAGCTGAGCGGCAAAGTTTGAGAACTATAGGGGGAACAGCGTCTCTACTGCCTTTCCGTCTAACAATGTAGTACATAGGAGGCGTGGACACGTGTCCTTGCGTGGGCTTGCCACGCTGGTCATTCTCTCCACTCAGGGACATCAATCCTGATGTGCTGCGAGCGACATTGGTGGATGATGAGCTGCAGTCCCCCGAACCCATTCTTAAAGTAGGCATGGCAGTGTAGGAAACTCAGAGATGCTTCCCACTGGCCCGCCCAGTGCCAATAGGCCGGCCGCGGTGAGCAGGTGGCTTGGAGCTTGCATATTGTCGTGGAGTTGTGCCACCACCAGCAGGCTGGCCAGCTAGGGAGCCTAGGTCAATTGCCGCTATTGAAGTAGATAGATTCCTTATAGAGACACAGACATCAGACTGAGGCCCATTTAGCAAAGCATGGGTGGACTGAGGGGTACCTCTAGGGCAGTTGTAAGCTATAGTGGACTGAGGGGTACCTCTAGGGTAGTTGTAAGCTATAGTAGGTCCCCAAACTGTTGGGGGAGGCCAACTATTGGAGACATGTTCAACAGCAGTGGAGGAGGGCAAGACGGCAGCTTTAGAAGGAGGAGTCGTATCCATAAATTCAAAGTCCTCAGCAGCACAAGGAGGGCTTATTGCTACCGTGGGAGGAAGAACTGGGACCAGCCCATTTTGAATCAAAATAGCAAGATCACCAGAAGGAGACACTCCCTGCTTCCACCCATTGGTAGGCCTAGGAGTGTGTAGATTGTTCCCAACGTGGGTGTAGCAGGGGATCTTGGGTACAAGTGGGCCAGTGGACAGTGTGGCATTTTCAGCCAGCCTCTGCTGCATACAGCCATGGCGAGGAGCAAATGGCAGAGTGTGATCACTGCTGACTGTGGGCGAGCTCAGGACAGCTGCCTCAGAAGGGGGTGTGGTATCCATGTCCATCACTGCAGGCTCTAAAGACAACTCCCAGCTCATGTCTTCACAGGCACAGGAGGCTGTGGTAGAAAAGACTGTGGGAGGGTTCCTGAGGGAAGGGGCTAAAGAGGTAGCAGGTAAGGGGGGAGAAGGGGAGTCAGTTATACACATTGGAACTGGGGATTCCATTCTGCAGGAAGGGGAACTGAAAGACAGCGGTTCAGCACCAGACCTGGGGGAGTGAGAAGTGGTAGAAGCCAACGCTGTGGCCAAATCGACAGGGTCTTTCTTTGCATCTGGTGGGGTCTCCTCACTGGGCCTGGCCCTACAGGGAGGAAGAAGGTCAGAAGGGAGAGCTGAAGAAGAAATGGGGATTGTGGGTACATTTGGTGTGAGGGACGGGGAAGGGACAAGTAGGTTCAGGGGCCCAGCAGCCTGGCACAACAAGGGAGTGGAGGCAGGTGGACCAGGACTGGAAACCCCATCAGTGGACAGGGACAGAAAACCTGTAGGCCCTGAAGCAGGTGGGGGGCTGGACAGGGCAGGCTGAGAGGCAGTGTGGACTGACACCATCTGGTTCATAGGCTGTAAGGCATCCACTTCATCTGAGATCTGGATGGATTGACCGTTCGTGTTCTTTGTGATGTATGATGCTTTCTCTGTGTCAATACGTCGAATCTTGGGAGGTGGGGGCAGGTCACCCTGATCCCACAGTTGCTGTAGTAGTGCTGAGCATGGCAGAGGCCCTGAGGGTGGCAACAGAAGTTCCAACTTGGGTGCTTTTCTCTTGCCAAGTTGTTTTTGTACCGGCACAGGAATCCCGGGGCTCCCTGGTGCACCAGTAGAGTTGTCTCCATTAGAGCCGTGAGAGCTGAGGCAGCCAAAGTCAGGGGAGTTCTTCCTGGGACACACCAGGGCAGTTGCCTCCACATGTGGTGGTATGTCCTGGGGGTGCCGATTCTCCTCTTGTGACCTACAAGTCTGCCTCATAGAAATCATTTCCACCTTATCCCCAAAGGTTCTAGATGTTGGTCTTTGCATATGACTGCTAGGCATCCTTCTCTTCTTATTGCCTTGTCCTTCAGTCTCCTCCAGCATCCACAAACTCCTCTTCTTGTTCTCCTTCACCTCCTTTTCCTCCCTTTTCTTCTCCTCGTCCTTCTCCTTTTTTGCCTCCTCCACTGCCTCCTGCTCTTCCTTTCCTAACTCTTCCTCCTCCTCTTCCTCTCCCTCCTTCTCTTTTCCTTCACACATCCTCTTTTTCTCTTCTTTCCTCCCTTTTTTAAATTCTTCTTTGGTCCTCACCTCTGTTGTCTTTGGACAAGGGAGACGCCTCCAAGTCGGTAGGTCTTCAGCCTCAGCCACTCTCAGTGGCCCGGTAGTAAAGAGAATGGGATCTCGCCTTGGAGGAGGGATCCTTGCGGTTTTTGAAGTAGGGAATTTCCCGAAGTCATACTGCCTCCTGGGGGAGCTGTCGAGGTCAGTAGCCCGGGGTATATTGTGGGCGTCTTGCCTGCGCACAGAGGAGTTTTCCCTGGCTGAATAAACCTGGCAACATTGGCACGACAGGGGCTTCCCCCAGACCATGAGATACGGAGGGTTACGGCCAGGGGTGAGCGGACTGCAGGATGGGCAGCCGCGCAGCACAGAAAACCTTCTCATTCCGGAGTTACTGCGGGACCTAGAGATCTGCAGAGCGCCAAAACGAAAAGTGAGCAACTGTTAGGTAGTTTGGATCCAAGCAAACTCTGGCCCTTGTGACCTCAGGCCAGAACGCGTGACGACAGACAGCGAGTGGGTTCGGGAAGGGAGGCGGAGGCTCCAGCAAGCGGCAGGAGATGCAGTACAGCTCTAAGGGCGAAGCCAGGCAGGCTCACTAGCTCCTGTACCTCCTCCGCTCTCCCATGTGTGGCCACACAAGATGTCACACAGCTTGGGGTGTGTCTCACCAGAGTTCGGAGACCTTGGACCAAAAGGACTGGCAATCCAAATGAACAAGTGTGTCAGAGCCTGCCCGATCTCCAGGGGCCTCTCTGGTGTCCCTGTGTAAGCACCTTCTCAGAGGTCATTTTGCTGAACTTGGTGACACTGCTTGCCGGCAGTATCTAGTGTCCAGGGGAGGTCATAGGGCCCTAAGCTGGCTGGGTGCCGCCATCCAGCACCAGGCTTCTGTTCACTTCTTTTTATTGACTTGGAAAAGACAATACTGATGACCACCTTCCCATCACAGAGTTGTCACCCTCAGAGGTTTGCCACCATGGGTACCTTGACCTGGTTTTTCGGATCACTAGTTGGTATTTCAAAATCTGTCCATCCTATATCAAACTTACTCCAACTCCTACCCCTGTAGTTTCTCCATAGCCTACTCCTAATTCTGTCGACTTCGTTATGGACATATTTTTATTGAAAGCATACTGATGTTTTAGAATCCTATTTGGTTTCTGTTTTTAATTTTTTATTCATTTTACATACTGACTACAGCTCCCCCTCCCTCCCCTCCTCACACTCTTCTCACACCTCCCTCCACCCCAACCCACATAACCATACACTCCTCCAAGAGGACCTCCCATGGGGAGTCAACAAAGCCTGACACATTACAATGAGGCAGGACCATTAAACAAGTAGAATCCTTATTTGGTCACTCCATCTCACAGACTTCATATTCTAACTAAATCTGTGGGTTCAACCCCCCACACCCAGACCCTTCCTTGCTCTAGGCAGGTACTTCCTGAAAGAGCTTAGCTCAGGGCTTGTCCTCAAGGTGGTCCTCTCTTCGTGACCTCAAGCCAGTCAGCTTTAGCCTAGTTTCACTTCCGGTTTCTTCATACTCTTGGACTGATTCCACTGCCTCAGATTGGTGGCGTACTTCAGAGACATTGCAGTGAGCTGACATAAGAGGAGCCTTCCCTTTGACTGTAAGGCGGGGCATTTAGTTTCCAAGTTGAGTTGAAATATATATACCCACTTGAAAGATGTGGGTCTTAAAGGTACAGTCGAATATTTTACCAGATATGACTCCTTTGTTAAGCAGCTGCTCAAAGGAAGAGATGGGGTGTTTCCGATTCCCTCCAAAGTTCCCTCCTCTGCCATCCACCCCTGTCCTCCACTCCTCAGGGACTACAGCTTTCATTTCTTTGTTCAGCTCTCACACATCTTGAAAAATGGAATCGTATGGTGTGTTTTCTCTTGTGTCTGACTTCTTTCCTTCAATATGAAGGTGTCGCTTGTGTTGTTTTATTAGCCATTTATTTTGTGTGCGTGCATGTGCAAGTTCATAAGTGTGTGTGCTGGTGGTGTGCAAGTGTGTGCATGCAGGCAGAAGCCAGAGGACAACCTCAGATGTCATTCCTTGGGAAAGCCATCTACCCTTTGGGGGTAAACGTCTATTAGCCAATCTCAGATCTGTCAAGGAGGCTAGGTTGGTGAGGAAGCAAGTACAAGGGATCCTCCTGCCTCTGAAACTTCCGTACTCAATACAATAATCAAACTCAGATCCTTGTGTCTACAAGGCAAGCATCTATTTACTAAACTGTCTCCCCAGCCCTTGGCTGCTTATTTTCTACATAGCTGAGGAGGACGAGGCATTGTCTGAGGGAAGTTCAATCTACCTCCTGTGGGAGACAGGGCTTGTTCAAATCCGCTGGCTCTGAAGAACATTCTAGTATCCCATGGCTCTAGCTGGATATCTATCTAGTAGCAGCACAGTGTAAGCAGCTCCTACTTGCTGCTCTCATGCTGTCTGGACCGAATAGGGAGCAGTGGACACCTGGTGCAGGAGCAGGGCTGGGAGCCCCCCAGGATCCTGGTGCTCCTACCAGATGCTTTCCCAGCACCTCACCTCTACCAAACTGAAACAGAAGCAGCGTCCTTCCAACTGTCACCTGTGCCAAGCCCAACTGTTCAGTATTCTTCCAGCATGGGACAGACCTAGCCCCTTCTTTATCTTCAGAGATTCCTTTTCCACCTATGATGAAGGCATCATGGCTCCCAGCCTGGTCCCCAGCTCAGTCTGGCTATGCTTTGAGTTCCTCCTGAATGTCCTCTTTACATATCTCTTTAGGGGTCTACTTTATGACCCCTCTTCTTCAAGGCTGGATTGGTTGCCTAGGGAAAGGAAACCCTAATGAAGCAGCCCGAGAGGCCTGAGTGTGGAAATGACCAGGCCAGGTCCTGATGGAGCCTAAATCGGGGTTACACTCACATCCTCTGGTCCAGAAGGCCAGCTCTGAGAAACTTCCCTCCAGCTCCCATTATGCCCACTCTGTTTCCCCTACAGCAGCCTGATTCATCCCTGAAACAATGATGCTGCCTCGTTGCTCTCTTGACAGTAAACTTCAAGGAGTCAATACTAAATTCCAAATGAAGAGCAGAGAAAGGCAGCACACAGTTCCCATAACCACTGTGTAGGAGCTTTAAAACGTGTCGAGTAAAACTACCATAAACAACATGCATCCAGTTGTCGACGCCTTCATCTTCTGGGGTTGAACAGTGTTGACAGTCATTAGTGTGTCAATTACTACAGTTCCCCCAAACTCTGTGTCTTGTGGTCCATGAGCCTCATGTTCTTATAAGACAGATCTGGAATTCAGACCTAATTCTGCCCTTATCTTTTGCAACGTAATTTCCAGTAACTTCGGCGGAATGAGTTAAATGATGTTCCACATTTGGTGTTTAAATCCATCTGAACAGAAATTTATTCTCCAAGAGAAGGAGGTCATTAAAACAGAAACCATCCTGGAGAGCAGACCAGGGGAGATGGTGAAAATGCTCTGCCGTAAAGCACACTGCTATCTCCTGCCAGAGCTGTGGCCATCTAGTCATTCTTCCCCGTTCCTCCTTCATCCTTCCCTCCTTTATTGTCTGGCTTATCTGCTGCTGCTGGTGTGTGTGTGTGTGTGTGTGTGTGTGTGTGTGTGTGTGCACGCAAGCTGATTCTAATAGCTTGCCATCCTGTCTGAAGCAACCAGATCTGTCTTTCTCAGCTTTTTGCCTGTGACATGCTTTTGTATTTTTCTTTTTGAAGGCATATATTAATAAAAACAAAAACTGCAGTCATGCCCGTATGTTCCCTGGGGGGAAAAAGCACCCACATTACTTTGGCTTTTCAGCCTAATGGAGAGTCTAAATTCTCCATTCCTCTCTCCATCCCTTCAAACTTTCGGACCCCAAATTCTCAGTCTGTCCTACTTGACTTAGCATTCCTCGTGTCCACATGTCCCATCATCTCACCTCTCTTCTTACCTACATGAAAGACTCTAATAACTTGGCATGCCTCCCTGACGGTCACCTCTGTCTCTCCACCAGAAATGTTCATCAGCTTTTCCTTGATTCCATTTTTTTTTTAGAAAAGTCTCCTATAGTCCACATTGCCCTTTAAATTACTGTGTAGCCCAGGACGACCTGAAATTCCTGCTCCTCTCACCCCTACCTCTAGGGTGCTGGACTTACAGGCATATGCCACCACACCTGGTTGTATCAGGTGTTGAAATCAAACTCGGGCTTCACACATCCGTAGGCAAGCACTTTACTAACTGAGCTATAATCCAGGCCCTGAATAGTAACGCTCCATTTGAGCCACCTAAGAAGTCCTCCCCACAGCATTGGCCAGCAGCGTGTGTGCCTCTAGTTCATGAGTGTATCTTCTATGACAGCGTTCACTGTCCCAGGACTCAGCCCAGTTCCTCACCAAACTGGTATAATGAAGGAAAGTCAAAATGAACGTCTCCATAACACTTTTTCCCCCTAGTTTTTCAAGACAGTGTTTCTCTGTGTTGCAGCTCTGGTTGTCCTGGAACTAGTTCTGTAGATCAGGCTGGCCTCAAACTCTCCATAGCTTTTTTCTAATCTCAGTTCAGATTTTGGAACACCAGGAAACACTTTGATAGGAAATATTTCATGTGGACCATGGGACTCCCCCATTCCTCCTGTAGATTTATTAATTTCTGTGTATGTGTGCTTTGCCTGCATGTATATCTATGCACCATGTGCCTGCAGTGCCCACATAAACCAGAAGAGGATATTAGACCCTCTGGAACTGGAGTTACAGACCAGACTGTGGCTCACCAGGCAGGTGCTGAGAATCAAATTCTGGTCCTGTGAAAGAGCAGCCAATGCTTTTCATCACCAAGCCATCTCTCCAGCTCCTGGTCTTCTACTTTTGCAGGAAAGAAAGCAGGCCTTCAACTCTCGTTCTTGTAACTCAGCTCACTGATTTAACAAGTCGGAATGTACAAATTATATGCGCATCTAGAGCAGGTCTGCCCTGGTTGCCTGGAGCACAGCAAATGAAAATGTGCAGCCTTCTGTGAAGGGTGCTGAGGGCCACTTACAATCTTTGAGGGCTTGTCCGTCTCTGTGCCTCTGTAACTCTATCTCAGGGATTATCTGAAGTTAACGTTTATTTATTTCTCCACAACTTCAGACCCCAAAATTGATCCCCAATTCCAGGTCATTGTCTCTCCAGTTCAGAGAGGCACCTCAGCTCCTTCCCCTTCCACCACTCTGCTCTGAATATCCAGGATTGGATGTTTTTAAATAGATATTTGCTTTCTTCCTTCCAAAGATTTTATGGTTACAAATGTCTTCCTCCTACAGGGAATACCCAAGGAAGCAGCCAGTTTGGAATGGGTCTCATGGGACAGAAGCCAAGTATTTAAAGCATTTCTTGTCTAGACCAATGAATAAGCTGAAATTAGAAGTGTGGAACGCCAGAGGGCAAATGTGCAAGTGTGCAAGAGGAAGGGCTGCTAGCTACAAAGGAGACTCTCTGGTCCTGAAGGAACAGCTTAAGACAGTTGTCCTGAGCAGCAAGATTGCTTGGAGAAGTGAAGGATGGGACGCTCATAGGGGAAGCTGAGGAGATGTCAGACTGCTGGGAAAGAGGGATACCTTGGGGCTAATGCAAGCTGGAGAATGTGCAATGTCAGAACATGAGCAGAAACAGAGCTCCTCCCAGACAAGTGGGTCTCATTGGGGCCAATTGTGGATACAAAAGCCAGAAGCAAAAGTTTCAAGTCTAGGGCAACCATGTACTTGTGCGTTTGATTGGGGGTGGATAGCAAAGAGGACAACAAGTCCCACGGGGAGGTCTACAGCATATTCAAGCATTGAGCATCAACCTTTGGGGCCCTTTAATAAACTAGTTTTATTGAATAAGTCATCTTTGTCATAAAATAGACTTGCGTCCCCCACCACCCTCAGTGTTCTGATGTTGGAGCCTGATAAATGTAGCCCTGTTACTGCCATAATATGCCTCTCATAAATCCACAGGTGCCAGCAAACGTCAGCTTCTGTAGGATCCCAGACAACACTGCCAAGAGGTCTTGTGGAAGCCCTGGCTACTCCCAGAGACTCCCCTCCCCACCCAGAAGGAGTACTTCATACAAACCCTGGGTGGATGCTAATGTCTGCACCTGAATAAAAAGCCCACATCACATGTTTAGCTTTTAGCTGAGAAACACTCCACTTCAGGAAATGATGATGTGGGATTTCCCCTCTGTGTGCTATGAATATGTTTTATTGCCATTGGTTAATAAAGAAGCTGCTTCAGCCTATAGCAGGGCATAATATAGCCAGGCTGAAAGAGATAGAGAGAGAGAGAGTAGGCAGAGTAGTAGAGATGCTATGTAGCTGCTGAAGCACAAAGTTGCTCTGGAATCTTGCTAGTAAGCCACAGCCTCATGATGATACACAGAATAATAGAAATGGGTTAATTTAAGATCTAAGAATTAGTTAATAAGAGGCCTGAACTAGTAGACCAAACAGTGTTGTAATTAATATAGTTTCTGTATGATTATTCAAATCAGCATGGCCGAGAAACCAATGAGCAGTCTCTTTCTACAAAATGGCATCAGTAGACTATTCCAGATTTCAAAGGCATAGCTTAAACACTAGACACTAACTCTGCCTCTACGTCTGACCGTGGAAGTGAGCAGTGACCAGAGAGGCATCAAGTGCTACTGTAAAAGACCATTGTATGTAATGCTAAACTCAGAAACTAATTTCTCAAGTTTTATAAAGCAACTGTTGCTGCTTCTCATTGCAAAGCAAAATACATTTTGACTCACAGATCCTTATTTGGCCCAACTGGAAAATACCCTCATTTCAGCTATAGTTACCAAGCCTTTCCCATCAAAGTCCAATCCATGCTATAAATTTAATAATATACATATTGAATATTTACAAGCATATATACCCCCACACATAATTGACTATATATAAGCACACATTGTATCTTTGGGTATATGCATGTGCTCATAAGCCTGTACATGTGTGTGTGTGTGTGTGTGTGTGTGTGTGTGTGTGTGTGAGAGAGAGAGAGAGAGAGAGAGAGAGAGAGAGAGAGAGAGAGAGCGCTAACATGTATAAGGTGAAAAAGAAGAAAGTGATCTCATGGCAATACACAAATACACTAGTATGGTTTTGACCACTGACTGTTTTATTTTTGTGAATTTATCCAGAGAAAGCCAAAAACTAGATTGGGTTTTCTGGGGGAGGATGGATTTTTTAAAATTAATTCATTGAGGTTAAGACAAACTGCAGAAGACGAAATGCAAATGATTGATTAACATATGGAAATTGCTCCATCTTTTGGATAATTAAAGAAAAATTAATAAAGTGGAGCCAGTAATGAAATTCCATCACGGTGTCTTTTAACTTGGCATAGACTAATAAAAAAGAGTAATATTCAAAACTGGAAAGGCTGTGGTAAGACACTTACTCTCATCCAATAAGGAGGCAAAAGTGAACATCCCTCTCTGCAGCGGGGGCTATGTTCACAGCTTTTGCAATGTATATTTGATGTCTTCAGCAAACAGGAGCTTGGCTTTCATGCATCATTATAGGAAGTCTAAGGCTAGCCCAAGACAAGAATATGACGCTGCAGCAGCCCAAGGAAGAAAGGCTCTGGAGAAGAGGCTTCGCCAACAGGCTAGCTCAGAGGATGGTTTAGTCAAGAAAGTGCTAGAAACGGGCAAACAAGAAGGCTTGAATTTGACCTGTAGCACTCGTGTAAAATGTAGCATGGTAGCACAGGCTTGTAATCCCAGCATTGAGAAGGTAGAGACAGGTGGATTCTCAAGGCTGGCTGGACAGTCTACCCAACAGGCTGTTCCCAGTGAAGTTCCCAGTAAAGAAACCTGGCTTCAAAAAACCCTCTCCTCTCTCTCTCTCTCTCTCTCTCTCTCTCTCTCTCTCTCTCTCTCTCTCCTCTCTCTCTCTCCTCTCTCTCTCTCCTCTCTCTCTCTCTCTCTCTCTCTCTCTCTCTCTCTCTCTCTCTCACACACACACACACACACACACACACGAAGCAATGCAAGAACAGGCCACCAGTGTAGGAGGAGACCTCACCATAGTGCCTGCCACCTACAACTTTGATCAATTGCTCAATAGAAGGGTCAGAAAGACCTGCTTTGGATGCCTCTCTCCCTGGGTGAGATCAGAATGAAAAAGAAACCCGAGATAGAAATACTTTGGGCTTGACAATCTCAGTTCATTAGTCATTACTAAGTAAAACCAAGGAGGGTACTGGAAAGTGCATGCTGGCCCATGGAGATGCCGGGGCCTGGGTAGGAAAATTGTCCCGGCACTCTCTTGGGACACCTTCAGAACTCTAAGCTCAAGAAAGCTTGCTCCTACCTGGAGTTTACTACTTTGTACATGGGCTTCTGGTAGCCAGCTCTTACTCACTACACCTGCCAGCCAGAAGCCTCTGCAGGTTCCTTTGGCGCCACTAGATTACACAGATGGCACTGGACTCAGCATGTTTCTAAAAAACAAAACAGACGATCAATAACAACAACAAAACCTGCCCAGCCTGCTAAAACATTTAAAAAAAAAAATTTTTTTTGAAAGAAGTAACTGAAGTGGAAAGACCCTCAACTACACATTCAGATACTTCAATCTGCTGAAATTTATTTCTATGTTTGTATCTTCTAATAATTAGTATGATAAACATATATTTCAGCGTATTCATTCAGCAGATGTGTATTGTGCTCTCACCAAGCTGAGTTCTGGGTCCTAAGATGAAGCAATAAAGCAAGAAAACAGCCATGGGAACTAGAGCAATCTCTCGGTGCCTAAGAGCTCTTAATTTAGCTCTCACAGAGGACACAATTCTGTTCCCAGCACCCACGTGGCAGCTCACAGCCATCTCTAACTTCAGTTTCAGTGACCTAGAGCCCTCTTCTGACCTCAGCAGGCATCAAGCGCACACATATTGCCCACATACACACACAGGCAATACCCTAAAATTAAATCTTTGGGGGTAAAAAGTGACCAGTACCTTTGCTGTAGAGATTCTTTATGCTGACAAGGGAGGCAGCAGGTGACCCACATAACAAGTAGGCCATTTCAAGGCCTGCTTGACTCACTCAATGCCTCTCCCCACCCTGTGACAGGAGGCCAAACCTCACTTGCTTTATTTGCCACACAAGGTCCTGAGAGTGACTGTAGTCTCGACTGGAGCCCTTACAAAGGCACTAAGAGCATCTTGGGAGCAAGGAACCTGGCTTCTGTGGGGCTTTGAACATGACTCAGCTTGCTTTGCCATCAGCTCCTGTGCCTCAGGCTGAAAATTACAGTCGTTCCCCTTCCCTTAAGGAAAGGAACAGAATCACTGTTCTAGTTAACTCTATTGCTGGGACAAATGCTATGACCAAAAGCAACTTGGGGGAAAGGAGGTTTCTTTGGCTTATACTTCCAGGTCATAGGCCATCACTGATGTCGGAGCAGGAGAGCAGGAGCTCAAGCAAGAACAGAAGCAGAGAACGCGGAGGAACTCTGCTTCCTGGCTTGTTCTCTGGCTTGCTCAGTTGCCTTTCTTACATAACCCGGACCCCCCTTACCCAGAGATGGTACCACCATTATGGTATTCACTGGTACCAACTGTTGGGCTCTCCCCATCATATCAACCATAAATGAAGACAATCTCTCACAGACATGTTTCCAGGCCACCCTGACTGTGGCAATTCTTCAACTGAGACTCCTGCTTTTTAGACCCCCATTAGGTTGTGTTAAAATAACCAGAACAATTACTAAACTCACCAGCCACATCAGACCCTGGGGGAAGGAGAGTCACAGTTTCTCCCCACAGTTATTTAGAAGAGAACATTTCATATTACAAGTTCATGTTGGAGACAGCACCGTTGATTAATGGGGAATAATTATGAAAGGAACGCATGGGTCAGACAGGAGCAAATTGTGTACCCACCCACTCCCAGATTTCTTGGGGCATGTCTGAGACACAAAGAACTCAAAGGTCTGTAATTTGGTGAGTTTGGACACATGCATACATTCAGGTTACCTTCACCATGATCAGGGTAATAAATACATTCATCTCTTGCAAACAAATTCAGTAAACTGTAGAATGTAAAATCAACTTGAAAAATCAGTTTTTTAAAAAAAAAATGCCAATAATTAACTGTCTGGAAAGGAAATTGAGAAAATGACCCCATTTATAACCACAACAAAAAAAAATCACTTAGGACCAAGCCCAGATAAAGAAGGTAAGCGTACTTTCTTGGAAGGCCAGATTTCACGGATAATAGAGTCTCAAAGAAGGTTTGGAGAAGTTTCTAAAAAACAGAAATGTTATTTTAGATATTGATTTGTGAGAGAATACGTGATAGAGGTAGATAGGGCAGAAGGCTCTTTTAAGTGAGTTACAAAAATGCCGAGCATGAATTGAAAAAGGAAGCCTGACCTGGAGGCAGAAGCAGATAATCTCAGATACCTGGCAGGTGGCACAGGAGGATCCCAATTCAAGGTCTGTGTCAGCTCCCGTGAGTTAAAGACCAGTGTGGAAAACTTAGTGTCTCTAAATATAAGTGAAGAGCAGTGGGGATATAAAGTGGTTATCGGGCATGTATGAGGCATTGGGATCAATTTCCAGTAAGATTAAAAAAAAAATTAAAGAGTAAAATGGGAAAATGAACATGGGAAGAAGAGTTCCTATATTGCCAACGTAGGAGGAGCAGGAATAGAACTTAAAGCAGGAATCCTGAAGATGGTTTTAACTTTTATTAAATCAAATCTGTGCACAATGATTGCAAGACACAAGGAGGAGTGCGGGTAGCATCCCCAGCTGCTCCAGCCATCACGATGGGGAACAAGCTCTCTGTTGAGGCACCATAGCCTCTTTCCTCAAGGACCAAGGACAACTCTAGCCATAGATCTGCCGGTCCTCTCATCCCAGAGAGAGTGCATATGCGATGCTTGTTCTCAGACCACTCCCATAGGGCTAAGTTACCCGAATACCATTGGCTTATGGAGCGCACTCCCGCAACAGCAACTGACAGGCAGTAAGAGAAACTGCTGAGTGTTTCTCACCTAAGAATCTAAGTATCTAGAAAGGATGGCCATGGGATTAACAGAAATTGGGAACCTGGACTTTTTTGCCCAGAAGCCCCTTGCAGCCTCCCAATAGTTACATCCTTTGCAATGAGGAGCCTGACTTTGGGTGAGTTATCAATGCATGGTATTTGATAGGTATGTGACACAGACTCAACCAATGGAAATCTAGCTTCTGGATTTGGTGGGACAGAAAATGAGCTGGTCTCTCATCCTAGTCCTTCGTGCCCTTCTTGACACTGGCCATGTCTGTGGTCAGAGGTAGAAGGGAGTCAGTATTCTAATGACTGACATCTGATGCTAGTCTGTGCCCCTTCCAAGTCTAAACGACTCTGTTGACATCACTTCCCGAGGAAGCCAGAGCATCTCAGGTTCTGACAAACCATATTCATGAGACAAAAGCAAGAGTTTTATTCCAGACACATTGTACTAGTGAATTTGAGACACATGCAGCATTCAAGTTGGGGTGTTCAAAGGCTGTGAGATCAGCCCTTTCAAAGACAAGACCCAGGAAGGACATGTGCCAACCACCCACGTGAAGGTCATTCTTGAAACGCAAAGAGGAGGCTGATAACAGAACTAACGCAAAGAAAAAAAGAGACAAAGATGTTAGGGGGAAAGTCACTTTCAAGCGAGTGAATAGAAAGAAAGAGCAAGAGAGCTTAGATGTGGCATGGCAGACAGCTTGAAGCGTTCACACAGGCCACAGAAGAGGGAAAACGGAAGAATACTAGACTTCGGGGCTGATTCGAATCCGGGGGTTCTGGAAATTTGTCTGTCTCTAACAACCTCCAGGGGTGGTTTCAATAGTGAGGAGGTTTTAAGGAGGAAAGCAGGTTAGGCATTGAAAGATCAGGGCTACAAGTCATTTTAAGAAGCTCCCAGGATGCGACAACTGATGGAAACAGATGTGGAGATCCACAGCCAAATATTAGGTGGAGCTCAGGAAATCCTGGGGAAGAGAGGGTGGAAGGGTTGTAAGAGCCAGAGGGGTCAAGGACAGCACAGGAATACTTAAAGAATCAACTAACCTGGGCTCCTAGGGCACACAGACTGAACCAACAACAAGGGAGCCTGCATGGGACTGAATTGGGCCCTCTGTGTATATGTTACTATCGTGTAACTTGGTGGTCTCGTGGGACTCCTAACAGTGGGAGGAGGGGTTATCTCTGACTCTGTTGCCTGCTTTGGGGACCCTTTCATCCTACGGAGGATTGCCTTATTAGGAGAAGAAGCGTCCAGTCTCACTGCAACTTGATATACCACGGGTGGCTGATATCTGTTGGAGACCCACCCTTTCCTCAACAGAAACAGAAGGGGAAGAGTGGATGGGTGGGGGATGGGCTAGGAGAAAGAGGGAGGAGAAACTGCAGTCAGGCTATAAAAACAAAATAAATAAAAGCAACAACAACAAAGCTCAGGGATGGATGGGGTAGCAGGCAGCCTGGAATCAGATCTGGCTGAGTTCTTAGCCCACCACTGAGCAGGTGCTCATTGTTAGGATACTGGCACCTGTCCAGAGCAGTTACCGTGGTGCTTATGGGTAGTTGTGACAGGAGGGAGCCAAGAATCAAACCAATTAACGTTAAGTACTGATAAGCACCCTTCACGAATCAAATATCCCCACCCCAAACAGAATGTCACTCTTTCCTGATTTCACACACAGGGAAACTGAGGCACAGAACTAAGGCCTTACCCAAGTTGATGCAGCTAGAAACAGCAGGACCAATTCAAATTCAAACCACCTGACCTAGAAGCCATGAGCATAGAATTAATAGAGTGAGAGAGGGGGCGGTCGTCAAACCACAGCCCTGGGTAGTACTGTGTATTATACCATGTACCTAGAGTCGGGAATGGTTTTATTATTTGTACATGGCTAGAATAACATTTCATAATGTGAAACAAATTCTTAGGGGACAGAAGAAGTGAAATAAGAAGAGGTGGTAGCTTAGGAGGCAGTGGGGGGAGGAAAAGTTCGAGTTCATTTGAACCAGCAGCAAAGGAAAGATGTGTTACTAAGGAGACCCCCACAGAAGGCAGACATCACCTGGAAGAACACAGAGGCTTGCAGCTGCTCAGCTGCCCATAACAGGATGTCTCATCAAAACTGCTTTCTTCTGATAAAGAAGCTTCTCCTCTATAGACTCCAAAGTGTCATCCATGTGTTTGAGGACTCCGTGGAAGAGCCGAGAACAAGATGTTTGCCATGCACTCAGACTCCAAGTGCACTGTTGGCATGGGAACCAAGAAAGCTTGAGAAACCAGACTTTCAAAATTCGTTTTACAACTCCATTTGCATTTTGTGGGGGTGTGGATGCTAATGGTGACACTTGGGTCAATCGGAGGACCCAAACATACTGTACTACTTTAATGAGCTTCCTGATACTTCTCTTACTAGCTAATCAGCGCTCGTGTTTTTGTACACTAAATGTATTTACACTAATACTTTTCCCATCACAGTGTCACCTAAAGTGTGGCTCATTGTCAGCTCTGCTGCTGAGGGCTCCATTCTGTGTGGACCGTGGGATCAATGGAGCAAAAGAGCCTGCAGGGCCGCATATGTACACACGTGCTCCTCAGACAGCCTGACCCTCTTCTAACAGATCACTGTCTTGCTTCTGAGGCCGATAGGGCTTTACTTAAGCAATGGGTCAGTCTCATTAATTTAGCATGGGCCAGCTTCATGTGACTTTATTTTTACCAGCACCTGTTGACTGTAGATCTTATTGATTGCCAATATCAGCTGAAACAAGCCTCAGGCATCAAAATTTCTGGCTTACCCCAGTAAGAGCATAGAAGCCAGCAGCAAGACAGCACTGTCGGTGTGCCCCTCAATAACCTGGGATGTGCCAGGGGATCAGTTTCAACTCCTGACATTCTGTAGTTGATAACCTCATCAGCACCAAGCAACTTTAAACTCCCAATACGCCCATTCTGTTCGGAGATGAAGGACTCTCAGATCTGTCTTTGGCCATGGAAAATACTGAGGTAGCATGATGCCTAAGGCTTCCTTTCATGTGAATCCATAGTATATTGGGAAACAGAGATGGGGAAGCACAGCTTGGCTTCTTGAGTCTTTTCTGTCTAGTTAACAAAACAGTAGGGTTTTGTGGCCTTTTGTTGCCATTCTTTGAGTATGTGTGACAGTAATGCCTTACCTGGACACCCCCGCCCCAAGCATTCTTTAGCCTTTACAGAAAGCCAAATGGAACCCAATGTCCTGTCATTACTGTTACTTTGTGACTGCTTCCCACATGAAGCTAAGAGGCACTCGAGAGTGGGACCGTGCTTTTCTGATAGCTGTTTTCTGCAGCGCTTAGCACAATGCCTGCCACAAGGACAATACTCAAAAAACAGCTGTTTCCTAAGAAACTGATACGTGAGGAGTGGAGTGGGTAGCCAGGAGCTGCTAGTGATAGAGGGAGGACAAAGGAAGCTGTGATTTTTAGGTTTTCTTTTTGTGACGATTGGGGCTTTTTTCCACAATTCCTATGTTAAATCTGAGTAGAAAATCTGTTTTGTGCTTTTCAGATTTCTAGACTTGAAGGAAAGAATTTATTCAAAACAACCAGACAAAGTCAAGGTCAAGATTCAAGGCCCATAGTATTCTCTGCAGTTTTCCTCCCTTTTCTCAAGATGGGGCTTGACTCAAATCCATCCTAGCCCATGGTAGTGGGTGACATTCTGACAATATCTAGACTTCAAGGTTACAAATATTATCCATGCAGCACCCATGACATAACTACTGATGGATGGGTCATCTGATTAAAATAAAATGTTTTCCGAGAGTAGCAGGATTTTTGACTGAAAGGTTTGGATAACATGAGCCAGATGTTTTTGGGTAACCATCATCTATTCCACATGATAGCATCCCTTTGAACATCCCTAGAGCCAGCTGTCATCAGCACCATCAAGCTGGGTTCCCACTCCCCTGCTATACCCAAATCTATCTACCCTTTAATGATCTAAACTCACTCCAGGCTCTTCTCAAGCCAGGTTAAAACATTTTGTACCAAGGGAAGGGTTAGAGACAACGAATGGTGTATTTAGCATGTGGGATCTTCAAGTGTCTTCAGATTTAACCTATAGGAGGGAAAAGCAAGGGAAGCAAAAACAGGCAGCATAGGATGGGCAGGTGTGATGAGGACCAAACAGCAGGTTCAGATGACCTTATGGGAAGTGCTGGAGTTAGAATGGCCATTCAGCAGCAGCCTGAGTTGAGACACTTCTTATTAGTTCTTGTATAGACCATGCCAAGGAGAGATATGACCTTGACAAGGTGGCTTTCAGCCACCCTTAAAGAGTCTGGCAGTCCCAAGATTATCTCTACCGGTGTGGATCACCACAACTGAAAAAAAAATAGGGCCACAATGAGAGGAAACTTTAGAACTTCAGCAGTATATTCTAGCATATTCCACACATAGTAATGAGCTGATCTAGGCCTCCTGGTGTGTGAAAACAGCCTGCCCTCATGCCACAGTCAGACAATCAAGAGTAATAAACTTGTGTGCATGTTGAAGACTGTGCATTAGGAAAAGAGGCTTTGCTTTTTAACAGCCTCCTCTTAATCCTCGTCGGGGTGAATCAACTCTGGCATTGGGTCTTGGCCTCCATTCCTCTGTCCAGTTATCTGCTGAGACTAGGCTTGCATTCTGAGCTCCCAGTTGATTTCTGGTGACCACATCCACCGTGAGTTCTCACAGAGCATTAAATCCAAACATTCATGCTACTTACATTCCATGATGAACAAAGAAGCCGACAACTGGACCCACTTGCCATTGGTTTCCATCTTCCCCATGCATTCAACCTATCTACTGAACCATCTTTTGCCAGAAAGCAAGAACAGTTGCCTCCAAACAGAGCTCAATTCATCATGATAACAAGAAGCTTCTGATTGAGGTGCTGCTCCCAAGTCAAGCGACCTTCATCCCATCATCTCCCCAAAAGCAACTAATCCTAGATAAGAACACACCTTCATGGTGGATGTGCCTGGAAGAAAGGCTGCAAGAGGTCTTAAGGAGTTTGCATGTGTCTGAGGTTGACAATAACTTACAAATAAAAGATCCTTGAAGTACCAATTAGCAACTAGTAGAAACTAGAGAAATACGAATCTGTTAGCTGATGTCACTTCTTGTCCATTCAGTTAGCCATTTATCCATTCTGTCAACAGGTGCTGGCAAACACACGCTTTGGGCCAATCTTCTGCTAGTTGCTGTGGACATAAGACCAGAAGCCTTGGGTGGAAACCTACATGTGGTCTTTCCCCTGTGCCCTGACTTTGTCTTAAGAAAATGATATTTTGCGATAGTCCCATCCACTTCCTCATATAGGGAGGTGCCATGGAGGGAACTACTGGTCTCTCTCCACCGTCTCTCTGTTCTGCCCTTGCAAACAAGATGACTGTCTACTCCAATTGGTTGGTCTAATTACCGTGTGCAACATTTCCCTTGCAAGCAGAGATACTGTCTAGAAGAATCTCCCTCTCCTCTTTGGCCTCCAAGTGCTCATGTCCTACACCCTCCTTTTTCCCTGCTTCTCTATCACAGCCCTGTCAGTGAAGGTTCCCTTTCCGTGTTTTCCACCCCACTGTGCACCCCCGTTCTCCTCTCTACTCCCCATTGATTTGAGCGGTTAATGCAGGCAGATCAGCAGTTCTGCTTCACAAGGTGGAATAGCTAAAGGAATCGGGAGCCCATTCTGCACACCATGCTGCATAGCTTACAGTTTTCCTCCCATCTGCATATCTTGAGATATAAATACAGGCTAACAAGAAAAAGATACCAGTTCTGCCCAGATACAAGCCACACACTTCAACACAGTTACTGCGTCCGGGTTTGATGGCTCAGACATTTTATAGCATTATTAAAGCAGATAAAGGGGTTCTCTTGCAGCAACCTCTTCTTTGTGTGTATATTCCCTAATGATCAGAACCTTGAATAACAAAAATAAAGAGCTGGGGATGTTTTATGCCACAACTCTTAAAGAAAATATAGTTTCTGCTCTCCTGGAATTTATGGTCTGGTTGTAAAACATAAAGATATGATAAAAAATACATACAGAAAAAAAAATCTACCTAACCCAGCACGGGAGAGGCCATCAGAGATGGTTTTCTGGAAGTAGTGTGTGCAGAAAAGAGTATGAGTGGAAAAAAAAATAAGTTAAATACAGGTGATGAAGCAGGAGGGTATGAGCTCAGGGGACACTGCAGTATGGTGTGGGGGAAGGGCACAGGCAGTCTAGGCTGCTGTGCGGCTTGTACCCAGCCCAGTCAAGTTAAGCTCATAAGACATCTGCACAACGTGGGGACAAAGTCCACACTTTCATCTCTGATTCCCCTCTAGATTTGTGAGAGTGTATTGGAGCTTCAAGTTTCCTGTGCTGTATTTACCTGTGGTCTTAATTGACTCTTGAATTTTCAAAAATAGATCTGACACCCGCTCCCTGCAAATTCTTTTTACAAAGAAGGGGATGCCAGTCAAGCCAGGGCCATGCATTCCCCATGCTGGAATGGTTCTGAGCTTCAGAAGAGATAGAATATCTGAGAGAAGCCATAGGAAGAGAAGCCAGTAACAGCCTTTCCTTTAGCTTCCTGTCCTGGTAATCAATTGACCCACCTGTATCCAATCTGATCTTCTCAAATTTACCCTTTAAACCAACCCTACTACAAACAATGTGACATATGAATATACTGTTTCAGGAGATCCCAGACTCTGTCTTGATAAATCCCGACTTCTTTATGAAGTATTGTAGACTGTGCTCTTCAGATTCAGACTGTAAGACAGAAGACATCATGTGGGGGTGTGGGGCACACTCTTGAGGTTAATCCAGGAAGACAGAAAAAACATTTGAAGGGAAATGGGCTGAACAGAATTTGAGCATCGCCAAGTTTCAACAAAGATCTCAGCCACCTGTTGGGGAAACTGGAAAGTAGGGTGTCCTGGCAGATCTAATCCGAGTTCATCAAAGGAACAAAGCCTTAATAATGACACGTCAACAAGCCTTAGACTCAGGATCCCCAGCAAGCACAACTCTTAACCCAAGACAAATCTTGAAGGAAACGAGAAAGATGATGGCTCGGGGCTCTGGTGGTAGCTTTCTTAGCAGTGGAGGAAAGAAAACCATTAGTCCTGAAAGAAGAACTGAGTGTTGCATCAGAGCACTCGGGGGACATAGCATTCAATAAGCAATATGGTTTTATAGACACCCCCCCCCACTGTATTCATTTGCAAGAGATGCTACAACAACGCACCACAGGTGGGTGTCCCATGCACCAGAAATTTAGCTTCACACAGTTACGGACACCAAAACTCCAAGATAAAGGAACAGGGATGGTTTACTCTAAAAACACCCTTCTTATAGATGGCCATTTATCCTCTGTCTTCACACGGTGTCCTTCTGTGCATGTGTCTGTATCCTAGCATTCTCTTCCTATGGGAGCACCAGTCCTATTGAATTAGTACCTATTCGTTGCTCATTCTTACGAAGCTTTGCCATCGTGACTTTTTCAAGTGGTCTATTTTAAGTACAGTAACATCCTAAGTCACTATGGCTCATGACTCCAACATGCAGATTTTTGAGGGGTTCAATTTATCTACCTGCTGCTCGTCCTCTACCACATATTATCAAATAATTTCAAACCACTATCTGATTCTCACCCCCAACTATGGAATTTTATTTTATTGCTCTGATTCCTAAGTCTTTAGCTATACAATGTTATAAGATCTGTCTCTGTGGACTTTTGGAAGTTTGCTTCAGAATTTGGCACAAATCATGCTCCTTTCTCCTTGAACACAAGTTGCCTCTCCCCAGATAACTCTGGCTTTGATTGGCTTGCGGCTAACAAAATCCTGTGTTATCCTTTGCTTTGTACACATAAGCATGTCTCTTGTCCAAATAAAATTCATTCCACTCCAGGCATAAATATCTTCAAGAAAATCTGTATATGCCTTCTGGTTTTGAAAACTCTTGCCAGCAAAAGTGACCTGGGGACAAAGCTTTCCAAATGTAATTATCATTTGAAAGTCCAGATACCAGTAAGCCTCCACGGGCTCCTGGGTGGCAGGAGAGTCCTCTCCGACTCTTTTTGGGCACATGTTGTGCTAGCCTCCATCTCTACAGTACACACATTCTCTAGCAGAAACTCCCTTATCTGTCAAACGGACACTAGGGTGTGACCCAGGTCTCCTTGCAAACTCTCTGAAGCCTCCATGAAAGCATCTTGTCTCTTTGGAGAGTTTCCTTCCATAGAGAGCCAAGCGTCTCAGACCTCTATGTACGCAGCAGACATCCATCTTTCGGAGGGGTCCATTGATAATTAGTAGGATGACGGATTTGCCAAGAGTTGTGTTGTGCCCATGGCCTGCTTTCTCTCAATAGATGAGATTTAAGAAAGAATATCTCTTTTATGTAGAAATGTCTTCTTCACCACAGTGAGATTAAAGTGGATTTAGAGGCTGTTGTCCTTCTGTATTTGTGATAGGCATAATGGCTCCACCATAATGTCTATATCCCATTCCTTGGAGTCTGCAGATATATTCAGTTATATAGCAAAATAAAGCAGTGAAGATTGCAGGAGTAGGGCTAGGGAGGCGGCTCATTGCTGGTTATGTAGACATGAGAATCTGGATTCATATTGTAGTATCACATAAAAAGGCAAGCACTGGATACATCTGTGATCCATCACTGGGTAAGTGGAGATAGGAAAGCCCTGGGAGTTCACTGGCTAGTCAGTCTGGTCAAAATACTGAGATTCTGTTTCAGAAAATAAGAGGAAAAATAATCAAGGAAGACAGTGATGGTACTCCCGGACTTCTACACACAGAGAGGCGGGGGAGAAAACACATACATAAATACCCACACATGCAAATAAAAAATTGCAAAGGACTTAATGCTAGGAAACCAAACAGATCCATTATCCTATATTATTCAGAAGGACCCAGGGTCAACAGAGAAGCCATTAAAAGTAGAAGCAGGAGGAATAAGCCAGAGTTCTTTTGGAGCAGCTTTCTCAGATGTTACCACTGTCATGAGAGAACAAAAGGCCAGAGAGATGCAACATTGCTGGCTTTGAAGATGGAGTTGGGGCCATAGCTATGGACCGTGTGCAGCCTCCAAAAGATGCAGGGGAGGGTAAATAGATTCTCTCTTGAAACCCCTGAAAAGAACATAGCTTGATTTTATCCGGGAAAACCTACCATACATTGAGCATACAAAGTGTAAAATAATAAATGTGCGTTATTTTCAGCCACCTAATTTTAAGTAACTTGTTACAGCAGTGTGTGTGTGTGTGTGTGTGTGTGTGTGTGTGTGTGTGGTTCTAAGTCATTTTGCCTACTGACCTCATGCTGTAGTGTTTGCATCTGCTCCAGGAAGGGCCAGCATACTCACCAACTTTTTTTATTTTTCCTGCTTTAACGTTCTAAGCTTTGGGAAACCCATGAGAACACAGTGGCTGTTTTCTCCTTTCTGTTGATTTTTAAATAACTTGTTACTGAAATGTGCATAACAAATTCTGATAGCTCTCACCCTCCACCCTTCCCTGTTTCCTCTGCCACTTTCTATCCCTCCATAAAGCTTTCTTTCTTTCATTCATGTCTATTTTTTTGCAGCCCATTAAGTTTAATCAGGGCCTTCTGGGTGACCGTGAGTCTGGAACTGTCCATTGAAACCTGGTGGACTCATGCATGGGGACGCAAATGCACACAATGACTTCCCCTCCCTCCGAAGCCACCAATAGTCAATAGTTTAGTTTGTGGATCCACCCATCCATGATTAAACAATGGCAAGCCCAGTCTTGCCCAGGGCTAGTATTATAGGCAGCCTCAGGTGCTGTGGTATCATGCTTGCGACGGCTGTGAGAATCTTTAACGTTAATATACTTGAAAAACTTTACTGAGGAAACTTTCTTTGAGTAACCATAACACAAGCAATGTGATCTTACAGTAAAATATGTACCTCAGCTTGCTCATAGCCTGCAGAATAGATGAGATCTGTGCAGAGCAACCAGGGGTGCCATAAGAGGGCGATTTTTTCCTAACAGGGAGATGTGAGATCACAGGCAGATGCCAACCAAGACTTCCTCATCTTGAAAAGCAACCTATCTTGTGGGGATTCTTCAGCTGGCTATGGATCTGTACATGCTCCTCTCCTCTGATCCAGTTAAGACAAATATCCGCACAAGGCAAGCCGGCACTGAGCATCACTTAGATGGCAAGTGATTCCTGCAGAGAACCATCATGGAAATTCGTGATGGCAGCACTCTGCTGTAGGTGAGCCTCGGGGCTAATCATGAAACACCAAGTTTGCAAGATGACTGGGAAAATACAATAAACAAATACCTGGACACAGATCCTGAATGAGAGGGACTGGGAGAATAATGCCAATGAGTCAGGGCACATTCCCAACTCTGGGGAATATGGTAGGCAATGGGAAGTTGTGGTGGTTTGAACAAGAATGGCCCCTTTAGGCTCATATATTTGAATGCTTAGTCACAAGGGAGTGGAACTGTTTGGAAGGACCAGGAAGTGAGGACTTGTTGAAGTAGGTATGGCTTTGTTGGAGGAACTGTATCACTGTGGGTGGATTTGAGGTTTCAAAAGTTCATGTCAAGCCCAGGTTCTCTCTCTGTTTGCAGATCAGGATGTAGCTCTCAGCTACCTCTCCAGCACCATGCCAGCCAGCTACCATACTCTCTGCCATGATGTTATCGGACTAAGCCTTTGAAATGGCAAGCCTGCCCCCAGTTAAATGTTTCCTTTCATCAGAGTTGCCTGAGATATGATGTCTCTTCACAGCAACAGAACAGTAACTAAGAGAAGAGCCAAGCAGATTTTGAGCAAAACAAAACAAAATGAGGTTCCAAAAATGAGTGTGCCTGTGGGCGAGGCAAAGACAAAGCAGAAGAGAGCATTGGACAATTATGAGTTCGATTTCTGGGGACAGGCCAACTTCCTTACCATCCCCAGCTCATGGGATCTGATAGATCATAGGTGGTTGCTAAATGGACACTGACAGCATTGTGGCCTTTATTCACTTAATCACCACTAAAGTTAAGATGATAAGGCATCGATTTTTTTTTCAAAAAACTAAAGGAAAAATCTTTTTAAAAACACACTGTAAATGGATTCTAAAACTTCATACCAACCATCCAAATGCTAGTCTTAAAAGCAAGGAATGAGCACATAAACACTGAGGAATTGTCCATCTGGCTCTATTAATGGCCTGAAAGATTAACTGTATTTTAAAAACAAATGAATGTCTATTACATTTGTTCTTGAAGCCTGCCATCAAAGAGTGGGTCGTGGCTTATAAATTGAAGAACGACAGAAATAAACCTGTAAGCACTATCTACAGTGCTCTTTGTATTTTGTATGTATGCATGTTTGTACACGTTTAAACAAGTACACTGTGTGTGGTGTGTGTGTGTGTGTGTGCACGTGTATGTGTGCCCACACCCATGCACATGAAAGGCCAAAAGACAACCTTGAGTATCATTCTGTCAGCATTTCCACCTTGTTTTGTGACACAGGATTTCTTACTGGCCACATATGTACTCAGTAGACTAGGATGGATGACCAGTGAGCCACAGGGATCCACCTGTTGCTAGTTCTCAGCTCTAGAATAACAAGTACTAGCCAGTGTATCCAGCTTTTTTCATAGATTCTGAGCATCAAATTCTAAACTTCATGCTTGCCTGGTGGGCACTTCGCTGGCTGAACTATCCCTCCTGTCCTGGCTCCTTGAATTTTGCAAGATGTTTCCTCCTGGGTAATAATGAAATATCATTAGACTAAAGAAGAACCCTGTGGGATTTTTATCGTAAACACTTGGAGATAAGACATCAACTCCAGGTGGCTTCACTAGACACCTTTTGCTCTTTCCACGCAGTTGTACTGTGTCCTGTGTCTAAACAAATGGCACAGTATATGAGAAGAAATGTTGCATGGTATACTAAAGCATATATACTATCTAAATAGAAACGCCCAGAAACATCAAAGCATAGCACTCACTTCCCACATAGCCAAAGACTTGTCAGCCTAGAGCCCTAATTCCTGGTACAGAAATTCTGAAATGAATATGTTATTCAGAAATCATCCTGGATCATCCAGAAACATCTCCCACACGAGGAGTGTGATCTCCACTCGTAGGGCTGTAAATGGTCACTGACTATTTTACACTTGACTCAATCCCAGGTACTTTGCAAGTGGAAGCAGATAAGAGATTCTGTCCCCAGAGGACAAGGTAGAGGGCACCTGAATGACAGAGAAGGTTGTCCTTTAATCTCCACTTGCATGAGCACACACCTGTAACCTGAACACACACACACACACCATACATACACACACACACGCACACACACGCACACAAACACACACCTGCACCTGAATACACACACACACACACACAATCAGGGAATGCTATGAGAGTCAAGGAGAGAATCTGTGTAAAGCCGTTATCTCGGGCTTAGCATCATGCTATGGCTGTTTCTATCACCTCCACTCTCCTCTCCTTCCATGCTCTGGGATACGTAATCACCTAAGAAGCAGCTTCTGGCTCTAAAAATCATAAATCCAACACCTGACTACACATTGCTTCACAGCCCCCTTAATCACGTGACATCTTTGATTTGACTTTATCATGGTGTCCATCCTTTGAGCCGTTCTCCTAGTGCCTCAGTTCCCAGATTAATCCTCCCTTCATTCCACCATGGTAATTTGTCACTTTAATCAGTCTCTGGGTCTCTAGGTCTCTACAGCTACTCCATCACACTGCTTAGCCAGTCCAACCCATCTGCCGCTGTTTCTGCCCCACTAGGTCCTACCTCATGATAAAGAAACAACCCAGCCATTCCCTATCCCAGCTGTGATGCTGAAACATCTTTCCCCCCAAGTGTACTTCCTCCGTTGCTCTACACAGATCTGTAACACTGTCCGTAGGACCCCAGCTCCACCACCTCTCTCAGTCCTCACAGCAAAGGACCCTGGGTCCCATTACAAACTGATGATCAAAGATTTGGGGGTAAACTCTTATATTTAGATTTACTAAGGACACAGTTAGAAGCCTCTAGATCTCCTCTTGCTTACTTCAGAGGAAGCTGCGTCAGCTTTGCGCTCTCGTCTGGACCCATGCATCCCTCTAGGGCTCTTGTTCGTCATTTCTCATGGTCGCATTCTGTATTGCTCAGCTTCCTCTTACCAAAGAACTGTGTGAGTATGTTCAGAGCCCCATATCTCAAAACTAAAAATAAATGTCCTCCTGCTCTCTCTTTTGACCAGTTTCTTCAACCATTGATTTCTTCCCTCTCCTTCCGTTCCCTTCCACTGCCCCTTGCCTTCTTCCCTCCCTTGAAATTACCCCAAGTTCAGTAAGTGAACCGTGGAACTGCACTTGACTCCTTTCCGTTCTTGCCCTGATCAAATAATTCAAATCCCCATCCGCCCTGGCTCTGTTGCATTAATATAATACTTGTAAATACTATCTACCTTTCCATCTGCTAGTAATGTATTTTAGCTTTGCAAGCTCATCCAAAGACACCTAATCTTAACCCCTATCCTATGCCCCCCCCCCCAAAAAAAGAAAATGGAAATGTTCTTGCCATTTCTGGTGTTCTAAAATGGTCCCACTGCATCACATGTTCACAATGTAGTGAACATGGCTGCCGTAACAGCTGCTACCTAAGGCGGTGTGATCAGTGCCTGGTCCCTGGGATGCTGCCACTTAAGGTAGTAGTACATTTAAGAGGCAGGACTAATGGAAGGGGTACCCTTAAGAGGTTCTAGGGGATCCCAATTCCCCTCTTGCTTTCTTTGGTTCCTGGGCATGCGGTGAGTGGGTTGGCTCTACTATTCTGCCATACCCCTGAAGCAGTGCCCTATGCCCTATGCCCAGTGAGCATGCACTGGGACTTGCTAGAGTACAAACCTACAGAAACCTTTTCTCTTTGTTTTTATTACATTTAAAAATAGCTTTTATATTTTTTCATACAATATATTTTGATCATATTGTTCCCCTCACCTAAGTCCTCCTACGTCCTTCCAATCTCTCTACCTACTCAACTTCATGTTCTTTCTCATGGAAAAAAATTATAAAAGTGAGAAAGCAAAACAAAGCTAAAACAAAAAATGATCAAAAACAAACAAATAAAAACACCCTCAAACCATGGGGTTTATTTTATGGAGGTCAACAGCAGGTGGGATGGAACCCTCACTTGGCATTGTTAATGAAGTCAAGACCTGAGATTAGATAGGTCATGGTCTCTGGGGAGGACCTACAACTATCATTCTGTTAGACGAACATAGCAATGAACTCACTACAGTGACTCCTAATGCTAAATCCATAGATCAGTGCATTCCTCAGCCCTCTTCAGAGAAGAATCTTCTTGGAGTAGATGATGATTAACCCCAAGAACCACAATAAGATAATGTATAGACAATAGGGACTTTGGAGTACTCATTCCTAAATGAGAAGTCTAGGTCAAAGCCCTCTCCTCAAAGCTCAGGAATCCATGGGAATCGCTATGGAAGAGGGAGTGAAAAGACTGTAAGAGCCAGCGGTTGTGGCTAACTCCCTGGAAAGTTGTTATCTTCACAGGTTTGCTGTCTCAGTTATTCCTGAGAGTGATGGCAAGCTAACTGACACATAGCTGACTGACGGAAGATGACTTTGTTGAAACTAACTGAACGTGAGCTCCCTTCAACCATAAGCAAATTCCTCTTTCACAAAATGCTTTTAGTAGGAGATCAAAGGTTTCCTAACATCTCATCAAAAATGGCTTAAACTAGAGGTGGGGGGATTGGTGATGGTGATAATGGGTCTTTGTTTTGCTTTTCACTTTTGCACATCGTAAATGTTGTTTTGGGGGAGTGGTTTTCATGTTATTTTTTTCAGTTGGGTCTTCTTTCCACCGAGTGTACCACACACTCCAAGATGCTATGAAAGGTATTTTTTTTCTTGACCTGAGCATTATCTTTGCAAGTCCATGACCAAATATCACCCACAAAGTGACCAATAGTTGTCCCAACTCTCAGTCCTAAGAGCCCACCATTCCCACTCAAATATCCAGGTTGGTTAATACCTTTTCTCCCGATGAGAACCTTGGTTCTACAGATAAATTTTCCTTAGTGAGATGGTTAATAGTCAATGCCAGCATGACTGGATTTAGAGCTACTTTAAAGGGCCAACAAGAACACTCAGTGGCTCCTGCAACCTCGGTGGAACTCTGAAATACAGCTTGCTCCAATAATTGAGGGGACTTAAGGGGTGAGTGAACAGCCACATGGTGGGACACCTCACTCTCTAGGACCTCCATGGTGGGACTAAACCCCAGGACCCTCCCCAAACTCCCTCGGCTTTCCTAGCCAGTTAGCAGGGAGTTTCCAATGGGTAGGCACCCCCAAAACCTAAAACCCATCCAGCCACTCATCCAAACTACTAGCCTCACCCTACCTCCAATCCTGCCTATCCTCCTGCAACCTCAGTAGAACTCTGAAACCCAGCTTTCTCCAATACTGAGAGAACTTAAGAGGTGAGTGAACAGCCACACAGCAGAACACCCACTTTATAGTACCTCCACAGTGGGACAAATCCATGGGCCCATCCCCCAATTCCCTTGGCTTTTCTAGCCAGTCAATATGGAGTTTCCTGTGGCTCCCCCAAAACCCAAACCTATCCACTTGACCCCCAAACTACTAGACACACCTTGCCTAAAAGCTGAGAGCTTGCAATAATACTGAAGGGATCAAGAGCTTGCTACAACACTGAAGAGATTAAGAGAGAGCACCAAGAGAGCAAACCAGGAAAGAAGAGACCTCAGAGGCTTTCTGAGACAGACATTGACAGTACAGAGCACACCAAACACTCAGACAGCCAATGCAAGATGCAAAGACACTGCTGGCCTCATTTGAAGGAAGAGATGGATAGGCGCCAATGCAAGAATTCTTCCAACAACCTAAAAAGCAACATGGTAACACCAGAACCCAGCAGTCACAGAGTAGGAAGACTTGATCAACCTAACCCAGAAGTAGTAGAAGAAAACAACTTTAAGCGTAACTTTATGAAAATGATGGAGACTTTTAATGAGGAAATGAAAAACTCCCTTAAAGAAATGGAGGAAAAGACAAAAAATTGGAATTTTTTTTTTAAATCCCTCAAAGAAACTCAAGAAAAAACAATCAAACAGGTGAAGCAAACAGTTCACGACTTGAAGACTGAGATAGGAGTAATAAAGAAAACACAAACTGGGGGAATTCTGGATGTGAAAAATCTGGGTAAATGAACAGGAACTACAGAGACAAGTATAAACAGAATACAAGAGATAGAAGAAAGAAACTCTAGTGCTGAAGATACTATAGAGGAACTAGATTCATTGACCAAATAAAATATTAAATCCAACAAATTCTTAACACAAAACATCCAGGAAATCTGGAACACCATGAAAAGACCAAACCTAAGAATAATAGGGGTAAAAGAGGGAGAAGAACTCCAGCTCAAAGGCTTTGGGGGATCCTATTATCTTTGGATGTATTCCTTGCTCACCTAGATAGAGAGGGCCTTGGACCTTCCACAAAGCAATGTGCCTTACCCTCTCTGAGGATTGTGTGGGGGGTGGTGTGAGACAGTGTGTGGAGGCAATGGGAGGAGGGGAGGAAATGGGAATTTGAATTGGTATTTTTTAAAAATCTATTAAATTTAAAAAATAGAACACTGAGCAGGTAAAAGTGCTTGCCCTCCATAGTGGAGGCCTGCTGACCTCAGTGTGGTCCCTGGAGCCCACATAAAGGTGTATGAAGAGAACAGGTTCCACAAGGTTGTCTTCAAACTTCTACCACTTATTTGCTAAGTAGCACAGAAAGTCAAATTTTGCTATATAAACCAGGTTATTCTCAAACTCAGACATCCACCTGACTCTTATCTCCCCATGGAATACTGAGCTTAAAGGTTTGTGCCACCTTTTCAAAGAACTGGGTTTTGTTTTTAATCAATTTTTATCCAGGTGCAGGGATGTTTTGCCTACATATATGTCTGTACAACACGTGCATGCCTGATGTCCATGGAAGCAAGAAGTGGGTTATGAATCCCTGGAATTAGATGTACAAATGTTGTTAGCTACCATGAAGATACCCAGATCCTCTACAAAAGTAGCAAATGCTCTTACCCACTGAGCTATCTTTCTGGCCTCTTACTTTTTAAGAGAGAGAGAGAGAGAGAGAGAGAGAGAGAGAGAGAGAGAGAGAGAGTTCAAGTGTAGGTCTGTGCTCAGAGGCCAGAAGAGGTATCAGAGTCCTTAGAGCTGGAATTACAGGCTGTTGTGAGCTGCCCAATATAGATCTTCTGCAAGAGCAATGTGTGCTTTTAATTGCTAAGCCCATCACCAGCCCCAACTCAAGTCCATTCATCTTCACTAAACTACTGTCCCCAGCCTCACACTCCCATCTCAACCCAGAGCCTCCTTCCCATTCCTCATCTGGATTATTTTTGATTCTTCTTTGTCTTCCCACTGTACGGGCCTCTCTGAACCAAGTATAATTACATAACTCCTCTTTTTAACCTCATTCAACTCCATCACCTGCAGCAAGGAACTTGTACCTTTCTCCTTGGCAATCATCAAAGCCCAGCCATTCATTAATTCACCCACTCAACAAATCTTCACTGAGTATCTAGTCTACGGCAGCTGGGTCCTAGGCACTGGAGATAAATCAGACATTGATCCCTGCCTCGAGAAGTTGGCTGAGGGAAAAGGAAACCAATAATAACCTTAGCAAGCAGGCAAATTATATTATTGTTAGAAGGTGATTAGTGTCCCACACCTGGCGATGTGGCCTGTAATATAGTATCATGGAGGCCCAGGAAGCAAGTCCTAAGTTCAAGATTGACCTGGCCTATGCAGTAAGAATCTAACTGAAGAGGAGGAAAAGGAAGAGGCAGACAAGCAGGTGCTGTGGGAAAAGTGAAAGGGAGCTGAGAAAAGTGGTCCTGGGTTCTGGAAATGGGGTGTAGGGGGTTTCAAGTTATCAACCAGGTAGTCAGAATGGGCATGACTCAGAAAATGACCTTGGAGTAAAGTGTAGAGGCATTTCCTTTTTATTTTAATAAATAATGCTTGCCTGAAATTCAGAGAATAAAACAGCCACACTGGACAGCCTTAAAGACCAGGCTGCGAATAACACACACCTTTAATCCCAGTAGCCACATTAGTAGCCTTAAAAACTGGGTGGTGCATGCCTTTAATACCAGAACTAGAGAGGAATGTAAGATTGGTGGAGACAGCTCTCAGACAGTCTCATTCTGAGGTTCCTGGAGGCAAGATTGCCATTTTCAGAGTGAGGTCGAGGTAAGAGCCAGTGTCTGGGTGCTTTGCTTTTTGGGTCTTTAGATTGAACCCCAATTTGTATCTCTGAGTTTTTATTAATTGTACTTCAGCAAAAACTTGGATAGAGTTTAAGTCTCAGGAATAGTTAGCTGTAGGAAAGTCGTTCCAGACGATGGGAAGAGATGCTGGAAAGGCCATTAGGGGAGAGTACAATTAGTGTAATAGGGAAACCACACAGAGCCCAGAGGCCAAAGCACAGTGAACATGAGGGATAGGCTTCGGTCTGCCATCTACAAGCAAAGGGCCAGATCACTGTCCTGTGTCATTGCCCCCTCCTTACCCACATTAGTCAGCCTGTCTCCCAAGTGTGTTGGGTTCCCTCATATCGCAAAGCTTTTACCGACACCCCCATGTCATCTTTGTCCTCCCGCCAAGCCCTGACACCACACCCCCTGTGCTCCTCTTGACCACAGAACTGTTATATCTGTCAATACACTGAATGCAAAAGCCCAGCTTTCTGACTAGATTACCCTGGAAAGAGCTCTTTGGGGAGAGAAATTTTGTCATTCTACTCCACCCTTTGTCTCCAAGAATCATCACCTATCTGACTACAAAATAGATGGCTATTACAAAAATATGCAAAAGGAGAAGATGAGTGGGAAAATGCTATCATCTATCTATCTATCTATCTATCTATCTATCTATCTATCTAATCTATGTGTGTGCTCATATGCACATCCATGTTCCCACATGTTCAGGTATCCAGGCACATATGTACATGTGCAGGCTCCAGGGTGATGTCAGACCTCAGCCATTTGTCTACCTTATATTTTGAGACAGTGTCTCTCACTGAAGCTCATTGGTCCAGCTGCTTAGACTGGCCAGCAACACCCAGGAAGCCTTCTGTGTCTGGCTGTCCAGCACTGGATTTGTAGGTATGTGCCGCCATGCCCAGCATTTTGCTGAAATCTAAACTCAAGTCTTCATGATTGCACAGGCAATGCTTTACTAAGTGGGCCATCTCCTCAACCCTTGAAAACTGATATTTTTCTTGAAAATTAAGATTAAATTGTACAAATTAATACACTCTGTTTGAACTTCAGTTTTATATACATAGAATGATCACAGCAGTTCTGTCTTCTCTTGCCTTCCGGATGTACTCTGTGGACCTAAACAGAAAACAGACATGTTCATCTTATGGCACAGGGCTACTCATGGGTGAAATCATCATTGTTGCTTCCCCTGTTAACTATGAAATGCCTTGGGCCTGATTTAAAAAAAAAAAGTAGCCTCTGACTTCACTCAGGTGCCAGCTGCATGCCCTTGGTTCCGGCAGAGGCAATGTGGGGTGAGGTTTATCTGATGTCACATGTGATTTGCTCTCCAAGTGGAGCAAGGGGAGTCTGACTCCTTGTAGAGACGAGCCCCTCAGTGATGAATGAGGAGGGCCCTTCAATTGATCCATTCATGTTTCTGTGAGCAGATCCTGCAGCCACCGGCAGGCTGAACCACGGCTGCCCTGGGAACCTCAAACATCCCTCCCCCAGCCAAGCCCCACCCCCACAAATTGTCAAAAAGGCATCATGATAGATAGAGCTCCTGTGTGCCACTAGGTGACTGTTTAAATCTTTTATAAGACAGTCAATGGCCTTTATAAACCCTCAGACGGGAATTACACTGTGTCTGAGAGGGAGCTGCAAGTCAATGGGAAATTGATTCTGTCTAGCTGGTGCTGTTTCAAGCAGGAGACTTGCTGGGTGCCTTCAGGATCAAATGTACCATCTCCAGTGTGCCCTCAGGGTCTGGCTTGTCTCATGTGGAGAATATTGAGATGCCAAGGCCCTTCTCTGGGCTGAGGCACAGCACCCGAGCAGCTGCAGGCTCCCAGCACAGGAAGGTCTTGCAGGGCAGTGTCTGGTACCTGAGACGGTTATAAAGTATGTTTACCTTCCCAGGAATTGATACCAACACCAACCTGAGGACATTGCCTGCATCCCAGGCAAAGATCTCGGAAGATGATAAATGGCCATTGATCTGGTGGCAACCGTAGGGTGAGGCACACCTACAATTACTGTCCCTTGCTAATGACCCCATTAGCCACTGGATCAAACACAGTTAGTGGCGGTGACGATGCTGCAGTTATTTCCTTGTCGATACCCATTGGCCTGATCCATACTGCCTGCCAATGGATTCCCAAATAAATAGTAAAGACCCCCTGTTTGGAATTAGGGGAGTCCATTATCGCAATTCAGGGTCAGAGATGGGTGGGTAGACTTTGATAGATAAATCAAACAGGCACATTAATGGGAGGGGATGTGTAGAAAGAACACCCACTTTGGAACCAGGAGGAGATGGAGCCTGAAGTCCTGGCACCATGGCTTAGCTGTGGCCTGACAAAAATCCCTCACCTGCCCAGGGGACAGTTTCTTCATGTGTCATATATTATTTTACACCACAAGACTGTTGTGGAGCTTAAACATCACAGTAAACAATAAATGCCAGTAAATTGGCTTGCAGATATGCTGATTGCCAAATGCCAATCCCATTGAAGAGGTTGTTTTGTTTTGTTCTGTCCTAGGCCCTCTCTCTCCACCCTTTTTGTTCCAGAAGGATATAGACTGAGCCATGCAATGAAAATGAGAAGACCCAGAGCCCTGGTCCCAGACAGCAGCAGCCAGCTCTCACCACACACCATCTCCATCCTTCCAAGTCATCTTCGGATAAGCAAACTGCTATCCCCATTTCAGAAGCCAGGGCACGGGAGCTCAAGAACTTTCAAGAAAGAACAAACCCTGAAGCTACGACTGTTGTGGGCCTCCCTACACTGATCAGTCTCCAAGGACCTAGCACCACAGAAAGAAAGACCCCTGAGACTCCAAGGTCAGGTTTGTAGTACTAACTGGAAGATGGCTCTCCTGATGTCAAGCTCTCTCTCTCTTCCTGCCCTGCAGTTTCCCTCATTAAGAAGGGACCCTTTTTTGCATGGTCAAGGTCAAAGTGTCCTTTGCTTGTCTTCAAACTCTGCCAAATTTTGCAGAGGTTGGGACAGGTTCTGAGATTTTGACACAGTGAAAGGGGAAAAGAAATGACATTTTGAAATGAAACTGATACTTCTGGGTCAAGGCCATTTTCTAATGGGCTGTTTGTTTGCTAGCAGATTGTATTGGACACCACCAGCACCACAGAGATACTTCTCAGGTCTATAGAAAGTCAGCATTCCACACTGCAAGGGACTGTAGGAGGCAGGCAGAAGGTTCAGAATTATTTGTACTAAGTACAAGGGAAGCCATGGCATCAGGTTCAGATGAAAGACAGAGTGAAGCAACATCCCAACATCCCGGCTCCCCCTTCTTTCGGTTATCAGCGTTGGTGCGAGATAGTCAGGTGTCTTTGAACTTCAATAAAGGAGATCTATTTGAAAACCCTTCAGGGTGCCAGAGAAATAGTCCTTTTCCACATCATCGGTCTACCCCAGGCAAGCTCCAAAAGAAGAGCAAATATCACTGGCTGCCACAGAGGGGTGGGGGAGGGAGCAGCGCGATAGTGGGATTGTTAAGGACGAGGTCAGGCAGGAAGGGACAGGAGAAGAGAGCTTCCCTGTTATCAAACAGAGACATAAATAAAGACTTGCTGGCAGCTAGAAATTTGGCTCTTAAACCCTGCAAAACGACATGGTCAGAAAGGGCATATTGCCTGTTGGGGTACAAGAGCACAGAGCTGGATGTGAACCAAAGACCACTTTGCAGTTTGCAAAGGAGTATAGTATCAGAGACACGGAGCTCAGCCTCAGCTTTTCCTACCTGGAAGATGGGCATAAGGCAATGATATGTTTAGGGGCAATGCTTCCATGCTGCTGTGGGATCAACAAGCTGAGCACACATACATCCAGTCATTCATCAGACAAATGACGCGCTCCAACTACATACCGGCACTATGCTAGGTATCAGAGAATTAGACAGGAATGGAACAAGTTTGCTATCTGCCTTCGTGGGGTTCAAAACTTATCAGTGAAAAACATGCATGAAAGCAATTGGAGGCTCGGCATGACCATGAGACCAAGGAACAAGATGCGAGGAGCTCTTCAGATGGCGGTCGGGGTCTGAGCGTTAGAGACGTAAACAGTATAATAAGGACACTGATTACATTTAGGAAGTTTAAGCAAATCAAGAATTACATTGAAATGAACAACAGTCGGTTTTTCATTTTATTTTTTTAAGGAAAGCATGTATACACAAAGAAAGGGAGATTGGATGGGAGGTTCTGGGTTGGAACTGAAGATATTGATGTGGATTCGTGTGTCTAAACTGTAAACTTCAGAAATGGATCTAAAACAGTGGTCATCAACCAGGATTTATTCTTCCCCTTGGGCTAAAACTGGTCAAGTTTGAAAATATTTGAGTTTATAACAGCCGGAAATAGGTGGGAACTGTTGCGAGAATGTGGAGGTTATAGACAAAGCATGGTGATAAATATCATAAAGTACAAAGGAAAAGCCCACAGCAAAGAATTATTCTACTTAAAATGTCACTGGCTGAGATGAAGCTTTCAAGTCAGATAGGGGCTTTGTGTAGGTAGACAGATGAACGATAGATAGAAGATAGGACACATGATAGATGATGTCTTGACAGATGATAGATAGATAGATAGATAGATAGATAGATAGATAGATAGATGATAGATAGATAGATAGATAGATAGATAGATAGATAGATAGATGATAGGACACATGATAGATGATATCATAACTGATACATGATAGACAGACAGACAGACAGACAGACAGGTAGCTGATATATAATGTTGTGGTTTCTTTTCCTGTTGCTGGAATAAAATACCTTGAAAAAAGGCAAGAGATGGGGAAGGAAAGGGTTTCTTTCAGATCACAGCTTCTAGTCACTGCCCATCATAGGACACACAATTATAACTACAATTATAACCAGGGACATAGCAACAAATGCATTTAGTACCAGCACTCAGTCCGCTCTCTCCATCTAATGTGGTCCAGATGTCCCCTGCCTAGGGAATGGTGGGAGGTGTCCCACCTTGATCGATATAATCTCTCACAACAAGCTTAGAAGCCATGCTCTAAATTTGGTCCAGCTGATAATTAATAGTAGCTCTCGCAGATGAGCTTGGACAGAATATAATGGAACAATGAGAAAAGTATTTTTTAAAATTAAGAATCTGGATGATTAAGTCATAAGAGTTGATATGGGCCCCAAAACTTTCATGATGTTTAAAATGGAAAGAATTCAAGAACACGTTATGCAAATGTATACAACCAAGTTGTACACCTTTGAAAAAGCCCATGCCTGCTACATGATACTCCTGTTATAACTCCACGTCCCATTCAGCATGCTCAAGTACAGGACAGACATAAAAAAATACACAAATATCACAACGTTATTTTAGATTCATTTATTGATGGGAAGTCTTGTCATTTAATTTCATTTGACACAAGGTTGTACTATGCAGCTCTGGTTGTCCTGGAACTCACAATGTACTTGACCTTGAACTCACAGAGGTCCTCCTGCCTCTGCCTCCCAAGTACTGAAATTATATGTGTGCACAGCCACATGCAGCTAATTTTTCCTTTTTTTTGTAAGAAAAAAGAAAGAAGGGAAAGAGAAAACATTCTTTAGTATAGCCATAACTTTCTTCGGTGAACATTTCTTATTTATGACATTTATTTGTTTGTTTGTTTTATGGGCATACATATGTGTGAACATGTATATATATCAGTACATACATGTGATGGTAAGAGGACAACTTGTAGGAGCCAGTTCTATCCTTCCACCATGTGAGTCCCAGGGATGGAACTCAGGTCATCAACTCGGCAACAGGCACCTTTCTGCACTGAGCTATTTCACTGGCCCCGTGACATGTTTTAGTTAACTAATTTATCACCACGAAATAGCATCGGGTCAAAATTATTTGCAAAGAATAAATAATACCGTTGAACCGAAAGGTCATGATGCCTCCAGTGCAAACTGGCACTCAACCAGCCAATCAGGACACTGCTTAGCACCTGTTCAGTGGCTCCCCTGACTGGGATGGTAAAAAGAAAGCTGACCTATAAGCAATCTGGGCTGAGCTGTGCTCCTATTGGGTGGTTAGACCTTCCTCGCCTACATAAGACAGCTCCAACTCTTCTGCAGCAGACCTGCAAGACTCGCAGGAGACCTGAAATGCAGATGTGCTTTGTAATCCGTGGAGTACTTGCCTGTGGGAAGTGACAAGCTTACACAGAGACGTGCCCAATTTGACTATAATAATTGGTAATTTTGTTATTGGCATTAGTCCTGAATGACCTTTAACTCACTCGGTTCTCAAGAAACGGTCATTATCGGGAAGGCACAGCCATTTACAGGTGAGGAAAGTAAAGGCGCTTAGGTCTAAACTCATCCCCCAAAATGATGGGATCAGGATACCCCTGGCTGAATAGACAAACAAATCATCTCCCTGTCACCAGGGTGTCCGCCTGCCTTGCCTCATGAAAGGTCTGTCCTAGCAGAGAAATGTCTTTCAGGAAGAGTGGCCAAAGCTTCTTTAACTAGACATGTGCACTTCAGAAGCTCTCCGAGCTCTGTGGAAGCTCAGCCATCTCTCACAGCTTTACTCCCAGCAGGAAGGTGGCCACTGAGCCATTCCTCTGAGGCACCCCCTACCCCCCCACACTCTGCTTAGGCTCCCACAATGCCTTGCAGCAAATGTTCTTCCACTTCAAGGTCACCTTTGTCAGTCATTATAAGCCACACTTAGTCAAATGAAAACGTTGAGATAAACTAGGAAATAACCCAGTAAGAGTTCCCCTGAGCCTGGCACACCCTCTCTAAGGATTCCTGGCCTATAGGAATAAGCCAAATTGTGAACAAGAGGGACAACTGGTGACTATGTGAATGGCTTCTGCTCCCAGGACTAGCCACCACATATGGTCCCTGATGAAAGGGTCTCCTTATTTATTTGTTTAAAAAAGGATCTGGGCTTCTTTATTAAAATAAAAAAGCTCCAGAGACCATATATGCAGCAAAAAGGTCACAGGTTCTACACGTTAAGATCCTTAATTTCACCCATAAATGAGATGTTCACTATGACTTCTGCAATTATGGGAGGAGCAGGGAAATGAGAGTGTGAGGAAGATCGAAGATTCTGAGCTGAAGAGTTCTGCTCAGCTGTCTGGCTGCCTCTGAACCTCTGTTCCGCCAGCTCCTTGTGCTGAAACTGAGGGAAGGAGGGAGGGAGGGAGGGAGGGACGGAGGGAGGGAGGGAGGGAAGGAGGGAAGGAGGGAAGGAGGGAGGGAGGGAGGACACAAGCATGCCGTTGTACAGTGTCTCAAGGCTGCTATGTGCTCTAGCCAGAGCTCTGCGTCCTAAGCCCTGGGCATCAAGACCCCACCATTCCTCAGAGTGGAGTCATTCCCACCGTAGCTCTGCAGCCCTTAGAGTGCAGGCTTCCTAGAGACAGAGGTGTGTGTCTTGTTTAGGAGCCTCTTGGTCTTGGAGGCTCCCATTGGGCAAGATTTAAGCAAAGAAATGATTCCCAGGGACTACAGAAATGGTTCAGCAGTCAAGAGCACTTGGTCCCCTACAAGAACAACCATCCGTAGCCTCACTTCCAGAGGATCTAACACCCTCTTCTGACCTGTGAGAGAACTTCATATATGTGATAGACATACCTATGCAGGCAAGCTCTCACAGACATAAAATAAAAACACACAAAGCTCTTTTATAGAAAGGAATGATCTCCAGGATCAGTGGGAGTCTAACACTTATAAAAATATCATTTTTATTTGCATTTTCAATAAATGTCTATATGGCCAACTCCCAGGCAGGTCCTACACACGTGCTTGCGAAACAAAATCTGACGAGCACTGTGATAATTAGTCAGCTGGCATTGACTGGAGCTCTTAATGAAATGAAGCATGAACCGTTTGAGAAAGCAATTGAAAGCCATCATACACGCCATGAATCATCTCTCAAAGGCACATTTATTAAATCAGAATTCATAACTTTGATATTTTGTCTAACAGGTTTGGTACCCTTTTGAGACTCTATTGGTGGGTAAAAAAGACAGATGTTTCCAGAGCTAGACTGAAGGGGGTGTGGGAACCTGCCAGACACCAATTAAACAGACAAGGCAGAAAAAATGCTGTTGCTCAATGTTTGGGAGGGCGTACTATGGTCTTGGGATAGAATTCAAAGACACCTCTGAGTATAAATGGACATTGAAGTTCAATGAGACACAGAAGTTGGGGGACCTACCTGAGGTGATTGGACAAATGCAGTGGGCCAAGACTCCAATCAGTGATGAATCTGGGAGTTGGAGAAATTTCTTCATTTGGAGAAACTTTGGTCAAACAAGAGTCAGAGTGATACAAAACCCTGTTTTTACTTGCTCTGGTACCAGGGATCTGGATGGAGATTTAGAACCCTTTCTTAGTTCTGGGCTTTTCAAAGATACCTGTTCCTTTTAGCTGGAGCAAATATATGTGACATCAATGTCACATCCAACGACTATTGTCGCAGGCACCTCTTTGGGTGATCAAATGAAAGTGGATTGAGAAGCCTGTGAAGATGTTTGGCTCTTTTGACTGCTGGCAGCCGTAAATTGGTGGATCAAGGTGACATTGTCCCCCACAGCTCACAACTGCAATGCTTCTTAGATCCTCATATTCATAAAAGCAGACCTGGAATCCTTGTAGACATCCCTCTTGTGCGGAAGGTAAAAGGGCCTTTCCCTTTCAACTGCTTTGACACAATGCAGCCATTCGCCAGCCTTTCATGTCCACCGCTTTTCCAACCACAGCCATGGTCCGCTGTTGACTTAGCTCATCCTTTGCACAGAACAACACCTATTCAAATGTCTGTCCTCCATTGTAACCTCACTCCGTCCCTGGAGCTGTGCAAAGATCATCACAAAAGTAATGTCTTTTAACATCACTGGACACGAGTACATTTAGAGAGAAGTAACCATCCTGCCGGGTGGTGATGCTTTCTTTTATCTATGTTAATTAAAGAAAGGATATCAAATTCCAAAGTCAAATGAAGATCAAAAAAAAAAAAACCATTATGTGATGTTAGCAAAAAAACTGCCAGTGAATGCAACAGACACACTTCCAACCTCTCTTATCGAATAAACTGTACAACTAGTTTTTCTGCGGTTGCACACAGCAGTTGCCGTCATCCTAATACAAGGGTGGAGTGGGGCCAGAGGGGCTCTTCCCATCACAGCAGCCTTTCTCTAGTTTATATTAACAAGTGCACCTCATGACCACCTGATTGCTGGGCCCACCCAAGTGCTTCTGATTCAGTAGTCTGGGTGGGCATGGCTCAACACCCTGCATTTCTAAGAAGCTCTTAGGGAATGCTGAGGATGGATAGCATTGCTGGTCCACAGCCTGAGACCCACTTCTTAATACACAGAAAGCCCCACTGGCAAAGCCACACAATTTCTCCCAGACAGTGTGGGGGATATGGAATTCATATCTTCTGGCGTGGTGCTAGTGCCGCTAAGCAGTTTCGTTGTATTTCCTGGTTTGCTTTCATATGCAATAACATCCTAGCCTTAGTTTAGAAGTCTCTATAGAATGACAGAGATTGTATTAGTTAGGGTTCTTTTCATATATATATGAAAGGGATTTATTAGAATGGATTACAGGCTGTGGTCCAGCTATGTCCACAATGTCTGTCTACCAACAGAAGACCCAATAATTCAGTAGCTGTTCAGACCTCAAGACTGGATCTCTCAGCTGGTCTTCAGCATACTCCAGAATCCCAAAGAAGTAGGCTCTAAGTGAAGGAATGGACTGACCAGCCACAGTGAGGGCAAGCAAGCAAAGAGAAAGTCAACTTCCTTATTCCATATATATGCTGACAGCAGAAGATATGGCCCAGATTAAAGGTGGGTTTTCCCACCTCCAAGATCCTGATTGGAAATGACCTTCCCACTTCAAATGATTTAATTAAGAAAGAGCCCCTCCTATGTGTACCCAACCATTGTTGTTTTGGGTAAATCTAGATGTAGTCGGGTTAGCAACAAGGAATAACTATCATCTCAGAATCCAGATGTAGTCAGGTGTTGACAATAAAGAACTTTTCAGAGACCCACTCTCACATCAGAATCATCAGTGTTGATGTGGAAACGGCTGTCAGAGTCTTCAGACTCATCACAACCCCAAACTGGGACCAGAGAAGCCAAGATATTTTTCTGGATATCCAACACTGAGTCAGAACTAGAACCCAGGTTTGAGGACACCTTGCCCAAGTCATTCCCCCTAACACTTCTCTGAGGAAAGTGAAATAACCTGCTGACCTTAACAAAGTGGTTGGTTCTCTGTTTACAGGATGGGCCCTCCCAGGAGTTCTCAACCCTGGTTGGCATCATTTAAGCCTCCTCTGGGGAGTTAACAAGGATAACAATGCCAGGCCCGGCTTCAGAGATTTTGACCAATTGCTCAGAGTGGTGGCGAGTATACATAGCCTTTTCAAAGCTCCCCAGGGGATTCCAAGGTGAAACTGAGCTTGGCTGCTACCTGGACCATGGGATCCTCCAAAGCAGAGTGTATTCTTCTTCTTTAATCAAGAGAACACTCACTAGAAGATTCTTGGCAAAAAAAACAATGTATTGAAAAGAAATCTACACCAGTGCTTATAAAAATAAAATCACGAGCAGCAACAGCAACTGAGTGCTTGTTAGACAGACAAACCCTCAGTTCTCATGAAGACCTCTATTTGGGAGCCCCTGCAGTCTGCATGTTAGCCAGCCCACTAGGACTCCGGGCCCTTCTGTTACCACAGATTACCAGCATTAAGGAATAAAACTGTATGGAAAAGCTGAGATAGTGACACGCCACTAAAAACAGAGTCTATGAGGAAACAATGATACACTGCCCAGGAAAATGGTGGCATTAGCAATTGTGGTGGAATTCAGTGTTTGTGGGAAATGGAGAAGCAAGATGTGTTTGAACAGAACCTGGGTGAAGGCCTGAGGAGGAAACGAGGCAGGACATGTTGCCAGGGAGGTAAAGGATAGACTTGGGTACTGGAGTTACTGATACTGGGTGAAGGAAAGAGGTGGAGGTGAGACGGGAGAAGTTCCTGGAGCTTCTTGAAGGGTGGGCTCAGAACTGAAGGTCATGGTTTAGTAGAACAAGTGGTGGAGGACAGCATTCACTTCACTGGGGAGCAAAGGCCGCCACCAAGGGTACAACACTCAGGCAGGGAAATGATTCAGGGAGCCAACCTTGGGGACTAAACAATATACCAATTCCAGGACCCTCTTGTGGCTTGCTGTATGGCCACTCAGCTATCAGTCCTTGAGCAAGAGACAAGTTCTCTGGACTTTCCCTTCTTCATCCCCAATACAAGCCCAGTGCCCCAGAGTAAGAATGTGGCAAAGACTAGAAAACTCGAAAGTAATGGCCACAGCTATCCCACTACTTGCACTGAGTACTGTGCTAACAGGAAGACTGCACGAGGGTGTCACAACATGAGTGATGGCCCCAAAGCCACTGTCCTCATGGTGCAGTAAAGAGGATGTGGTCATTCACTAAGTAACAAGGAGCACGGAGCCCATCCAATGATGAAACTGCACAATAAGGGTGAGTCTTTCTGGATTTGGTGATTGGCTTCCAAGGCTAGCCCACCCAACAGGCTTTAATTCAGGGGTTTCCATCAAACTCTCCCCACCTGGAGTTTGTCTGCTCCTCCCGCCCAAGGATTAGCATGGCTGGCAGGATCACAACTGGCAGAGATTTGCCCTTTGAAGTATTATTTCTAAAAAAAAAAAAAAAAAAAAAAATATACAAAAGCAAAAGAACTCCACCTAAATCAATTAACTTAAAAGCCTATAGAAGGCACAAAAAGCTCTCTGCCTTCATTTCAGGACTGAAGAGGGGCGGCCTGGCTTTGAAAGTTATCACATACCACGGGTGGCCACACTGGGTCCTTGGGGCACCATTCACTGATCATCCAAGTGTGTTCTGTGCATGGGGCACATGAAGGGCTGAGCCCCCATCATCAGGTATTGCTGCTATTCCATAATTAATAACTGCCATTATGTGTTGTGCCTTGTGCTAAGAACCAGGGACCAGGGAGAAAAGATAAATAGGAAGGATTAAGCCCCATTCATCCTTCATTTGGTTTCCAGACTAGATTGCTGGAGGCATCTCTCACACTATAAGGAGGGCACGGTTATCTCTCCCATCTTATAGAGAGAAAAACTAAGTCCCCAATGGAATAAACAGCAATTACAGCAACTGCTTTGATGATTGAATGGCAGAGGTGGGATCTGCACTCACGACAGTCTGAATGCCATGTACAGTGAGAATGAGGACCAAGTCGTCCCTCCTCTTTCTAACCCTTGGAATTCTCATCCATGAAACAAATGATCTTTTAAAAGAATTTTTTGATCAGTACTGTCTTCATCCATCTTTTTAATGTGGCAGGAGCCTGGAGTTTGAAGTAAATACACATGTTTGTAGCCCATTGGACATGAACACCAATCATTCCATCTTGTCTTTGGCAGATTAGCAAATGGAACCCAGAGAAGAGAAGGGAATTCCCCAGGGCCATGCAGCATAAAAAGACAGCATAAAGTCTTAAAGGTGGGGTCTTGTAAGGCTCAAATGTCTTCAAGTTTTCAAGTATTCAAAGATGCAAATACCTGAACACCGTGAGTGATGCCAATCACCATAGTAAATGTTTGATGGGGAAACTATCAATCAATCACATCTAATTAGGGCGTGGCTACCTGGGGCCCAAGTAGAAATACTGGGAGATCCAGGTGAGCCGCTCTCTCTGCACGGTGCTCGCCAGACCTATTGGATTTCTGACCTCCCACTCTTGTAGTGTGAGTTTCCCCTTTTCGACTATTAAAATATAACTGTTGTTCTTGAGCTGGTCTGGTTATTTATCGCGCTGACCTAATCCGTCAGCAAATGTTTAGTGGTGGGTGTGTGTGTGTGTTTATGCACATGTGCCCAGGTTTACTAACCTATGTGTGCCTCCGTGAAGCTTACTATTCTGGATACATTGACTGGCCAGTGAGCCCCAAGATCGGTCTCTGCACCTCCAATTCTGTGGTTCCAGACATGTGCCACTGCACCCAACTTTTATGTGGGTGCTGGGAATTCAAACTCAGGTCTCCATGCTTATACAGCAGCACCTTTCCCACCTAGACACATCTTTGGGCACTGTCGCATTTAACTCTGCTACTAAGAGAAGAGACACTGGAATAAGAGGGGCCGGCAGCTTCTGTTTCCAGCAAAGGATGCTTCTTACTTTGTTGGGGGCTAAAAGCAAACCTCTAGGGAACCTTGTCCAATTAACAGAAAGCCCACTCTTCCAAGACAAATGAAGGGGATTACATATACAACAGAATCCCCCATCACAGACATAGGACCCAACAGAGAACAGCGTAGAAAGGGACCACATAATCTCACCTTCTTAGAGTTCTCTTGTAATTCGTCTATATTCATTGTGCTACGTGGTTAGAGGAATCTGCACCTATGGAAACTGAAAACTCACGTTTGCCTCAAATGACTGATTTGCCACGTGACAGGCAGCTCAGTCCCTCCCCCGGATGAGAGCTAGAATGGGAGTCAGGCATATAAACCTTGATACTGTCTTTCCTGCTCCCCTCCTCAAGCTTAGTATTTTTTCGATTCTCTAAGGTTCCTCTTATAGGCAAAATTACATCTATTGTATATGCATGTGGAGGCCACTAGTAGACACCAAGTGTCTGCTGTGTCCTTCACAACCTTGACGGCTCCACCTCACTGATCCTAGAGCTGACTGATTCGCCTGACTTGGCTGCTCACAAAGTCCCAGGGTTGCAGGCATATGCTACTGTGCCCTGCTGTTTTTGTTTTACTTGGATGCTGGGCGTAGATCTCAGGTCTTCAGGCTTATGCAACAAGCACTTGACTGACTGAAGCATCGCCCCTAAAAAGTAAAGTTTAACCGCAGGATTGACTTCTCAGGAAACATCGGTCATAGCAGTCATTGTGTGGAGGCAGGGAGAAACAACATGAAGTGAAGCCAGGTCCAGAGCGTCATGCCCTCGCCCACATGCAGACATGTCAGATGTCCTACAAGGATGCTCTTTAGCATCTCTGACATAGCCTCACTCTGTGCACTGAGGGGACCGCAATGCTTCTTCTGCAACTGAACTCACAGGATTACCGTCCTTCCTATATTTATGGTACTAGAGCAAATGAGTACCGAGGTCTCCTTGACGTCCATTTTCCGTCACCGGTAACATATGCACCGGTACATTGGAACCATGTGAAAACTCTCAAAGTTCAGCGTGGGCTCTACCTCATGACTTGAACCTTTGTTGATAAAAAACAAACGATATGTTAAATACACATAGATGATTACACTTAATAATGCTAATTGTCATAGAAAAACTGCATTAACCTGACCTGGCTGGCTTTCCATATATGACAGTTTTCCATAAGCCAAGTACATGGGGTCAGGGTGGCAAAGTCACTGTCACATGCGTGCCTGACACCTATGTGGGAGGAAAGGTACACTTCTTCCCTAGTGGACAGCGTCATTTATTTAATCAGTTTCCTAGGGGTGTCAATGCTCTCTGAAGGCTAGAGCTGTTTTCTGTCTAGCCAGGATCAGAAGAAACCTAGGACAACGGAAGGCGTCTTGAAAATGGGTGAACTTGTCTATGGCCATACCACCCTGAACACACCCTATTCTGTTTGATCTCAGAAGCCAAGCAGGGTTGGGCCTGGTTAGTACCTGGGTGGGGAAATAGATGAACTCACATTAACCTGCACATGTATGATCAATATTTAACCATTATAATCGTTTTGTTCTCCAACAAAGCAGCCCCCAGATTATACCATGGATATCCATGGTCTGTTTTGTTCCTTTGAATCTGGTGCTCAGTCCAACTCTTGGCACACAATGTTTGCTCAGTAAAAGGTTGTTGGCTGATTCAACACATCAAACGAACAAGTCAAGAAGGTGCATGGTATGTAGTTTGTAGAAGTTTTTTGTTGAATGCCTGATGGAGGTGGGTCTTGTAATAATAAAGAAACTGCCTCGGCCCTCATAGGACAGAAAATTAGGTAGGCGGAGTAGACAGAAGAGAATGCTGGGAAAAAGAAGCTGAGTTGCCATGATTCTCCCGCTCCAGACAGACGCAGGTTAAGATCCTCCCTGGTAAGCCAGCTCGTGGGCTACACAGAATATTAGAAATGGGTTAGAACAATATGTAAGAGCTAGCCAATAAGAAGCTGGAACTAGCCGGGCCAGGCAGTGTTTGAAAGAATACAGTTTCCGTGTAATTATTTCGGGCATAACCTAGCCATGCGGGTGGCTGGGTGCCGGGGACGCAGCCCCGCCGCTCCTATCTCAACAAATGCCAGCCCCCTCCCGCCCCCATTGTGGTCAAAAATTGGCATTCTCGATCTTCTGCCAGCCAGCAGGGTATTTGAGGAGTGGGCAACAACTCATAGTTAGAACGTATGTAAATTGGTACAGCAGAATAGGCTGGGGGGCTCTGGGGAGTACCATGTATGCCTCCTCACTGCAGCAGCTCTACAATAAGACTCAGGTTTGGGGGACTCTTTGAATCACTCTGCAGGTGATTCTTACAGAAGCCAGGCTCGAAGGTCCTAAGGTAATGGTTCTCAGTGTCCTTCCCAGAAGAGCGGACCTCAGCATTATCTGGGTACCTGCTAGAAAGAAGAGTATGTTGGTTTTTGACAGCTTGACTGGAGACAAAACACAGAAGTTGTGAGGATTTTACAGCCCTGCAGGTAAGTCTGTGAGCAAGACGGTAATGAAAGCCAGATGCTGTTCCTCGTGGGACTCCAGCCCAGCGTGGGAAGATGAGGCAGGATCCCTTCCTTCCACTCACAGCCCGAGCTACAGAACGGAGACTGCAGGAGTAGCAGCCCCAGGGTATATGTCACTGCTCTCCTGTTCTAAAAATTGCTACATCTGTACATGCAACTGCTAATAAAAATGTCTGTGCTGTGGGGTTGAGAGCTTTATTAATCACTGCCTGAGTGTTCCTGGTCGCCCCTTTCCAGATGGAGCACACTCTTCCAAGGGCAGCCTGACACTCATTGCTTTCCTGCACCCCCGTTCTAGGCCAATGAGCGTGTCCCATAAAGCTCCATCTTCCAGTGGACTTCTCTGGGTTCTTCCTTCATCCTCGGGCCCTGACTGATTCACTCGCTCTCTTTATCCAGTCTCTTCCCATCTCAGGACCACATCTTTGAATTTCCCAAGAGTCAGTCTCTTGGAAGAGACAAAGTCTGACCTTCTCAGCCTCAGGGACAGCTTGGGGACACCAGGGGAAAGGGAAAATCCCTTTAGAAATGGCAAACTGAAAAGCTGAGACAGCGAAAGAAGACCATATCATCTTGACATATAAAGGGTGGGCAGGAGGCAGGGGCTTAGGGATTCGGTGTCAGACAGACCTGTAGTAATCTGAATGAGACAACCTCAGAGGTGTCCCACATCTGAGCTGCAGGCTGTACACCTACGCAACTAAAGGCAGGCACCTTGGGCTATTAAGAAATATTCAAGAGTCTATCATAATATTAGACATTATGTGGTGGTTTTTCTAGGTCCTCGATGGAGTAAAGAGGGATAGGGGAAGGAAAGGAAAGAGAAGCTTGAGAAGGGAAAGGAAAGAGAAGGAAAAGGAAGGAGACAACACACACATACACACACACACACAAATATCACTAGACACAATCCTCCATCTATCTCTTGAGACCGCCTTTTGTACCCAGTGTGGTGCTCTGAAAAACCCATAGCAGGCCCAGCGTGGCTGAGCGCTCTTACGAGACACTGATATTTGAGGAGCCCCAGTCAAATGATAGAGGCATTTTTTGACTGGCAAGAGAATTAAGGAGAGAGAGAGAGAGAGAGAGAGAGAGAGAGAGAGAGAGAGAGAGAGAGAGAGAGAGAAGAAAAAATGATGGTTTGATTATGACAATTGGAATAGCAGCCCATATTTATGCAGAGTGCCTAGGCACCATGAGCATCCTCTAGGCTTCCCAAGGACATTCTTCCTCCAGACCGCCAAGTGAGGAAGTTTCTAGTGGGTCTAGAAACAAAAGTCAAGGAAATCTGACCAAGAATGGCAGAGCTGGACTCCCTTACAGGACCATCTGGGGATATTGCCTGCCTGTCCCCTCCGCACTCCCTCACTGAATTCAAGCCCTTAGTGCCCCTGTCTTTTTTTTTTTTTTTTTTTTTGTGATTTTTCGAGACAGGGTTTCTCTGTGGCTTTGGAGCCTGTCCTGGAACTAGCTCTGTAGACCAGGCTGGTCTTGAACAGTGCCCCTGTCTTATAAGGAGAATGGTGACAATAGTATCCATCCTGCTGTGCCCTATAAGGGCACATCATTGATTGGCAGAAGTTGAGAGTTCAGTGATGGAGGCTGGAATTAAAGGACAGATGAGGATGGAACAAAGGATCTGTTGTTGAGTGTTCCCATTCAAACTCACAACCTCCAACCAGACTTGGCACTTTATTGGCGTTCAGGAAAAATGCTTGATTGGAGGCACATGTACACATAGGAAGGATTGTACTGACCCTTGGTCACCCTGAATTTTGTACCTGAGAGTCCCCAGATTTATCACAGTCTGCCCACACTCAGGGCATTGCTCACAACTCCAGGGGTTGGCAGGGCCCATTCCCATACATTTCATTTGGGCAAGAATCCTGCTCCCGCTCCATTTCCAGCCTACTCACACACGTGCATCCTACTAGCATCCCTGTCCGGGGATGTAGTTCTCCCAAGTCAATGAGCCACTTCCCAGACACCAGGGGCTGAAATTACAGCATACGATGGGAATCACCCTGCAGGGAACACAAGAAAGGAGCCAAATCCTTCTCTAAAAATATCATAGCAGAGTCTTCCACCAGGCTGAGATGAATCATAGCAGATTCTAGATCTCAGTCTTGCCGCCTTCTGTTTCTTCAACAAAGTACAAGTAATGATGGCTTCCTGTATGGTTCTCTAAGGAATGAGTTCATGTGTTAAAAGCTCAGTGAGTGGAGACTCAATGGCCCTTAGTCTTTAGCCACACGGACATTGTCCCGGGCGCCACTTACGTCTGATATTGCATCCACCTCCACCAGCATGTGTCCTCTTCTTACTTCATCTCCAGCTTGCTCTGGAAGGGGACACTAGCTGGATGCATGACACCAACTGGAGCTCCCCTTCAGGTTCTTCCCATGGCAGGCACTGAGAAGAACCTGAACTGTGACTGCATGGTTCAACCTTCCATCCACAGGCTGAGAACAGCTAGACTCATTCTGAAAGCTGCAGTCCCAACAGGAAGCCCTCTCCAATAAAGGCAGCTGCTTCTAGTTTCCAGAAACCTTTGCTAGCTCCCCTTGCTGATCAAGCCTCGGCATGGCAATAGCTCCCCAAAGACACCACCGTCCCTGTTTTCCCCTGAGCCACGCTGTCCCCCAACGGCTGTGTACAGTTATTGACCTCTCTTCTAGTCCCCTGTTAGAGGAACCATGTTTCCTGCTGAGCAGGAGGCTTCTTTGAGTTCTTAAAGTTCTCTCTCATTTAAAGCACACCTGTCAAGACCACCTTTCCAAGGAAGAGCTACAGACCAGACGAGCCTTCCAAGACATCTCTGTGCTGTCTGCTCACACACTGTCTAGCGTGTCATCCTCTGACTCACATCTCCAGACCTCAGTGCACACAGGATCTTTCCTTCGGTCCTGAAGGATGCACCCCCCCCCCCGCTCCAGGCTCTCCTGCCACTGCTCCACCACTTAGTGCAAGGTCTGTGTGCTCTGCAGAGCCTTAAAGAAAGCAATCAGCATTTTGTCCCACCCTCCTGCACCTCGGAAGCCCATTTCAATCTATCTCTTTTCAACATCATGGATTTCTCATGTTGACGTTTTCCCAGTTTGTGATGCACAGGACACCTAACCCAGGATCCACCTAAAAGCATCCTCTAGTCACTCGGCTCACGCCTCAGCACCTACAAATTAATACTCTCAAATCCATGGAGAACCAAATAGCAAAATGTTAAATGCAGATAGCATTCCTTCCTATAGTGGTCCAGCTCTGCTTTACTTTTCTCCTGCTAATCTCAGTTCTATCTATATCCAATAAAACTTTATTTACAAACGGACAGTTTGATAATTTGAACTTTTAAAATACCATGTCCAGTGTTACTTCGTCTCTTTTTCATGTCCAAAGGTGAGTCCCCAGCTCTCCTCATCAGGATAGGCTTCCTGGTGAGTTATTTAAAATATACAAATATGAAGCCAACTCAGATATTCTGAGGAGTGACTTTTTAAAAAAAATCCGATTTTCAAGATCAAACAACAGACTTCAAACCATGTTGTGCTTCAGGTGACACTGTCAGCTCTCAGTGATTTCACACTCCCTTGATGGGGGCTGTTGGGAGGAGGGGCACTTCCCTGGAAAAGAATTAAGTGATGTTCTCCTGATAAATCAGGTGAATAATTTCATTCAAATTTTGAGAAGAGGAAGCTAAAAGAAGCCTAAGTGTGAGTGGTCTCATCCTCCTACGTAAATGCAGAGAGTTCAGAGAAGCCCCTGGCTGGCTGCCTGATTAAGTTAAGACACGTGATCCCTTTTGGGTGTTACCAAAAAGTAACCAAAATATGTGTCCCAAACTTGTTAGTCCACTTTTCCCAGTCCAAGTACACTGAAAATAACAAGTTAGAAAACAGAATTATTATGTGGTGTTTGCCCGCTCCATGGGGCTTAGATATCACAAATATTCTAATCCCAGGCATTCTTGGCATTTTGGAGGGTAAGACGTCTCCCAGTGAGTTCCCAACGCCATCTAACTATGTCCCAAAGGTTACCACAAAAGATGGAAAGTAGGGACTCTATTTGGGATACTTGGGGCCACCTGCACCAAATGGGTCATCATCCAGCCTCCCTCTGGGGACTAGTCTTTCTGTAGTCATCAACCTCCTCCTTCCCATCTTTGGCCAGCATGGTGTGAACTTCAAGATGGTTCACAAATCGTGTGTACAGAAGGCTTCCTGGATGTGTCTTTAGCAACGTGATTGCCTTTTCAGCATCTGTCCATTCATTCATCCATCTATTCATTCATTTTTCCATCCACTCATATATCTTGGTGAGATTCGGAGGACTCAGTGGCAGGGGGAGTTCAGATGTGTTCCACTGAGTTTAGCGTCTCCTTTTCCCCCAGTTCTGATTTCTCCCTATCTTGTGATTACATACCATACTCCACTGACTTGTTTCCCCTTGAGATCTTTGGCTTAGCTCTAGCATCTCGAAGCCAAGTCTTATTCACTTTGAATCCTCTAACATAGCAAGACCACAGTCAGAGCAGCACTCTGGAAGAATAATAATCAACTTTGTGCTGATCTTGAATCAATGTCCTGGGGACTCTGCTGGCTGCCACATGCATGCCATTGTCCTGTGACTGTTTCCGTCTTTCCTCAAAGTCTCACTTGGGTGCCTAAAGGGAGCAGTGCTGTTTCCCCATCAAAGACAGTCAGCGTCATGAGCTTGGACAGGACTTTTCTCTGTCGCTCCTAATCAGCGCTCATTCTTGAGGCAGCTGTCCAACTGGCTACTGAAGGAATTCCTGAGGCAGCATGCCTAATGTGTTGTTCTTGATTGGAAGGTGAGAAAAGAGCTCTCAGCGACCTACTCCCCTTAATTACGCGAAGTAAACACCTCCTCAAGTATAGCCACAGAAGCCTGATTGGGTCTTTGCTTCCTGGCCTCCTCTCTGGCCTGCTGACCGGCAGAGGGCAAAGGGAAAGCCAACACCTGCTGGATTGCATAAGCAGAGGGACTGCATGCACATCTGCCGGAGGCAGTGGGATTCGACAGCATTCGGCCTTAACTTACATGCCTGTTCCCAGATCCCTCTTACATAGCTATAAACTGTGTACACATCCTAAGCCTCGTAATGAATTATGGATTTGCTTATGAAGGAAGCACAGCGGAAGGGACTTCAACCCTGAAGAGTCATTGATGTCACTAAGCACGATTCAGGAAATGGAACCCAGAGCCCAGATCTCTCCACTAGCCTGGCTCTTGTCTTGCCTGATCTCTTCCCTGGACTTGTGACAGGGGCAGCCATCTCTACTATCTCTACTACAGCCCTGAAAATGGGGCAGGAACAGACTGGATAGTCCTATAACTAGACCCAAAGAAGACTGTGGTGAAGGCAGTGGACTTTATGACAACAGCCTCAACCAATTCATAGACCCAACAGGAGTGGCACACAGGGGACAAACGCCCAAGCACTTTCTCCTTGTCTGTCTGACCTCCTGTTCATGCACACTGACCACAAGCGAGAGGAAGCTAAAGTGTAGAATTGCTGATAGTCCAGAAAGATTGGTTCCTATGACCAAAAGCAAAGGACATTCCTACTTTATCCAGGTCAAAAGGCTGTGTGCCCAATATAATCAGATGCATGAAGTCCAATGACTGCTGAATGATGTCAGTATGGTGTCAATCAATCACACTTTCCCCTGAGTCCTCTGGTCACCGGGATTCACCGAGTTTCTCCTGTTGAACATTCCACAAGCTTCTTCCCCTCGTTCTAAAAGGCTTTCTCTACCTTGAAGGTATATCAGTCTTTCAGCTCTGAGAGGGGACCAGTCCCTTATGGCCTTGGTTTTGTTGGGGTGTCACCATTGTGTTAGCCAAGACTCTGGGAGATGGACAATTAAAAGTTTCCCCAGGAAACTCCTAGTCTTCTATTCTCTGAGTCATACCCAATGTTGAATAGCAGCAGACTGATTTGTCAAGGTAATTGAGATGGTCATTCACTAGACCAGTTAAAAGACCCCTTCTTCGCTTGCTGGTCTAGTGGCAAGAAGAACCCACAATGTCCAGGGGTTGTTTTAGTGCAATTGTACTCTGGATCTCGAATATCCCACAAAAGCCTATGTGTTAAAGGCTTATTCCTCAGAGTGACCTTATAAGGAAAGAGTGAAATCTCCCCCAAGATAGGGCCTTATGGGAAGAAATGAAATCATGAAGGTATGCCCTTGAGTGGGATTGGAGAACTCTGTTTTCTTTTCATCCTCTTTGGTCCCTGGTCAGAATATGAGCAGTTTTGCTGCACCATGCACTCCTGTTGCAAAGAGTTGCTTGGTTACAGGTCCAAAGCAAGCAGGCCCTCGTTCCCCAGTCTCAAATTAGGAGCCTCCAAAAACTGAGACACAGTAAACATTTTTGCTTTGTAAGCGGATGGTCTCTGGTGTTTTGTTAGTGATGAAAAGCTATCCATTCCGAAGGTCCACATTAGTATTCCCTGGTGGGATGACTTTGGGTACCAGGACCTCTCAGTTTAGGATATTTAGAGCATCTTTCTAAACAGCTACAGTGCTGCTTATGAAAACCGCATATTTGTCAGGACAAACTTATGGGGAAAACATCATTAATCTATTCCCGAACAGAAAAAAGAGAAGCTCCAGGAGGAGACAAATTTCTCCCCTGACACCAGTGTTGAGGAGCACCAGTGATCGAGCTCTTTGTCTCGAGCCAGGCTGCTCCTCACAGGGACACACTAGCGGTGATTACTTCTTAAGTGCTTCATGGTGGTGCCCCAGACAGTCCTTTGGACTCTTGGGGGACATGATGCATTTCCCTGCATGCCCAAAACATTAACATCAAAGAGCTGGTAGAAGCAAGATGTACTCATCCTATTTTGCAGACACTCCGTTCTAGTATGTTTCTTCGTTTGGGCTCTCCAAGGTCATATTACCTGGAAGAGCCTCTTGTACCGACTACAGCTCCCACTAACAAACTTCAGGCCTATGCAGGGAGGCCAATTGGTAATCAGAGTTGGAGGCCCCTAATAAGAGCACCCCTGTAAAATTCCAAAGCTCATTCTCATGCCCCTTCAAATTAAAAGAGTTCCTTCTACTAATATATTAATTAAAATGAAAATTTAATAGCTAACCTCTATTATTTATTGGCTGTTTTGGGAGACTGAAATATTGATATCCAAAAAGGAATCAATTCCAATGAAAGCTCCTCCCTTTCTAGAGCAAGCTTGATTCCTGTCACTTAATAAAGAAATAAGTTCACCTGCCACATCAGTTCAAAGATGTCAGCTGTAAATGTTGATTTTGAACAAATAAGAAGATTATAAGTACTGTCATAAAATACCCTTCCAGGATGTAAATTATTCAAAGCCCCTCCTAGGCAGACATGGTCTCTCATGCCTCAGTGATCCTGCCATACGCAAAACACGTTTCATTTATTAAAAGCTGGAGAAGCCCTCTGCTGATAAAGCCCCCTAAATAAATGATAACGTTCATCTCCCTCTCCCAAATCCTCTCCACCGAGAGCTGTGGAATTTGAAATGTTTGTGCTGGAGGTGACATGTCAGAAATCGCAGCCTCTGTGAGCCACATATACGTCTTCATTGGGAGGCTCAACGCCATGTGGCAGTCAGTCGCCCTGAGTGGGAACAGGCCAGTGAGTCTTGGCAGTACAGCTTTGCTCTGAGGGCTCATCCTAAATGTCCCGGTTTCAAAAAGGGCTGCAAAAGCTGGAAGCCCAATGGGGCTAGGCCACCCATTCTTACGCATGACTAAACATGACTCGGCATGACTCAGCACAATCTGCACAAGTCATGCAGCCTCTCCCAAACTGATGGTGGTGGATGGTTCTCCTGCTTGAAGGTGGGAATAAGGCAGGCGCCCAGCAGGCACAGACTGGGCCACAGTGGGTAATGACTTCTAACTGGATCATTGACCATGGTATAGATTCATAGGTTCCTTTTCCATAGCCTCCCAGAACGTCACAAAGTACCCAGGAACTTCTTCCTGCCTTGTCCTGGACACACCTCTAGAGTCTGTTCACATAAAAACCAGGAAACCCTGTTACTTTCAAAGACCCTCTACTCCTTGAAGACTCTTGTGATTTCCTCACTTGAATTCTTTTCCTTTTCGTCTTTCCTCAAATATTTCTGGAGTGTTCCTCCAGCCAGTGTGTCAAGGGTTACTCTGGCCTTTTTGCAGTTACGAACTTACAGACTCTTCATTGTGCCCACCAGGAAGTCCTGCTCCTGTTCCACTTGACAGAAGATGAACTTGAGCTCCAGGAAGCTAAAGGTCGCCGGTTCAGAGCCACACACAGCTAAGCAGTAGGGCTAATATCTGCACACCAAAGGGATTTTTTTTATCTATTTTTAATTTTTTTTCTCATTTCAAAGCCTACACTCCTTCTTTTTCATGTCACTGATGACCCTGCTGCTCTGAACCCGTGGCTCAGTGCTTCCTATCTGAGCTTCACGTATCCTGCTGGACACAGCTGAGATTCTTCTGAGAACAGGACGTGGGACTCAGGGCGGCTGATGCAGCTCCACTCTCTCAGGCTGCCCCCGGACCAGCATCCATCATTCATAATATCCCAGCTCATACCCACTTTCCATGCATGATTCTGTTTCTCCTTTTCTTCCTTTTTGCAGTGATATCACAGTGGTACCTACATTTGTACTAGCTGCGTTGCCATCCTGCAGGTTTCTGACTCTATCATCCTGGTTCCAAGTCCATACTCAGCCCACATTTCACTGAGCATTCTGCAGCCATGCAACTGAAAATTCAGCGTATACTGATAGGTCAGTAAATCTGGAGTTTCTGGTCAATAATTTTGTCTCCCAAATAGCATGTTAATTGCTGTTACAAGCAACTAAAAGCAATATCAGAAGGTGCGCAGGCTTTGGGGAGACAGAGGGCATTTAAGACCTGTCTATAATATAATGAATGCTCCTGGTTATATCACTGAGTCACTCGATGTTCCCTGAGTCTCTACCTTTATATCTATAAGATGGGGGCTGGAAAGGAAAACCAGATATCAAGGCTTTCAGGTCACTACAGTTACAAAGAGAAACTGCCACTGAAAACATTGCCAATGGTCCTTTCCTCCCTTTCTTTGTTTTCATTTTTCCTCTTCATCTCTACTTCCTTAGCATTAACACATCTGTCCATCAGCATCCTTTGTTATAAATGTCACCAGTGTGGCACTGTGCTCTCCTCCTGCTGCTCTTGTGTCTGGGATGTCTTTTACTGATGCACTGATCGCTTTGACTTTTGTCTACCATGAATGGGAAAGGGTAATAAATGTTCCAGAGACAAGAACCACAGTTTGCCTTATCTTGAGTGACAGCTGCTTAGATATGTTCCACAAATGCCCTAGGAAGGAATTGTCCCCATCAATCATAAAAAGGGTCTACTGGAAGGGAAAAGGGGGCCCCAAACTGGGAGCCCTGTGACTCCCCACTTGCCTCTTGATGAAGACTCTGCTGTTCTTGCATAATACTAGGAAGAAAACTATCTGCTCATTATGATGCTCAAACCAAGTTAAATCATTGTTCAACAATAATTTTATATGCTCCCAGATTTATAACACACACACACACACAAGTATACATGAAGTTTGGAAATCCCTTTGCAAATTCTTCAGAAGGAGCACGTTCTTACAATTACCTAACATCCAGAACACAGACTCCATCTGATGATTTTGCTCTCGCGGTTATTTCTTCCTTGTCAAGAGCTGACAATCAGACATGCAAAACAAGAGCTGTGTATGAATTTTGCAAAAGTATCACTTTGGGAAAAGAGAAACCAAAACAAATGGAGAAATCATATAAATAATTACTTTGAGCTTCGACTCTAACATGAAAAGGGAAGGCATACAAGCAGAAATGCTAATGAACATGACTGTTTAATTACAGGGGCCCAGACCAATAAACTGAAATTAGTAGAGATTGCCAGCAAGCAACCCATCTCGCCATGTGATCTCAGAGGTGTGGTTTCAATTCAGAAAAAAAAGAGAAATGTTTTGGCTTTCTTTGTGAGTATTCATCTGGAATGGAACAGGAAAGGGGAAAGCGAGGCCCTCGCGAAGGAAAGCGAGGTCCTCCAAGTCCTTGCCTCTCTGCTCAGCTGTGTTGAACCCTCATCAGCGTGGACAGGTACAGGCTTTCACTAGACCGTCTTCTCTAATTAGAAAATCCTGCCTCACCAGCTACAAGAGTTCAAGCACGTGTGCTAAGGGCAGAATTAAACCCAACACAAGCACTGAATGGGACTCATTTGGCACCCACTGCGTGGTGACACTCTCCACTGCCACACACGTTCTCTCTTTCCGTTTTCCATCCTACAGGGATACATTTACAAAATTCACGTGCATCACCTGCTTTGTGTGTCTGATTGTCAGCTCTTGACAAGGTGGAATTGCATTGAGGGCAAAATGCACCAGACTCTGCCAGGTAGACGGTATTGTATAGATCAAAGCAATCATCTCACGGTATATCTGTGAAAACCAGGATGCCCAGAGTTAGTCAGATAATCTACATTTTCCAAAGGCATGTTACTAAGAAACAGAAGGCTCTGGCTTCAAAGCTCTGCACAAATGATAGCAAAGCCTGGGTGAGCATGATAGAAAGCATTCCACCCTTCTTACAACTGAAGCATTCGTCAAATCATTGGGCTGTTCCCAAAAGCCATCCGTGTGCCTACTATGTGCCAATTTGGGGCTGTGTTCTGGTAAACCAATAATCAGAAAGTAAACTGGATCCCACTTTCAATGGTCAAAGAATGTCATAAACAAAATTATCAAACATATGAATGTTTCCTTCATCGTTGATTAGGGTTACCTTATTAGTAACCTGTCACAGAGACCAGTTATATGAGAGACCGACTTAAAGGTCAGATCACTCACAGCTTCAGAAGCTTCAGCCATGTTTGCTTGGCAGTGAAAGTGGGGGGCAGAGGAGGTTGTCACCTCACATCAGACAAGAAGCAGGAAGAGGCTAGGGATGGGATAGCCTCAAGGATATACCCCCAGTGGCCTACTTCCTTTAGCTAAGTCCCGCCTCCCTTGCAAAAGAGGAAAGTGAGGATCTATAAAGAAAGCCTAGGTCTTCCTAGCCCCTGCTTTCTGCCTAGATGCGCTGCGCCTTCACTGGCTGGTCACCATCTCCCAACAGCACCAACAGGAGGCTCCGACTTTAGCATCAGCCACTTCACATTCAAACCATAACTGAATAGGAGGAAGATGTGGGGCAATGAGGACTTTTAAAAGGGAGAATCCTGGAGCCAGGATCTCTTCCCTGAAAAAGGAGCAGTTAGTGTGTGATCAGAAAGGCCAGTGTAAAAATGTAATGAGCAAAGAAAAAACACTAACGTGAACACGGAGGGATTTACCCCGCTTGTCTTGTGTTTTCTTTCCATCCATCCACACTCTGCCTGCTCCCTGTCTAACCTGGCTTCTCCCCAGCCCTGCCACAGGGGTTTGTGGGAGGCATGGATATTCTTCTGCCCTCAGATAAGCACTGTGAGAACCAGGAATGTTAAACACACAGGGTTTTTTTTTTTTCTTTCAAAGGGAAGGCATCATAACCTGTTATCCATCCAGAAAGCTTGGGGCAAATTTAGTTTCTATCCTGGTTTCCTTTGCACTATCTGTTTAGCCAAGACTACAGAAGATTCTCCCCAGACCCTGATCATGAGTTTGCCAGTTATAGAACCTATCTTTATGGAAGGTGTCATATGTGGTCAATATGTAGAACCCATCTTCATGGAAGATGTCACATGTACTTTATGAAGAGTTGTGATGTAGCCATATCTTTTCTTTTTATACCTTTTTTACTCTTTACTTTTTTTTATACTCTTTACTTTTATACCTAGGTATATCCTAGGATACATCTGAATAGAAACTCTCAAAGAAAGGGGAGTTGTTGATGTTTATTTCAAGCAGATATATATATATATATAGTGATACCTATATATAGCTCCATTTAGGTGAGGGTCCTGAGTTGCTATGTTAATTTTTGGGATGCAGTTGATGGCCTGAGGTGGCTGAGAGCATCATTACAAGAGTGTCTGAAAATAGCCCAAGGCAAGTAGAATCTACAGTAATAACTCCTTATCCTTGCTTGCCCCCATGCTCCCTGACAATTCTCTTTATTTCATCATTCCCCTCTAAGTCCTTCAAGGTTTAGTTCCAAACACTTTTTTGTATATTTTTTCCTGGGCAACCATCCTTGTGGAGCATATTATTTGCACCCTACTATGTTGATTCCCAAAATGTGTCTCTAGATCTGAGCTTTCTTTTGGACGCCAGACTTATATTTACAAATTGATAGACAGTTATTCTCAGATATCACAGATATATCCAACTCAGCATGATCAAAACAGACTTTATCGGTGACTCCAATTTCATCTCAGCACTATGCATTCCGTTTGCAATCCAGAATCCCAGGCAACATTCATGTCCCAGGCCCTGTTCTCTTCTATAGCCAACTAAATAATGATCCCAAACATACTCAGGTATTAATAAAAGGAACCTATGAATGTTGTTTTATTATAAAAAAGGAAATTAAAGATGTGAACAATTTAAGGAGCTTGAAATAAGAGTATTTTTGATCATCCCAATATCAGAGATGTCACCACAAGGTTCTTTATGGGAGAGAAGCAGAAGGATATTTCATGACAGATGAGAGAAGGCTCAGTGTAGACAGAAGCAGAGACCAGAGTGGGGCAACTAAAAACAGGGAATGCCAGCAGCCACTAGAAGCTAAAAGAAATAAGGAATGAATTCTCCCCCAAGACCATTAGAAGAAACTAACTTTGCAGATACTTTGAATTTTATCTCATCTCTTATTTCGAGCAACCAAAACTGAAGTTTGCTCACTAGAATTGAGTTAATCCCTCTTGTTTCAAGCCATAAGTTTATTTATTCAGAATAGCAACAGGGATGTAAGAAAGCGTAGAATAACACACATGCTAAGTCCTCCTTAATTTGTTATTAAAGCATCTTAAATTACATTTCCTTCCTCCATCTTCCCATCACCTTTCCTGGGAATAAATTCCACCATCTCTCAAGGAGTCTCAGCCTCCTATGACTCCTAGGATAAAGGATAAAACCCTCAGCATGGTCCACAGAAACTTGCTTGTCTCCAGACCTGCTTCCTTTCTCAGTGGTGTCTTATGCTATGGACGCATACCTTTTTTTTCCTGTTCTCAGAAAGAACAAATCCCCTGTCCACCACAGGATCTTTGCATAACCTCCTTCCTTGAGTTCTTACTAATGTTAGATTATAGCTTAAGTATCTCTTCCTCACTACAGTCTTGCTGATATCTGAGCCTATGTTTGTATGATGCATATTCTGATTGCAATTTTATGTTAACTTCATGGGTTTTTTTATTTTTATTTATTTAATTTTTTTTTGCTCATATGTGGCTCCCCAGGTCACCAGTCAGTCCTCAGAGAAAAGGAGAGAGTAAAGTTACAGCTGCTTTTCACAGTCAAGCTGTCCCCAGCATCCAACAAGGTACAGAACAAATATTCAATAAACACTGTCTAGATTGTTCCCATAGCCTGGCAGTGTCTCTGAATATGTATGTGAACACACTTAGACATTACTACTAAATAGATCCCCACCCCTTACACAACGCAGAGCAAGAGGGTGGGAAGAACTCGAATGGACTCAGCAAAAGCCACACCTACTATGAGGACCTCACCTTCTGTTATGTGTGGGTGGGATGCGGGGTTGCACATGCTCGTATGAACGAGAGGACGACCTCAGGTACCATTCTTCAGGAACCATCCACCTCGTTTCTTTAAGACGGGGTCTATCCCTGGGACCAGGCTCTCCCCGCTTCTACTAAGGTGGCTGATAGTGAACCCCAAGGAGCTTCCTCTCTCCACCTCCCCAGCCGAGGGCTACCATGCCTGGCTTTTTACTCGAGTTTTGAGGACCGGACTCAGGTCTTGTGCTTAGAAGGCAAGCGCTGTATAGACAGAGCTGTCTGTTCAGCAGCCCCTCAGAGCTGTAGCTGTCTTCTCATACAGGCGCTAGGTATGCCTCACGTCCCTTAGGGTTCAAAAGCAACGCTGCTCTGTTTCCTTCTCCCCCCTTAGTCTGATCCCTCTCTATCTCATGGTCCTCAGAGTTTGTTTGGCAACTAACTTTCTAAGATTAAAACACTTTAAAATTGTTTAAATATTTTTTATTTTAAAAAAAGTTCTTTGAATAAATCTTCTGTGGCCTAAGTTTCATCTGAGGCAGCTTATAGGTTGGAGGTGGCTTTAAGGTTAAAAAAAATCATTTATTTATCTCTTTTATATTTTGTGATTCCATATAGGCATTTTTTAAGATGTCTTGTGACCGGAAAAGGGAGCAAATCCATAAGCAGTTAGTATTTGTAATCCTTTAGGGTCATACTCAGTATTTTCTAAATTATTTGCTGATTGGTTAGGTGCCCATATAAATTTTCTGAAGATGATGAACTCCAAAAGATGGATCAACAAAGGACTCAAGGTACTTACATAACTGACCACAATCTCACATCTAGTACAAGCCGGGGTTTGCACTCAGTTCCGTGACATTGAACTGATGGGAGTCAGGAAAAGGGGTTGAGCCAATTTTATCTATTCATTAAGAAAACAGATGAGTTGAGTGAACATTTAGGCTCCCGATGCCTGGAGAGAAAATAGCACGGCACTTCAACACTTATTTCCTCTAGGTGGTAAGAGTGTGTGTAAATTTATCGTCTTCTTTATGCTTCTCTGTAATAGCCGCAATGGGTATGGATTAATTTTATAATTAGAAAACATTAAAAATAAGCAAGTACGATTATAAAGTAAGTCAAGGGAATAATGGGAAAACGGAAAGATCTCCGACTCCTCCTGGGTGCCGGGCACCGAGGGGGCCGGTGACTGATCACTTGGTTCTGGCTCTGAGCCTGCTGTGACAATTATCATTTTATAATCTTCAAGTACAACCTCGCTGAGCCTCGACTCAGTGCAAAATGGAGACAATAAACTTACCTGTATCGGTGAACGATCTTGGTGATAAATGGTAAGGAGATGTTTAAAAAGGAAGAAATTCACGGAGTCTCATAAAAGAAGAGCAACCTGCTCCCAATGTGGGTACGGCTGCATCCATCTGTAGAGCTGCCTTTCCTCCTCCAGCTTTTATGACTCTCTCCCTATGTGCCTGGCAAAATGGGGCCCAGCATATTTGTCCTGATCCTTCTCCAGATTAGCAAATCCAGAAGGAACGTGGTTTATCTCAAGGATTATTCTCCCTGACTATTCTTAAGATCCTATGCCCCACTTAGAGCCCATCATTGTCCCAACAGGAAATGGAATGTTCCCAGTCGTTTCCATGTACCCAGCTCTAAACCTCACAAGCTTAGTTTCCTCAATACCCAGTTTTAAGGTGGCATGTGGCCTGCAAGATAAGGTCCTGACCAATCCAGACAAGGGAAATGCTTCCATGACCAGAGGGTACAATTTGTGTGCTGCTTGAGAGTTTAATTAGCTTGTGAAATGCATTAAATGATAAATTTTAGTAAGCAACCTGTGAGTATTTATGACAGAGAAAAGACTTTGCAAAAAAAAAAAAAAAACAAATTGACTACACAAACAATGGAATCTTCTGACAGGAAAAGAAAAAAGATTATAAGTGAAGGGTTCCAGAAACACACCTGTAATCCCAGGACTCTGGAAGCAAAAGCAGGAAGGTCATCACTCTAGGTGACCTTGTGTGACACTGCAAGACCTTGATTATTCTTCTCCTGGAAAAGAAAAAAGAAATTAGATTAAGAATAAAGTTATCATAGCCAAGGTTTAGAGAAAGTGCTTCTTCAAGTAGAAAAAAGTTTTCATGTCCACCATGTCCTTCTCTGTAAGCTTTTTGTTTGTTATAAAAACTGGACATAAGAATTACAGGTTCCCCTCCCTCAATAAAAGACAAATAAATGAGATATTGAACAAGAATACACACACACACACACACACACACACACACACACACACTAGCCTTGAGCTATTGGAAGGTGATAAATTTTCAGCTTCTCTTTAATAAGATGTGTCTCATCACCAGCTCCTATAAGGGAGTTGATAGATTTTGCTTTTTAACCTACAGAGTTTAAAAATCAGTTCCCAACAAGAGTTGGAAGCTCATAGCCACACAGCCCCAAATAGATGAATCAATCAATCAATCAATCAATCAAATTGGTCAGTAGATCAGCATATTTGTATGGAGACCAGCTTTTATTGGCTCTCAGAAGCAGAGATGAGAATTAAAATATGCACATTTGTTACCTAAGGAAAGCCATGTGTCAGGAGATAGGATGTTTTAACTTCAAAGGCAACAGCAGGCTTATTTCCATTAGAATTATACTGCCTTACTGTCTCAGGAGAATTGTGCAATAAATGCATTTGATTTTGGACCAGAACCAATCACAGGCTTTGACTTAGGCCTTTGCACTGCTTAGATATCCAGTTTTTATCCATCAGCTAGCTTTTTGAGGCCTTTCTGGACTGCTAAGAGACTACGCAGGAGGCAAAAATGAGAACAATGGCTCAGACCGAGGCTCAAATTCCACATTCATGTTACACTTTTCAGTTTTTCAAAAGTTATTTCGCCCTAATACCTTCACCATCAAAGTAGAAAAGTGATCATCAATTTTATCCAGCTACAAACACTTAAAGCTACAATAGTGACGTGTCTAGAAAATACACCTAATGGAGCAATGAAGGCACAGATGTTATGACAGGGGCCAACCACCTTCTGATTGCATTTAAGGCCCATTCCATGAGACAACACGCAAACATGATCTTGTTAATGGGGCCAAGAGCCTGACACTAGATAGGTCATGACTTATAGGCCATACAGGAAAACCTACTACAATTCTTCTGCAAAGTGAGCATAGCAATGAAACAACCCCTAAATACATATTTCTATAACCGTGTACTCGTGCATCACTGAATCCTCACCAGACAAGTTTCTTCTTGCAATAGATGGTAGATAGCACAGAGACCCACAATTGAAAACATGAAGAAAGCGAAAGACTCAGAGGTAAATGGGTCTTCATTAAAGCCCTCCCATCCAAAGCTCTGAGATCCTTGTGGGAAAATGGGCAGAAAAAATTAAAAGCCAGCAGGGGTTGGTAACTCCAAAGAAATAGCATTTTCCAGATACGCTGGGGCTGAAGCCCAGAAGAACTCACTGAGACCGAGATAACATATACAAGACTTGAACAAACTCAAACCGGACAAAATCGCAGCACAGAGAAAGAGAAGTGGGCACAAAGTCACACCCCTCATCAAGAAGTTCTTTACAATTGATAGCTTCTGGGAGAGGAAATATCAATTTTCTTCAAAAGAGTAAATGAGTGGACCAGTCATAGTTCAGGGCAGGCCATATGCTCAGGAACAGTTGGCCAACACAAAATGGACACCATGTTTTGTTTTGTTTTGCTGTTTTTGGCTTTGATTTGGGGGGGGGGGGAGAATGTGCTGTTATGTGTATGGGGAAGGGGAGAAGTCTAGGAAGTGTTGAGGGAGGGGGAAGAATATGACCAAAGTATTTGTATGTTTTTCGCGACAGGGTTGCTGTGTAGCTTTGGTGCTTATACTGGAACTTGCTCTATAGACCAGGATGGCCTTGAACTCACAGAGATCCACATGGCTCTGCCCCCTGAGAGCTGGGATTAAAGGCATTTGCCACCACCGCCTGGCATGAAAAAGAATTTTAACTATAACTAGCAATATGTACTTTGTAGCCTGAGGATTAAATGAGAACATGAAAGTGGAGTGTCTAATACAAAGTGTGGGTCAGAGTTAACGGTGATTCGTGAAGGATGCAATCGTCTTTGGGGATGGCAGTGCAATTTCAACTAGCGGGATATTCCTACATTGCATTTTTATAGGATTTTATTTATTCTGTTTGGCTTGTAAATTTTTCTTATTTTTAATTAGCATGCAAATTAATGGATTTTATTATCATATTTTCATACATGCTTTGCTTTTGTTGCTCTCCTTTTGCTACTTTACCTCCCCCCAACTTGTACCTTTCCTTTTTCTAGCAGCCACTCCCCTCTTTCAGGGCAGATGCGGTCTAGCGCCCTCACTCCCTTCTCCTCTTCCTTAAGACTCCATTTTCTGCTTTCATCATTGCCTTTCTAGTTTATAACCTACACCCACACACACATCTATACTCATACATAAAAATTAAAATCTAAGATTCACATGTGAACATGAGGTATTTGTCTTTCCGGGTCTAGGTCACTTCAATTAATATAATAATTTCCATATCTATCCATTTTACCTTCTAATTTGTGATTTCATTTTTCTTTATGGCTTCATAATATTACTTTGTGTATATGGACTACATTTGCTTTGTCCATTCATCTACTGCTACACATCGAAGCTGACTCCATTTTCTTTCTGCTCAGAATAGCACATCAATAAATATGGATATAAACATATATTATTTATTTTTTAATTAGTATTCTTTTGGTATGCACAAAAAATGAGTATAGGTATGTTTTGCTCCTCTTGTTTTTTATGCTTATTGCCTACCATACTACAGATGATTTTCCTGCCCTACAATAATCCTATTAAATTCTATAGACTTCGACTTCCATGACACAAATACCCCTCCGGCTTCAGCCCAAACAAAAACTAATTGTCCCCTTGTTTGTCTGCATGTGAGTTTGTTTTTCCAGATAAAACATTTCAGGCCCTGTTTTCTTGTCCCTTGGCATTTTTTTAACAAGCAGCAATATCTGAGCTAGCCACAAACAGGGTTTCTTAAAGCAAAGAAGTAAGAGTGTGTGAAGCAAGCGGCTCTGGAAGTGCGGTTCGCAATTTCAATGAAGAAATGGCTGAAGGAGTGTGATAAACAGAAGAACATACAAAGTTGGAGGCCACAAAATCCAGCATCTTAATTAATCCTCTTTCCACCTCCCACAAGTTATGTGACTCTGGGGATGTTTCCACACCAGAGCGAAATCAGCCTTTGTTACTTCTCTCCCAAGAATGAATTCATTGTGATTTACGGGCATTCTTTTCTCAGACATCCCACAAAATGACATTAACAAGCCTGTGAGAGCCATCGCTTCTTGTGAGGTGAGAAAATCAAGGGAATGAGTTTGAGGGGAGAAAAATGAGCCAACCTTAGACAATCAAGAGGTTGGAGTTCAAGTCCTGAGCCCATGATCAAGGTCCCTGTCCTCACAACACAATCTATGGGATCTCACTTGTGTTTTTCAACAGAAATAGGGAAACTCTATACAAGACCAGTCAGGCTTGAGGAGGAGATCTGAGAGCATTATTCTCATGTTTCTGTGGACAGAAAAAAGACACTATTATTCAGCTCACATCCAAGGTTTCAGTTTTGTCCACAACCCAGTATTGCTTCACGTGTGTGTCCAATCAGCTCTAGCCTCCATAATCTTTGAGTCTAAGACTTTCAGTCTCTGTGAACTGGTCACTACTGTGTGACCCCATACCCAAGAAAATGAAGGTGAAGGGAGGAGAGAGTTCTCAAGCGTGCAGATTCAGAGGTTGCATTCTCTCAGGACATGGATGGCATGGTGGAGAACAGCTCACCCTACAGTGACCAGGATGAAGAGAGATGGGTTGGCTAGATTTTACCTTCATGTTCTAGCCAGGTCCTATCCTATGGGACTAGGCTGCCCACATCCAGCCTGGGTCTTCATCCCTTGACATCACAGGCATACACAAAGATACTACTCAATCTAATCAATTCACAAGATTTACCCTTCAGAGAGAGAGCACAAGCAAGGAACTCAGGACCGCGAGGGGTGCACCCATACACTGAGACAATGGGGATGTTCTATCAGGAACTCACCAAGGCCAGCTGGCCTGGGTCTGAAAAAGCCTGGGTCAAAACTGGTCTCGCTGAACATAGCGGACAAGGAGGACTACTGAGACCTCAAGAACAATGGCAACGGGTTTTTGATTCTACTGGACCTATTGGTTTCGTGGGAGCCTAGGCAGTTTCGTGGATGCTCACCTTACTAGACCTGGATGGAGGTGGGTGGTCCTTGGACTTCCCACAGGGCAGAGAACCCTGATTGCTTTTTGGGCTGACGAGGGAGGGGGACTTGATTGGGGGAGGAGGAGGGAAAGGGGAAGCGGCGGTGGGAAAGAGACAGAAATCTTTAATAAATAAATTAATTAATTAAAAAAAAACAAAACTAAAAACTAAAAAAAAGCACCACTATTGAAGATGTGAATATAAGTATAATTGGCATTAGTGATTATGCTTTAGTTGTCTAGGTATCATTATCTTGTGACACTTACTGAATCTAAAATGAATGTTGTCTTAATGGAAAATAAAGAATGAATGCTTGCTTAAAAAAAAATTGTACTGCTCACTTGTCCTTCCCAAGGCTGCCTGATCAACCATACATCTCTCTTGCTCGTTAACAATAACAATAACCACTATTTAATAAATGCCTAGTATAGAAAAGAGATTGTGCTGAGCCTGTGTATGACTTGCTTCCGTCTCACTAAAGCCCTCTGCATTGATCCCCATCAATGGCTGAGGAATCCTAGGTTATGAAAGGTTGTAAAGCTTCTTAATTAGGATTTCAGGGACTCAAAACATATGGTGTCTTAGTCACATCCACATACACATGTGCACACATACACATAAACCAATGGCTGTCTTCTGATGGAAAGGCAAGGATCTGGTGGTACATGAGGCTGGATGTATCAGCAGTCCCAGTATGGCACTAGAGTCCTGGGAAGGTCCTAGAGAACTGCCGGTTTTCGATCCATGCTGGAATCAGGAAGAAGAAGGTTCTAACACAGTGAAAAAAAATGTCTCAAGATAGCGTGAATTTTTTAGTGAGAGTGAAAACAAGCAAACAGAAATCACAGGCTCCCTTCTTCTGTTTTCTTTTATGCGGACTGCCCCCAGAAGGTGTGGACCAGGTCTAGGGTGTGTATTTTCACCTCAGATAATCCAGATTTAGAGTGGGTCTTCCACCTCAAATAATCTAACCAAGAAAATTCCCTTACAGATTTACCCAGTTTTTTGGATTTTAATCCGTTCCAAATGTAGTCAAGTTGATGCCCAAGACTAACCATCACACCCAGTTTGCATGGCTTGACTACTTAACACAACCTTGGCTCCCAACAACAGTCAGAGTCCTCCCTTCTCTCCCTAGGCTTTCAGATATATCTTCCAATGTTTACAGAACTTTCTTCACCATCCAATCCAAGTTGCTGCTTAGATTTTAATGTAAGTCTTTGACCAGAAGAGATACTGGGTTGTGGGCCATATTGTATGTGAGTCTAATAATAAAGTTCTTTCTCTGTTCACAGGAACATGAAAATAATGCTTCCAAATGTCTTCTGCAAGCCTGTCTTATCTTGGATGGGGTATCCCTTCCTCTGAAACTCTTGGGGAACATAACTGAAATCCTCTTCATTGTGTTACAAGTAATCCCTTACTCCAAGTTGACCTACCTCTAAGATCTCCCTTTTCTTTAAGACTCGTCCTTCAAGAAAGCTGTTTTCCTATTTAGAGAATTAAGATATTCCTTCTTGAAGGACGGTGGGTACCAAAAAAGAAAAGCTATGTGCCTAAAATTTGAGGGATTCAAAGAGAGCTTCTTCTTAAAGATGTAGTGTGAGGAGTGTAAGCAAAGCTCACTAATGGAATAAAAGAACAGTCTAGGCCTTGGTAACAGCAGAATTCCGTCATCTTTAGGACCAACATATCTGAAGCTGGGAAGTTACCAGAAACTAGGAGGAAACAAAAGACAAGATCAGGTTTTCTCCAAAGGACCCAGTGATGGCATCTGTGTAGTTGAGCATCTGTTACACAGAGCAGCTCAGAGGAGGATGGGGAACAGACCACCCCAGTGCACGCGCTGGCTCAAATCACAACCACTGGACCCTGCTTTACGACAGAAAACTATACATGTGGGTGTATACTTTTCTATATATCAGGCACCTCACCTGGTAGGAAATGTCTAAGAGCATCTACCTTCTTGCTCCCTGTGGGAACCTCCCACTACCCATCTCTGTGTCTAGGATGGAGCTGGTACATAGCTACTTCAGGCACAGGTCACTACATCCCCAGGAGAAACCCTACACATCCTGAGCATCAACTGATGACTTGCTTCTCTGAGCCAAGTGCTTTGTCATTGTTGCCAGAGACATTGTCTATTTCTACTATGAAACCATTTCAGGTGAGGAAAGACAGCCTAGGGAGAAAGAGGTCTCACAGGTGGATGCCTATGCAAAGCAATTATCCACACATCTCCCCCAAGAGACACTAGACAAACACACATAGATATTACATTTCAGAATGACAGCTTAAAGACAGAGCAAGAAACAGTTTAAAAGATGTAGGCAACCTAAGATCCTGGAGGATTTTTGTCACAGGGAAAGTACTTCTTGCCAGGGCCTCTGTGAGTGATGTGGCCCTTGGGTTTCAAGCTCAGAGCTTTGAATTCTCCAAGGCAAGACCCTCTGAGGCCTGAAACTAGAGATTTGGTGAGCCCAGGGAATTTGGGCCCAGGGAACTTTCTTGATTTCCAGTATTTAGAAATTCTGCACATCTACCAACATGTCTCTATGGAAGCCATCTCCCAACCTTCCTCATCCACCATGAAGAACAGTATTGATAGAGCCTGCTTGAGGGATGTAACATGCTTATTGGGGTTTTTGTCCTGCCCAGTTCCCACAATTGTTAGGTCCCAAAGAAAATCACATAGAGGTCTACATTAGTTATAAATTGATTGGTCCCTTAGCTCAGGCTTCTTCTTAACTCTTATAATTTATATTAGTCCATTATTCTAGTATATGTTAGCCATATACTAGACAGGTCTGGGGAGGAATGTGTTTCCTTTTTCTCAGAATTCTCCTGTTCTCATTGACCTGCCTCTACTTCCTGTCTGATTGTCCCACCTATACTTACTGCCTGGCTACTGGCCAATCAGCATTTATTTAAAACATGATTGACAGAATATAGACAATTGTCCCACACCAGAGGGACATGCTGCCCATCACTCATTTGGCTCAGCAGTTTTTCATATTTCCTTCGCCAGAGCCTTGAGATTCCTGGAGGTGTCCCTGAGGCTCCCTTAGAGACCAATTCCCTGCCTCTGTCCTGGTCCAGAGAATGCCAGTTCTATTCTATACACAAGAGATGCTGGGCTCGGAGATTTCAAAATAATCATTGTTCACATGAGGCTTGATACCTGAAAAGAACAAAAGTCATCATTTTTATCTATTTTTTTTTCTGTGAGCAAGCCAGCTGGCAGAAAATCTTAAGCCTGGGCTGAGTTACTTAGCTCTGATTCTCTTGATAATTCTGCCAGGAAAAGGATTTTAATAGAATCCCCATAGTCCATGTCATGGGCCCCCCATGAGAAACAACTTACTGAACACCTAAAACATTCCCATAGGGACTCCTTTGGTAAATCCAGAAAGGTGGCATTTCATCTTTTGTATCAGGGGAAATTGATTTCCTTCTTGGCTGGGTCGCAAGTCCACTATGGATTGAGAAGCTATCTTTTGTTTTCCTCCTGGTTCTGGCCTCTGGGAGCCCCAGGGCTATTTCTGGAGTTACTCAACATGCTACAGAGCCCATGTTCTTACTGGTGCTAGACCTCATCCCAACTCCCTCAAAAACTTGGTTTATCCATTTTTATTACATATCATTGTGTTAATATAAAAGTATGTATGTCTTTGTAAAAACAGGAATCTATAAGTAGATATGTGTATGTGTATGTGTGTGTGTGTGAGAGAGAGAGAGAATAGATATGTGTGTATACCCACACCAATGTACATGGCTCTTATAGGAAAAGCCACTCTGTCTCATTACCTTGTGTACTTGCCACACCACAAACACATTCAAATTATCATATCAGAAATATGATTATTTCATTGCCCACTTCTTATGAACCTGTTTACTTTCCATAAGAAGGCATCCAGGCTCCAATGGGTATAGAAAATTTCATGTTCTTCCCTTCTCAGCAGCTCTACTTTGTCCTCCCTTATTTCCTACATTTCCCATGCTAAAAAAAATCTCTCTGGTCTTTAAATCCACAGAGCTCATTCCTGTTCTCCAGATCTTGGCTCATGGGAATCATGTTGTGGGAGTTTGAATGAGAATGTCCCCAATAGACATGTATATTTAAATCTGTGGTCCCAATAGGTGGAACAATTTGGGAAGAATTGGGGGTATGGCCTTGTGGGAGGAGGTGTATCACTGGGGGGTGGTTTTGGGGTTTCAAAAGACCCATAGGATTCCCAGTGATTCTCTTGTCTTTATGTTTATGGATCAAGATGTAATGTCTCAGCTACTAGTGCAACACCATGCCTACCAGTCTGCTATAAAGCTACATGCCATGATGGTCAAGGACTCTAACCCCCTGAAGATGTAAGTCCTAAATAAAAGCTTTCTTTTATAAGTTGTCTTGGTCCTGGTGCTTTATCACAGCAATAGAAAAGTACCTAAGACAGTTTCTGAGATTCTATTTTTTTGTTTTGTTTTGTTTTTCGAGACAGGGTTTCTCTGTGGCTTTGAAGCCTGTCCTGGAACTAGCTCTGTAGACCAGGCTGGTCTCGAACTCACAGAGATCCGCCTGCCTCTGCTTCCCGAGTGCTGGGATTAAAGGCGTGTGCTACCACCACCCGGCTAGTTTCTGAGATTCTAATGTTCCCCTCATTTCCTCCACAGAAAGGACAAGACCAGAAGCTTGTCTCCATCCTCAGTCACACCTCCTTGGGTCCAGATGCCTTTAGCTACCTCCAGCCCATTGAGCCACACCTCTGTTGGTCTTTGTTCATTTTTCCCACAGGACTCCAAGCTGCCTGTTAAAGGAACTGTCTGTTAAAGGAGAACAGGCAGGGCTTACCCAAAGGAAGGGGAACTGTGTTATGCAACTTGACTTGTGTTATGCAAAACAGGCAGACAAGTCTAAGAGGCAGACTTTCAGTCTTCATTGCCAGTGTAGGCTTTAGAAATGCATGGCCTTCTCATGCCCAGCTTCCCTGGCATCATACCACCCTCACCCACCTGGGAACTTCACCTCTGTCTATACAGCACATCTGCAGGAAGACTGCCCAGAATGTGGCTCACTGCCATTAGCACAGTCTTGGACCTTGATGTTTTTAGATTTCTGAGTTGAAACATTCTCGATAGTTTTGTGAAGTAAAAAAGACATCATCCCAGGCCCCATGAAAGCTATGTTTGCTTCCCTGAATCTTCTGTCTTGATTGATAAGGCAGAGGGAGCCTCCAACATGGCACGGTGCCCCAAGAGAACTGCTGCCTTTCTGTTTGCACACACAGTACACTCACAGAAATACTCATGCAACATTGCAAGATGAGGGAATTCGGAGTCAGAAAGACTTGAGCTCTAATATTGCTTCAGTCACTTCCAAGTGTTTATGATAGGACAGGAGAGGGAGAGAGAGAGGACAGATATTCCACTCTACTATTAGTCGTATTTTTCTCCATATTAAAAGAGAATGCCTTGTGGGACTTGATTTTCTCCTATAAGCCAAAAGGAAAGCATGATAGCAGAAATGGTTTTATATGTCACTCATTCATGGCTTTCTTATTCTTTGCTGACAAACCTTTCCTTGCTCTCTCTCTTAAAAAAAAAAAAAAGACATCCATGTTCTGTGGGTAAATGGAATTGATGGAATTGAGATTAACTCAGTCCCACCTCAGCATCCCAGTTCTATTCTCCTCTCCTTCCTATAACTCCATTATGCTCTCATGCCTCAGTTTCCTTAACGTTAGCCTCTCCATGCTCATTTCCTTAGCTTTCCAGTGGGGCGTACACCCATGCAAAGGGTTACTATGAGAAGTAAATAAGGACAGGAATGCACATGACTCAGTACAAAGCCCAGATATGAAAGCCATGGACACATGGGCACAGCTCCAGAGAATGGAAGTGTACAGCCTTGTGATGTGTTTCCCACTGATCCGCGGGAAATGTGACCTACACTTGTAATGTGACTCATGTCTGAAGACCCCAAGGAAGCTCCTAGGAAGGAGCATGTCACCACTGGTTTGAGTGGATCCCTTTGTTTCCCAGCTGTGGACTACAGCCATGGCCATGCCTGCCAATGAGCCTGTTGATGCCTGAGGCTTCTGAAACCTTACTGCCGGGTAGGACTTCCTTTCCAGCTCTGTTGTTGTGGGAAGCGTGCTCCCACCGAACTTCAATGCACCTGCCTACAGCTCCAGTGGCATCCCTCTTTCTGGAATGCTTATCCCCAGGATCTGGAGACAGTGTCCCCTCCCTCTACTTACCGTGTTGTTACTTTCACTTTCCACAGGTTCACTTATCAATAATGATCTAAAAATACCAAATGCAAAATTCCATGAAAAATGTGTATGACTTTTATATTATATACCATTCTAACTAGCATAATGAAGGTTAGGACTGGAGCTTGGTGGTGGTGGTGGTGGTAGGGCCCTTGCCTAGCTTACAGTTTGATCCCCAGCACCACAGAAGAAAGGAAAGAAGGAGGGTGAAGAGAGAAATCAAGGGGGTACTCAGTAAAACAGCGAACTCACACTCTATCCTGCATAAGCTCTTCTTCCAGCCAATCTTCCCCACTCAATAGCTGTACTGGTTCTCCTTCTCAAAGTGCTTGAGTTCAAGTCACTGTCATGGCTGGTACTTGCCAATAGCACAAAGGCTTAAGGGTAGAGATGCTTAGCAATTCAGATGCCCTCAAGAGAAGTAGGAAAGGGCTCCTTTTAACTATAAAAAAGGCAAAAGTTCTTGGGGTTAATTATAGACAAAACTGCACAGAACATGTGTGTGTGTATGTGTGTGTGTGTGTGTCTGCATGTATATAATAATATAGTGTATGTGTAATTTGATAGTGTTCACATGTTAGGCATCCACTGAGGGTCTTGGAGCACATCTCCTATGGATGTAAAGGATTGCCAGATTATGAACTTCTAGTGATTCCCACATCTTCTTCCATAGCTTCTAAAATCCCCTACACTCCGACAGAGGCCTCCAGACTCAGACTGCCTTGGTATGTCTACCCCACTACAACTGGCAGCAGCTTGCAGTCATTCAAGTAAAGGAACAGGTGAGGACACTTTAAGAGCAATAGCATTCACCATGCATGTGCTCAGCAGAGGGCGGGACTGCCCACACCCAGGTGTTGGAAGGCTGACATCTCTCTCCCAAACTCTCTTTACCCCTATCGGCCATATTTAATCCAAAATGCTGGAGCTAGCACCATTACCAGACATATTTCCATGATGATTAAACATTAAACACACCAGTATTTCGAAGTATTTGCAATAACTCAGAACAAATGAAGGACTAATTGATTCACTCTGTGTATTCAAATAGTGATGTTATTTTTAAAAAATGCATTCTTATGTCAACTGTTGCATCAATTAATTGCAAATTTTCCAACAGTTAGTCGTAGTGTGATTAAAGCATATGAAAATAATCTTTTAATTAGCTTTCATTTTGAAACAAATAGACAATTAAACCGAAGAAGTAAGTGTGAAAATTCCATTGGTCTGCTTTGTTTTTGTGGGAGAGACACTTGTTTAAATAATGACCATATCAACTGGAAATGAGTTCCTTGGCGAGTCTATTGGCTGTGACAGTAACTTCATCTTCTCCCTTTCATGGCATTTCTATTTCCTACAAGCTCATATCCCTACTGCTTTCCCTAGGAGCCTAAAATGTATAGCCAAATGAATAGCAGGCTTTCTCAAGAACGCCTTTTCGAGTGGAGTTATTCCAAGTACCAACCAATTTTTATTAAAATTATCATAGTGCAGAAATCTGGTGGTTGAAAGTAGGGAAAGTTCTGAGGACACTAGGTGCTTAATTCTTCTACATACACTTCCACCCTTTGAAGAAAGACTGGACTGGGCATAGCGTGAGCAAAGGAGCTTGGAATGTTTGCTCAAATACCTAGACTACGTTTGAGTGGTCGCCAACCTATGTACATGCTTAAATTTTGTACCCTTTCAATGCCACACTTGCCTTGCTCCAAAGTGCACAGGATACATACTCTATATTTAACACTATTCCGGAACCTATTAATCGTGACAAGGGGATAGAGAACCCATTTACTCTGAACCTTTTTATGCTATAAGCAAGGAGACTGGGGTCTCAGAAAGGGAAATGGATGAGCTCCTTCTACTATGGTTGTTGGCAGAGACTGCTCATTCGTTCCCAGCCATGCAGATACAAAATAATCACACTGAAACTATATTAATTGCAACATTGCTTGACCAATGACTCTAGCATATTCCTAACTAGCTCTCATATCTTAAATTAACCCATTTCTATTCATCTGTGTAGCACCATGCGGTTGTGGCCTACTGGTAAGGTTCTGTCTGGCGTCCAGCATCTCTCTCCTATGGCAGCTACATGGCTTCTCATTGACTCCACCTACTCTCTCTTCCAGCATTCAGTTTAGTTTTTCTGCCTAGCTCTATTCTGCCGTGTCTATAGGCCCAAAACAGCTTCTTTATTAACCAGTGGTATTCATAGCACACTGAAGGGAATCCCACATCACTTAGGCACTGAGTAAGAAGCTTTGGTGGGCATTTCCTTGGTGAGTAGGTCATGTGGGAGATCACTAGGCTTTAGAGAAGGAACACTAATCAAGACAGTGCAAGGGCACCAAAGAAAAGGAAGTCAAAACTGAAAGACCCTATGTGGTCTGAGTACTCTTTGTCCATGACCTTTCTGGGCCCATGGCTTATTTCCTTAAATATAAAAAAACTATACAGCTCACCATGAAGCCCAGAAATCATGTCATGACATGTGAACACAGTGCCTGATATGGGACAAATCATAATGAGCTTTAGCAGCACTTACTAAGTACCATATGCCTAGCTGTACAACAGATATCTTGTCGGCAATCTGAACAGAAAGCATGTTGGACACTGCAGACTTAATTTTCTAGGTGAGGCAATGGGCTACGGGAAAGGAAATGGCATGCCTAGCTTCATGTATGTGTATATATATATATATATATATATATATATATATATATATGTTCCGTCATATTGAGATCTCAGTAAGGAAATGGGCTACGGGGAAGAAACAGCATGCTTAGGTTCATACATATACTTGCTTCGTCATACTGAGAACTTCAAGCTCTAAAGTGTTACGCTGAAGGAAAAGAAGAAAATGGAGCTCAGATGTGGAAATATATTCAGAGTTAACAGAATTCTTAGAGTTAGCCCGATACACTTTAACTTCATCATCCAAACCCCTCAGCTACCAGCACGAACTCCATAATGCCTAGTAGCAACACCAGCGACAAGAATAATTCTGTAATCTCATCATGATGGAAGCCACATACAAGATTTGGAAAAGAAAATCGATTTCCATTAGAACCCTTTGCTCAGTTGCATGTAGATGTTTGCAGGCCTGAACAATATGGCTGTGACATGTAACAGAATTGTAGAGTTGTAAGGGCTCTAGGAGACCTAGTGACTGTATAATCCAACCTCCCTGGCACCCCAGTACAGGTGGCACAGCCCCGTCAGGCCTATATGCTCCATCAGAAGATGGTTTCATTAAAGCAAACTGAAATCTTCTCACAAATGACCTGGAGGCACAGGGACACAGGGCACCCCTGGACCAGGTCTCACATGACCTCTCCTCCAAAGTAAAAGTCCCCAATCTTTTACTCATTTACTCTCCACTGAACGCACATTTCCTAGACCTCTGGGACTTTAACAGATCTGGGATTCCATCTATACCACCACACAGCTGACCTCAATGTCAACCAGCCTCTAAGATCTTCAGTTTCCTCCTCTATAAACTATAATCCTTAATATTCTTTTATATGCCTTTGTTATTTTAAATCCCTATATAGGTTCAGGATAGATGATAAGTCTCCTATCCCTTCTATGATTAATTCTAGAGGGTTCTGAAGTAATGGAGAAGATTAAGGTGGGTCCTGCAGGCCTATCTGAAAGGAACAGAGCTCAGGTAAAGTCAGGTTCTCATCCCTAAGAAAAAGAGAGGCATAAACAAATATACTGAACGGAGCCCCCGCGGGGTCTCTCCCGACCTAACTTTCCTACAGCTTTGTTGAAATATCGTTTAGAGTCTTCTAAATCACCACCAGAATGTGTTATCACAAATCACTCTGTGACTTGGCAGAATTCAGGGAAATGTGATCTCAAATCATAAACTTTAAAAATGAGGCATTTGCAACGGCACATTCATTTATGCCAGCCCATCTCATTCCTTCAACCACTGAGACATTCAGAGCTCCCAGCGGGGGAGCATTGGCCACAGAAGGAGGACAGCACTGAGTTATGAGGAACCCTTGTCATTCTTCCCTTGGAACAGTGAGAGTGAATCTGGGCAGCAGACAGTGGTGAATTACAAAGGACAAGGGCTCGCCTTCGGAGCCATGTCACACACACAGGGCTGGCCCAAGAGGACGGACCACAAAGAGGATTTGAAAGAGCCAAGGACGCTTCTCTCTTTTTTGCACCAAGAATTGGTGACCTGATCTAGATTGAGGCAGACAGTACCTACTTCATCCACCTCCCACCCTTCTTCCCCATCCTAGCTGCTAATATTAAAAACTCTAACCTTCCCAAACTTGCAAGCAGCGAAATCCAGGCCAGTGTAACAGAAATATCTTTAAAAACCCAGCAGGGATCAGTACGAGTTTGGCCTTGTGTTAAAGAGAGAACTGGGTACCAATGACCTAAATCTCAAACCTGACAACTATCCAGGTCAGCTGAGCCTTGACCGTCCACCTACACTTGCACCGACCCAAACTTTTAAATTCTGATTGAGGTTTTTACCTGGCTTAGGTCCAGGCCCCCTCTTGCCTCACCCCTGAACATAAATCTTTAACGCTATCGTCAGCTCACTTCTGACTCGCGTTTTCCATAGCCCCTTGAGCTTGCCCTGTTGGCGAGGTCGTCTCCCTTCCCATCTCTGTTTCAACACTTGTCCTTCCGTTTCACGTCATTTCCAGCAGAACCGGCTAATTTAAGTGACGTAGTTTGGATAGCATCATAAAAGCAGTTGAAACCCTTGAAATAATGAATGAGATGTGCTGAAAAGGAGAGGACTTGGAGTGTTTATACTGTGACTGTTTTGGGTGATAGCTACCAAAAGGGAGAATACAGATTGTTAGACATCTGACATGGGTGATCTGGAGTTTTGTTCCTTGCGTGGCAAGTCCTAAATGCAAATTGGCCAAGCAAATGAAAAGTACTCTAAAGCACTTGGAAATGGCAGATCTAGATATAAAAATGTCAGAGTCGGGAGCACATAGTGGTCAGAGAGTCGGAATACAAGGAAGGATACCAAATTAAAAATGTGGACAGCATGAGAGAGGCCACTAGGGTCGTAGAAAGCACGGAGGTGTGGGGAAAATGGTTGCATGGAGCTATTGGGTGACTGTCATGGCTTAAGTATAAAAGGTCCCCCCACAGACTCCTGTGTGGAAGGATTGGCCTTCAGTTGGTGGCACAGTTTGGGAGGAGTCAGGGAACTTTGGGAGGTGTGGCCTAGCTAGAGAAAGTAGGTCCCTAAGAGTAGTCCATGGGGGATAATGCCTTGGTCTGGTGTTTTCCTATCGTGCTGTGGTTTCTGGCCACCAAGGGATGAGACACATAGCCCTTCCACTGGGGTGTTGCGCCTCATCAAACATCCACTCTGAAACAACAGAGCCAACCAACCCTGACCTGAAATCTTTGAAACCAAAACCGAAAGCAAATCTTACTTCCCTTTGTTTTCCACACACACACACACACACACACACACACACACACACACACACACACACGTATATTATCTCAATGGCAAAAAAAAAATCTGATTAACAAGGTAACCTCAAAAACGAGTTCAAAAAGCAACTAATTGCACTTGGAAGGGCCTGAGTAGAGACTGGGGGATGAGGAAGTTAAGAGCACAGGGGGAGGTTCTGAGAAAGAAGTAGAATGGTAGCTTAAGGTAAATACGCCCCTATGAGGTCAAGGTTGAATTTTTTCTTATGTTGTTTTTTTATAGATGGTAGTCATTACTTAAGTCACATCTATATGCTGGTTAGAATTGGTGTGTAGGAAGTGGGGTGTGAGCATGTGCTGAATGAGGGATGTATGGGAGTGTCTCACTAAACCTGGGATGAACCATTTCCACTAGGCTAGCTACTATGAGCCCTAGGATCTGCCCATCTCTGCCACTCCCAGCTCTTAACACTGGCGCTGGGGATCAGACTCAGGGTTCCTGACAGCACAGTAAGCTCTTTACCCATGAATCATTTCCTCGCCCCGTGTTGATTATAGTCATCACTTCAAGCAGGGATCTAATGTTTAAAGTGAGTAAGCAGAAAGTATTAATCAAAGTGGAAAGAACTTTTTTGTTTGTTTTGTTCATTTATCCACTAACTCATGCATTTCACAAATACGTTGGAGTGTGAAAGGCAAACTGGTATGTTCAACAAGTGGGTAAGAGCGCCCTTGGTGGATGCTTGTGTGTGTGTGTGTGTGTGTGTGTGTGTGTGTGTCTTCCTCAGATCTCAAACTAGAAGGAGTATTAACAGTATTCAACTACTGGAGTGAATTTCAGTGCATAGAAAGTATGTCTCTGCTGTAAACGTTTTCAAAGGTGGAAGGTGGTGTAGCAAGAGACCGTGAGTCTTCTAAAAGTGGTAAACGCCATCTCTGATTACAGCCACTGCTCCCATCCCCTGCCTTTTCCTCATTCTCTTTGAGGAAGACAATGTCAGCCCTCATGATACCGTGTATTCTCAGCTGGTCTGTGGAAACACACTGAAGAGCACTGTGGCCGCCATTCTCCCAGTCTCCCCCCATCTGACTAAGCTAACTCTCAGGAAGCTGCCACTTCCTTTTCACCCTGCACTGATTGGCCATCCATGTTCAAACGTAAAGAGAACACCAGTTCTTCTTCAGCGCACTGAATCCTGGGAGCAGCGATTTAAAAGCAGCTGCAGAAGCCAGGTGCTGATAGCAGTGAGGGGACTTGAGAAGCCACCATAGCTGCCCAGTGTTCCACTGAGGGCATTGCCTTCCAATCCGACCAACAAAACAGAGCTACATAGACTGTCTTCCGTGTGCTCAGTGTCTGGCCTCCTCAGCGCTGACGAGCTATCTGATTTTGTTCTGAGAGCGCCATCTTCTCAGGTGTAACTGGTGTGGCTTTCTCTGATTGACAGTTTCTTTAACTAGGAAGGTGCATTTTTAATTTTATTTCACTCTCGTGTCCTCAAATTCCTATTGAGAATAACTTATTTGCTATTTTCTCAGTGCGGAAGACATGTTGTAAAAGCTACTCCTATGTGCTACTCTTTTTCCATCAAGAGAACACAAGAGGCGGCACACTGTTTCCATCTGTAAATAATGCCCTATCCTGAACTGTGACATAGCATTCTCGTCAAAGTCAATGATGGACAGTGCTAAAAAAGTGCTCCCCTAAAATGACATCACCGCGGTAGCATCTTAGGTGGTGGAACTCCATTCCGTAATGCTCACACAGCTACAAACTGGCTTGGTGATACATTTTTAAGAACCTCCTCCCAATACTGTACTCATAACAAGCTAAGAAGATTCCAGAACAGTAATTATAAGTTAAATAGAAAGAGAGTAATTGAGGGATGGAGCCAGAATGGAATGAGATGACTTGGACTAGTATCAACACCATGATGAGAAGAGGGAACTGGAGAGTGTTCGCTGGCTCACTTTGCTTTTAAAGCCCTCTTTCAGAAATTCCACAAGAGAATACCCACCTCCATCCAGACTGCTGTCTTCTCTACTACAGTGGACGGGCCTGGATTGTCTCTGCCTGTGGTGTTAATACTGATTGTCAAGTTAATGGGATCTAGAATGGCCTTTAGGGACAAACTTTTGGGCTTGTCTGTGAGGGAATTTCTAATTGGGCTGATTGAAGTGGAACGACCCACCTTCAATGTAAGCAGTCCTATTGTATAGTCTGGGGTCCCTCCCTGAACCAAAACAGGACCAAGTGAGCTGAGTCCCAGCATTCAGCTCTCTCTGTTTCTTGGCAACGGATGCGATGTGACCATGACCACCCATCTCAAGACCCTGGCACCATCATTTCCCTGTTATGATGGCATGCACCATCAAATTTTAAGCCAAAATAAACCCTACCTTCCTCTCTCCCTCTCCTTCTCTCTCTCTCTTCCCTCTTTTCCTTCCTCTTCCCTCTTTTCCTCCCTCTTTTTTTCTTCCTCCTTCTTTTCATTCTTCCTTCATTCCTGAAGCTGTTTTGTCAGGAACGTGGCCACAGTAATGAGAAAAGGAACTAATGCAGTAACCCTGCTGTTGCTTCCTCTCTTTCCCCAGGGTTCACGTTGATTTGCACCTGGTTGGCTTTGCTTTTACATGTTTGCTCAGCATTTCCCTGGTGTAAGCCTAGCATCCCAAGACCACTGTAGCTGGTGTTCATTCTCTGTTTTTTCTCACTTCAGAATCCTGAGCTCCTCATGTATTCCAAGATAGGCTCCAATAGTTGAAAGCTGACTCACTGACTCCTGTCAAAGGAACAGAAAAATGGAGAGAAAATGAAGGGTCCACCTATGATTGTAACAGCGATTCACCTATAAAGCAGCAATTATGAAGAGTCATAGACATCAGAGACTGGTGTGATGGGGGGGCTAAGTCTGTTTATGAGCCAGTATATCAGCTGCAATCCCTTGTTTTGCTAATGTTTCCTGGAAACTAATGGCATTAACTTAGAAATAAAATCTTATCGCCAGCAGAACCAAGTTGCAAGGACTATTTTAATCCAGAGTTTGTTTATCTTGTGATTCATTCAACAGTGCTTGCTGGTAGCTTCTCACTGTGATGAGTTCTAACCTCAGTATGGTCCCCAACAACATATAACAAAATCAATCCTATTTAGAATGCACACTACGGATGGATTGGGACTCTCAGTGCTAACTAAAAATTACAGAAGTAAGTTCCAAGCTGTAACTCCAACAAGTTCCATGACTCTGTACAAGGCCAGAATTTGGGAAACGGCCCCAGTCTAAAGATCAGACAAAGACATGAGGACGCAAATCATGCTTGCAGTCTGACAAGTGAGTTGACATTGAGTAGTCAAAGGGCAGGTGCAAGTGAGGTCGGGTGCAAAGGGCTCTGTGATGGGAGAGATCTCTGGGAGTCTGGGTAACTGGAAGAAAAAGCGTAGCTGGAACCAAGAATGGGTTGGGGATGGTAGTGGGCCAGGGCCATGGTGAGGATTCAAGTTGGAGTAACAGGTGAGCATTATTAGACATGGGTTTTAAATAGTTTTGTTTTGGTTTTTGAGAAGGGTATCTTAGTATAGCTTTGACTGTCCTGAAACTAGCTCTGTAGACCAGGCTGGCCTTGAACTCACAGATCCACCTGTCCCTGCCTCCCAAGTGCTTTGATTAAAGGCATGCACCAGCACCACCCAGGGAGTTTCTCAGGTTTTAAATCTGGGTGCTGTGTGGTGACTGGGCTATAGGCTTTGCCAAGAAGGGAGGCAGACAGACGGAATGAGGGCTTCTTACAATGGCCCCCAAGGTGAGTGATGAGCTCGGACTTCAATAAATGCTGTGTGGCTTTTCCTGGATGTGAACAAATGTTCATTCACCCCAGAGAAGCTGCCAATGGCAAAGCGAGGAAGCAATTCAGCTCCATTGGGCTTATTGAATTCCCTTACAAGAGCGTGAACCAGGAGCATGAGAGAGAAAGGTAGCCCCATGGCTGGAAAGGCCCCTTCCATGGTGAAGACTCATGAGAACGGAATCACTGGAGCGCTCCTAGCAACCGAAGGTAGTCCCACCATTCCTCTTCCAGCTGTTATTTACTATTCTACAGCCTTGGGAAAGATCTTGTGACTTGCTGAACTTCCTAAACCTATTGTGTTTCAGGAACTAACTGAGCCTTGTAAATTTCCTTAGCTTCCCAAGTCTGAGCCCTCCTCCTCTTTCTCAAGGGAATGTTTCCACTCTGAGGAAATAGATGCAGTGGACAGGAAACACCTGAAGATTTCTAGAAGGTGAATTAGCAGAGGTCAGCAGTGGGTTGTATAGGTGGGTGACAGAGACCACAGCATCAAGTTAGGCCTTAGTATCTATCTAGTATTCATCTGTGCAAGATCCTCTGAAGCCAAGCAAAACAGATTCATAATGCTAGGTCTGTCAAAGTGCAGAACTGTGGTAGGTTGCTCAATTGAACGTTGTTGAAATAGGAGCGGCAGGGCTGCGTCCCAGGCACCTGGCCGCCCGCATGGCTAGTTTATACCCAGAAATAATTACACGGAAACTGTATTCTTTCAAACACTGCCTGGCCCGGCTAGGTCCAGTTTCTTATTGGCTAGCTCTTACATATTGTTCTAACCCATTTCTAATATTCTGTGTAGCCCATGAGCTGGCTTACCAGAGAGGATCTTAACCTGCGTCTGTCTGGAGTGGGAGCATCATGGCGACTCTTCCTCTAACCTTCTTTCTCCCAGAATTCTCTTCTGTATACTCCGCCTACCTAATTTTCTATCCAATAAAATGGGCCAAGGCAGTTTCTTTATTAGTAAGAAATCATTCCCACATCAGAACGTGAAAAGGTATAGCTTTGCTATCCTTTCTAGAATGTTCCATTGTGAGATAGACACGGTCCTTTACATCTTCAGGCATAATTTTTTCTTTCGCTCTGTTCTGGAATCTGTTTGATGACAAGTTATTCCAACAGCAGTCTGTAGATTGGATATCCTGTGTCATGGAAATTCAGAAATACACTTTTTATCCTGTCTCATCAAAAAAAAAAAAAAACAGTATCGGGACACATAAGCCAGTTCCAACTTTGCAGTGAACTTGCTATGTAACCTCAGGCATTTTCCTTTCCCTCTCTGTGCCTTCATTATCTATTTTGGGATTGTTGAACAAAGAAATCTGTAGAGCAGCATCCCAGCCCTGAAATCTTGACATGTGTAACTCCGTCTATACACAGAAAGAACACCCCACAGTGGCAGGTAATATAGCTTCTGCTTAACACGTATCCAGTTCCATCTTTTAATTCATAAACTTCTTTCAAATGAAATGCAATAAAATTTGCTAACAATTTTGAAACAAATTTGCTCTAATGAAAAATGTTCTAAGCAATGCTCTTGGCAAAACGAAGCATCAAGATGTGTTCCAAATCTACATACCCCCAGCGCGCAGCCACTGGAACATGGCTGTTCATTCCCAACAAAATTAGCTATGTGAACCTGCAGGTTCAGGCTCCGTGGATGGTTTCTCTGAGCGGTGCTAATTTATATCTCAGGCTCCCCTAGTGCCGCACACCTGATTGCTTTGTCAGCTACATCCTGCAAAGGAGCGTCTGCTCAGTGTCTCGGAGCTGCTTCCAGGAATAAACTCGAACTCTATGCACAGAACTGTAGGTTATATGCACCCTGCCTTCCACGCCTGTCCCTGGTATCTTGCTTTAGACTCCATCACGGTCCACTGCATGGGCAGTGATGACCTAAACACCTGTTCTACCCAACACCAATTGTCTCATTCTGTCGTCTTATGTTCTGCTTCAGTTTTAAGAATTCAAGATTATGTTTTCGCCCCATTTGTCTCAAACCTCTCTGCATTCAGGATGACTTCTAAGGCATGGTGTTGAGATTCTTCAGGAATTCTCTCTGGGCCACCTCCCTAGCTTTACGTATGCAGACTCAGCCCACACGCCCTCCCTCTGAGACATATTGGCTGTTTCTCCCTCACAGTATAGCATCTTCCTCCACACGGCTTATTTTTACTGAGATTATTCCCTTGGAGGGGACTTTTTCCATCTCTCTTTGCATAATGTACACCTACACATTTGTACAACAAATGTTTGAGCACCTACCATAAGGCATTATATCCTCAGGGATCTCTGAGACAAATGGTGAAGGCACGTAAATGAACCATTAGGGTACATAAAATTTGCACCCTGGTACAGGCCAAAAAGAAGACTGGAAATTTTTCTTTAAAAAAAAAAAAAGTCATCTGCTCTAGGCCTTAGGCCCTAGGACACACCCTGTGCCCCTTTTCCACCCACTACAGCCCCACTAGTCAGTCGGTAGGCAAGGCTCCTACAAACAGCCTGCTCCACTACCACCCCCTATGCATAGGACCCTGTAATCTTCACGTCCCACTTAGCACCCCAAACCCACCCAACCCTGGTGACCTCAGCAGCTCCTTGAGACACAGACACAGTCTGCACTGATTGGACCAAGAGGTGAGTGACGAGCCTCCAGCTGCACAGTCCATACTCTAGGTTCTAGACCCCAGGGCACACCCCACACCCCTCTCCTACTCATCCCAGACACAGTGGCTGGCCAGCAGGCAAGGCTCATGTGGACAGGCTGCTCCACCACTATCCAATTTGACCCTGTAGTCTACAAGCCCCACTTTGCCACCCCAAACCCAACTGTCCACCAGGCATCAGTGGTCCCCGGAGGCACAGATATCACCTGCACAGTTAGTGGAAGAGCAGCGTCCAGAGGCACAGGGACTGCCTGCACTGGTTGGAGGGAGAGATGGGCGGGTGCCAGTGCACGAGCATGTTCAATTACGTAAAGAACAATATGATACCACCACAACCTAGCGGTTCTACAGCAGCAAGACCTGAACATCCCAGCGTAGAAGAAGCAGAAGAAAATGACCTTAAAATAACTTTATGAAGATAATAGAGGTCCTTAAAGAGGAAATGAAAACTTCCCTTAAAGAAATGGAGGAAAGGGTAAACAAAAAAAAAAAAAAAGAAATCAATAAATGCCTTAAAGAAGGGCAAGAAACCCAAGAAAAACAATCAAAAGGTGAAGAATACAGTTCAAGACTTGAAAACTGAAATATAGGCAATTAAAAAAAACACAAGCCAGTGGAATTCTGGAAATGGAAAGTCTGGGTAAATGAACATGAACTACAGATGCAAGCATAATCAACAAAATGGAAGAGAGAATCTCTGGCATTGGAAATACAATAAAGGAAATAGATTTACTGGTAAGTAAGCATTAAAACCAACAAGGTCATAACACAAAACATCCAGGAAATCCGGGACACCATGAAAAGACCAAACCCATGCACAAATTCAGCCCTACAGAAAGAACTAGAAGGAAAACTCCAACTCAAGGAAGTTAGCTACACCCTTGAAAACACAGGCAATAGATCATCCCACACTAACAAATCCCAAATAAGGGAAACACAAACACACTACTGTAGTGGTACATTGTTTGTATTTTGATAAATAAATCTTACCTAAACACCAGAGGCAAATTTAAAGCCACTAGAGGTCAGGCAATGAGGACACACACCTCTGTTCCTAGAATGGAAGACAGAGTCAGATGACTTCTATGAGTTCAAGGCCATCCTGGGCTGGGCTACAAAAGATCAATGCAGAAACAAATCCAGGTGGCAGTGATTTACACCTTTAATCCCAGTCCTAGGAGTTACACACGTTTAATCCCAGCACTAGAGGGACTATAAAACGGGAGGAGAGAGAGGTTTAGGCTGCTTAGTTTTGTGGTCACCCAGCCTTGGTAGAGGCAATACTTCTTGAGTGGCTTGGCTGCTTTGCTTTTCTGGTTTCAGATTGAGCCCCAATTTCTGTCTCTGGGTTTTTATTATTTGTACTACACACTACCACCAAAATTTAGCAGGAATTAACAATCACTAGTCATTAATATCTCTTAAAATCAATGGACTCAATCTGTCTATAAAAAAGACCCAGGCTGACAGAATGGATATAAAAACAGGGTCCATCTGGCTACATTCAAGAAACTTACCTCAACTTCAAAGACAGACGTTACCTCAGAGTAAAAGGTTAGGTAAAGGTATTTTTCTAAGAAACAAGCTGGTGTAGCTATCCTAATATCTAACAAAATGGACTTCAAACTAAAATTAATGAAAAGAGCTGGAAAAGGACAATTCAGTTTCATCACAGGAAAAAAAAATCTATCAAGATGAAGTCTCAATTCTGAACATTTATGCCTGAAACCCAAGGGCACTCACATAGGTAAAGAAACATTACTAAAGCTTAAATCACATATCAAACTCCACAACTCATAGTGGGAGACTTCAACACCCCACTCTCATCAATGGACAGGTCTGCCGGACAGATAACTAACAGAAAGATAAGGGAACTAACAAATGTCCTGACTCAAATGGACTTAACAGACACCTATGGAACATTTCACCCAAACACAAAAGAGTATACCTTCTTCTCAGCTCTTCTTCTCTAAAATTGACCATATACTCTTTCACAAAGCAAATCTCAACAGATACAAAAATTGAAATAAACCCCTGTTTTTTATCACCATGGCTTAAAGTTAGAATTCAACAACAACACAAAATACAGAAATCCTAAAAACTCATGGAAACAGAATAATGCTCAAATGGCTTACCCCTGCATCAAGGAAAAAAATTTAAAAAAATTAAAGACTTCCTAGAATTCAATGAATATGAATGCGCAGCATATCCAAACTTATGGGACACTATGAAAACAGAGCTAAGAGAAAAGTTTATAGCACTAAATGCCCACATAAAGAAGTTGGTTATCTCACACTAATGACTTAACAGCACACCTGAAAACTCTAGAACAAAAAGAAGCAAACTCACCCAGGATAAGTAGATGCCAGGAAATAATAAAATTGAGGGTTGAATTCAATAAAATAGAAACAAAGAGAATAATACAAAGAACCAATGAAACAAAGAATTGGTTCTTCAAGAAAAATCAAAAAGATAGACAAACCTTTATTCAAACTAACCAAAAAAAAAAAAACAAAACAGAGAAAGAATATCTAAATTAACAAACTCCAAAATGCAAAGATGGACATAACAACAGACACTGAGGAAATCCAGAGACTCATCAGGTCATATTTCAAAAACCTGTACTCCACAAAATTGGAAAATTTTAAAGAAATGGACAATTTTCTGGATAGATATCACATACCAAAATTAAATCAAGACCAGATGAACAATTTAAATAAACCTATAACCCATAAGGAAGTAGAAGCAGTCATTAAAAGTCTCACCCCCCCCCCAAAAAAAAAAGCCCAGGATCAAATGGCTTCAGCACAGATTCTTCCAAAATTTCAAAGAAGAACTAATACCAATACTTCTTAAATTGTTCCACAAAATAGAAACAGAAGAAACATTGCCAAACTCCTTTTATAAGGTTAAAGTTACTCTGATACCCAAATCACACAAAGATGCAACAAAGAAAGAGTATTACAGACCAGTCTCCCTCATGAACATTGATGCAAAAATACTCAATAAAATACTGGCAAACCAAATCCAAGAATACATCAAAAAGATCATCCACCATGATCAAGTAGGCTTCATGCCAGAGATGCAGGGATGGTTCAACATCTGAAAATCTGTCAATGTAATCTACCATATAAACAAACTGAAAGGAAAAAAAAAAAAAAACAACAGGATCATCTCATTAGATGCTGAAAAAGCATTTGACAAACTCCAACACTCTTTCATGATAAAAAGTGTTGGAGAGCCGGGCAGTGGTGGCGCAAGCCTTTAATCCCAGCACTCGGGAGGCAGTGGCAGGAGGATCTCAGTGAGTTCGAGACCAGCCTGGTCTACAAGAGCTAGTTCCAGGACAGGCTCCAAAACCACAGAGAAACCCTGTCTTGAAAAACCAAAAAAAAAAAAAAAAAAAAAGTGTTGGAGAGATCTGGCAAACAGGTAACATAATAAAACATAATAAAAAGTAATTTACAGCAAGCTGATAGCCAATACCAAGTTAAATGGAGAGAAACTCAAAGGGATTCCACAAAAATCAGGAACAAGACAAGGCTGTCTATTATCTCCATATCTCTTCAATATAGTACTTGAAATTTTATCTGGAGCAATAAGACAGCAAAGAGATCAAGGAGATACAAATTGGAAAGGAAAAAGTCAAACTTTTGCTCTTTGTAGATGGTATGATAGTATACAGAAGTGACCCAAAAAATTCTAACAGGTAATTCCTACAGCTAATAAACTCTTTCAGTAATATGGCAGAATATAAGATTAACTCAAAAATTCAGTAGCCCTCTTTTTTACAAATGATAAATGGGCCAAGAAAGAACTCAGAGAAACATCACCCTTTACAATAGCCACAAATAATAAAAAAAATCTTGGTGTAACTCTAACCAAACAAGTGAAAGACCTGTGTGACAAGAACTTTGAAGAAAGATACCAGAATATAGAAAGATCTCCCATGCTCTTGGTAGGATTAACATAATCAAAATGGCAATGTTACCAAAAGCACTCTGCAGATTCAATGCAATCCCCATCAAAATCCCAACATAATTCTTCACAGACCTTGAAAGAACATTACTCAACTTTATATGGGAAAAAAAAAAAACAAAATAGCTTAAACAATCCTATACAATAAAGGATCTTTGGAGGCATCACTATCCCTGACTTCAAAGTCTACTATAGAGCTATGGTAATAAAAATCCCTTGGTATTGGCATAAAAACAGACATGCAGATGAATGGAGTCAAATAGAAGTCCCCCAACATTAATCTACCCACCTATGAACACCTGGTTTTGAACAATGAAGCCAAATGGAAATGGGAAAAAAAGTTTTGCATCCCTTTGAGGACAAGGAAGAGTTACTGGAGATTTCCATAGGAGAATTATCTAGATAGACTTGCCTATTAGTTTGCTAGCCTGTGCTGCCACATGGTAGGAAAAGGAACAAGGTGAGTAGACAAAGTACTTATTATTTATCTTTATATTTACATATATATGTATTTGTACATATATATGTAAAGAGATAGACAGGCGGAGATAGAGAGAGAGAGAGAGAGAGAGAGAGAGAGAGAGAGAGAGAGAGAGAAAGAGAAAGAAAGAAAGAAAGAAAGAAAGAAAGAAAGAAAGAAAGAAAGAAAGAAAGAAAATTGTTTTGAGACTTTGAGACAGGGTCTTTTTATGTGGTCCTGGTAGTCCTGGCTCTCCTGGAACTCAATGTGTAGACCAGGTTGGTCTTCAACTCACAGAAATCTGTCTGCCCTTGCCTCCTGGGTGCTGAGATTAAAGGTGTGCCCCATTAACACAGCTGGTCATATATTCTTAGAACATTACTTGAGGGAGGGAAGGAAGAAAGAAAGGAGAAAAGGAAGGAAGGAAGGAAGGAAGGAAGGAAGGAAGGAAGGAAGGAAGGAAGGAAGGAAGGAGAAAAGGAGAGAGGAAGTCATTTTTGTAATTCCCTGAATTTATTCCCAATAATAAGGACAGATTTATCTCACTAGCCCACATATCACCAAGAAAACTGTGGCGTGTTTAGGACGGTAGTGTAATAGTTTTATTAATAATATGGGAGAATATTCTCTAATTTGACAAATCTGGAAACAGAGGCATTAGCAGCTCCTTCCACTAATGAGAGTAGTTTAATGAGAGGCCTCCTATTCAGCTGTCCCTGCAGCCCCACCAAGGAAGCACGGTAACTGGCAATCATCAGCTCTCACAATGTTCTCTACATTCCGAAAGTATGTAGTCACTGAAGCCTAACCATGGACTTTAGCCTTGTCCAAGGAAGACTTTGCATTAGAATGAGAAAAATGAAGAAGTATTTATTCTCTTTACTCATGCTCCCTTTGTCCCAAGGAACATACTGTTATCTGGAACAACTTGGTTGTAGAATATCTGTCGTGGTTTTAATGTAAATTGTTCCTCACAGCCCCACGCGTTTGAACATCTGTCCCCAGCAGGTGGTGCTGCTTAAGAAGGTTGAGGAGTCCTTGGGACAGGCAGCCTCACTAAAGAAAATGGGTTACTATAGTAACAACTAATAAGGGCTAAATCAAATAACCAGAGTTCATAGGGGCTCACAGAGACTAAAGCAGCACACACAGACGCCACAGACTCCATATGGATTTGAACCAGGCCTTTTTCATATATGTTATGGTTGTGTATCTTGATGTTCTTGTGGGACTTCCAACAGTGGAAGCGTGGGCGGGTGTCTCTGACTCTTTTGCCTCCGTGTGGGACCCTTCCCCTCCTACTGCATTACCTCATCCAGCCTTGATATGAGGGTTTGGGCCTAGTTTAAACTTGCTATGCCACATTGGTGAATACCCTTGCGAGGCTGCCCCCCCCTTTTTTAAAAAAAGGGAAATGGAGAAGTAGGGGGAGGAGAAACTGCAATCAGGATGTAATATATGAGAGAAGAATAGAAAGAAAGGAAAAGAAGAGAACAGAAAATGGGTGGCTGGGGTCTGACTTTATAGCCTGTAGACTTCCAATTCAAATTCTACTCCTACATGAGAGGCAATGTAAACAGCCTTCTGCTCCTGGTGTCGTGTGTTCTCCGCTATCCTAACTTCTGCATGATGATGAACTGTATCTCCCTAAAATTATAAGCCAAAGAAACTCTTTCTCTCTTGAGTTGCTTTTGCAGGAGTATTTTATCACAAGAAAGTAGCTGAGACAATGTCCTTCTGATTGAAATGATTACGGCAGAAGGTTGATATTATGTTGTTATTGTATTTTATCTCCTTACTTGGCCATGTAACTCGTTATTCCAAGGTACTCTAAAAAAAATAGGGGCATTTTAAAGTACTTGAAAAAAAATCAGAAGTTTAAGGTCCACTGCTTCGTACCATTATAAAGTTCTATGCAAGACATACTGGACCAAGGTAAGCAGATTATTGCTGGGAGAGCATCATTCCATGAATTCACACCAGCTCATTAGAAATAACTACTGGGAAAATGTACTGGGGAAGGTCCCAGGCCTTGTGGGTGCTGAGAGAGAATGTGCTGGGATCCATTGGTGAGTTCTGTCTTGCATGCAGATCGGGGAAGTTGCCATCCCCTTCTGTCATAAGCTAAAAAATATTTAACCTTCTAGAAAATAGTTGAATAAACAATACCTCTTATTTGAGGCACTGACCAATTTTCATGGTGAAAATGATCTCACTGTGGCCAATTTCAAGACACTAACATGGCTTGTCCAAAAGAAGAGCGTGGAAGAAGTGGATACATTCAGCTCTGAAGGAAGTTCATAGCCTGATTGCCACAGAGTGTGTGCTGAAACTGTAGTCAGTAGGAACCATGTCAAGTGTGTGGTTTAGAGTTTCATTTGTAGGCAGTCCCCTCCTCCCCCTTGTTTACATGGCCTTGAGATATTCTTTGGATCAGAAAAGATCGTACATTTCTGTTTCTTACATTAAGTATGATTTATTGTTCAATTCACATCTACAAAACTCTAGCACAAAATGAGGGTTCCTCGCTGGCAAGAACAGTGGCATTGAAACACGAATGTTGAAACATGAACATCAAAACATGAACAATGACGCTGAGCCTGTGGCCGGAGAAAGAGAGCCATTCTAGAAACAAAGCTATTGAAGTCAATTCCATTCAAAGGAACTAGCAACGAGGCTGATAGATGCCTAATTGCCATTTGCCTTTTTACTGTGGATGCCACAGAGACAAATGCTTGTTAAACAACTGGAGCTTGTTATCCAGTGACCAAAATTGATTTGCCATGCTCTTTCTTAGCTGAGCAAGACAGCTCTCTGAAGCACACCAAATTCTGATATTCACTAAGGCAGTGAGTCATAGCTTGAAGCCTGAGGCACAGATCTGAGAAGGGCTCACGCTACTGACAGCTGGTCTGGTCATCTGACTCCATGGACTCAGAACTTGTGCCCTGATTCTTGTACGTGGTATAAGCCTCATTAGCTCTATTTGGGACTCTTTAGGAAAAAGCCAGAAGGTTACTGGATGCTAGGGTCTGGGGACCCTAGAGTGGGTATTGAATTGAAAGAGTTTAGAATCAAGAGCATGGAATTCTGGAATTCAAAAAGTATCATGAAGTTTTCAAGGTATAGTTATGCAAGCTTCCAATGCAAAGATGCTCATTCTATGCACTGCATAACTCCAGGAGGCGCCATTTTATCTGGACAGACACTCCTACATGTATGCATTCTGTACTAGGGCAAGATATGAAGCGAATGGCCTGCAACAACAACAACAACAATGTAAAAAAAAAAAACAAGAAAATTGTTGAAGGGAGTTTATGTAGGGCTACTGTGGTCAACTCATTGCTTAAAGAAAGAGCTATTGAAAGTTGCTTTAACCTACACTTAGCATTGTAGAGACAGGAAAACCGAGACCTAGAAAGGGAAATCCTCTCTAGGAAAAGACAGGAGGGCTGTTGCCAGGAGACAAGCAGTCCTTGCAACGTAAGCCTAGCAGGGCTTGTAAGCTCAGAGAAGTGGGCACAGGGTGCAAAGCCAGAAACAGAATCAAAAGTCAGGAAGTAGTATGGCGAGGGGGGGATGTGCCACAAGCAGAGTAAAGGTAAGATGAGCAGATGCCAGCTGTTCCCTAACTGGGACGCAGAATATTTGGAAGGATTATCGGCACGTCTTAACCTTCTGCATTTTCACAGTAACCCCAAGCGGTGGTAATTCCGTTCCACATGCTCCATGTCAAGGTGTTCAAATTTAGGCATGCTACGTAACTTGCCCAACTCCCCATAATTAGTGGGTACCTTGAATATAGTCATCCCTGAGTTGGAAGATGATGTCCTTGCTACTTACCCGAAGTCCTTGGACCAAGCAGCATCAACAGCATCTTGGAGCTAGTTAGCAGATACAGATTCCCTGGTTCCACCTCTAGTGCCTGATCTACATCTTAGCACCATCACTAGGTGTCTCACGGACACGTCAGTCTCTATGTCACTGTCCTAGAAGACCCTTTTCTAAGCATCCTTCATTGTTTGGCTTCCCATGTATTAAATGCTTTCTGACTTTTCTCCCAGTAGAATTTGGCTATGCTATTCTGTCAGTCCTAGCTGAGATTAATCTTGAATGAGAAAGAAAAGAAAACACATGTCAAGGCATTGAAGCTGTTACTTCCTCTTCCAGTTTTCTTTTTTTCAAACGAACGGGAAGACAACATAGCCATGTGTGACTTCTCTCACAATGGTGACACCGCCAAGACGAGGCTTGTTTTAAGGTGAAACAACTGCTCTGGGCTGGCAGCTGTCCCAGGGCTTCATCTGGCTTGATGTGACTTTTCATCACCTCAGCTGTGAGCAGGAAGAAATTCGGTAGATCTTGCTGATGCGGATGCTGAGAAACATGGGAACAAGGCCGAGACCATCTGATGTCACCTCTCTTAGCCTCAAGCTGTCAGAGCAAACCCAGTTTTATATTCCTCCTCTACGCGAAATTATACAAAAGATACCAAAATGGAATAGTCGACATACAGGCCAGTCAGATGGGCCTCCTCACATAGATTGTAGGATTCCTCCATTCTGGTCATCACTCAGTAGAGCAAAGGGGAGGGGAGGGGAGGGAAAATGGCATCTTCTAGAATGATATGCTGTCTCTTCCTGTTTTTCCCCCCTCCATCTTTCTCATGTCCTCCATTCTTCCTCAGTTTCTCTCCTTCACTCACACCTCACATCTGGAAATATTAAATGGAAAGACAAGCTGTCATCAAGCAATGAGGAATCATGGTGGACACTCTGGATGCCTAACTCTCCTGTCCTTTAGGTCCTGGGATTACTTGACTATAACAAAAATGGCTTTTCTACAAACATCCACAACTCTGGCCAAGACAGAGAGAGCAGGGGAAATGGCTAAGAGATAGCGCCCCTACAGTCAGCCCTAAAAACTGAACAGGATTTGAGACATAAAATCCTCAGCTCTGTGCCCTTCAGCGAAACTATCTTCGAGTCTCTTCCTCTGTGCTGATCCAACAGATTCCCCAAGACTGGCTAGAGCCAGATTGTCCATCACAGTGACTTACTTGATGAAACACCTTTTTAATTTCCCTGCATTTCTTCCACAACCCCCTCCAGCCCTTTCCTTATAGTTCCTAGAATCACTTCCCAGTAGCCACTTGTCCGGGAATCCTCATGCCAGGACCTGCTGTTGGGATCTGTCTTCTGGAGCTCTTAAAGATATGGAGAGACTCAGAGCAATCAAATAGCATCTGTGGAAGTAGATGCAGAGGCAAAGGGTAAAGAGGGCAGAAAGAAAAGTCAGGGACCATGGTGGCCCTTCTTCTCTAAAGGCAGCTCAGCACCGCGGGGTTATCTAAATTCATTCCTATGCCCAAGAATATCGTAGAGAAATCATTCTTCCTCAAAGAAAACATACAAAAGTTTCCAATCTCTACCACCTAAGAAAACTAACTGGATCAGCAAGATAAATCAATGGAAACGCAAAAGGAAGGAAAGATGATATTGTTAGGCATGTGGTCCAAACTAAACTAGCCCTTCCATACACCTGGTACTTTCTTTAGTATTTGGCAGCTGTTGACCCATGCACTCCTCACAATCCACAAGGAAGGCTACAGTCATGATCATTATCAGATCAATAGTGAGAGAAACGGACTGCAAAGAGGTCAAGAGTAGGGATTTGTATTTCCGGGGCATTAGATTACGATTCAAATGCAGACAGCCGATCCCCTAAATGACTTAACAAGCTGCTCCACATGACATTCAGGTCTGCCCTTCTTTTAGAGAGCAGGTTTTTGTCTTTCAAGAACATATCAAATTCAAAACATAGGCTGAGTGTCCAAAGCGTATGCCTTCAGACATCTTTGCTCAAGTGGCTGCAGTCCCAAGAGATGCTGGAATCTCGGAAGTTGAGCAATGATAAGGTAAGGTGCCAGGGCTCAGGGCAGAGCCCAGGGAGCTTAGCAGGAGTGCTGTGGGAGACACTAAACTGTCGGTGAGCAACTATGCAGACACACCAGAACTGAGAGGACAGTTGAGTGTGGTCTCCACCCCTGCTGAGCACACTGCATTATTCTCATTCGAAGTCTGTGAGAAATCAAAGACCGGTGAAGGGTTAGTACCCCTGGGTCTTTCTGACCTATAAAATTCAAATTCCTGGATTGGTGCCACGGAGATTCGTATCATCTAAGTTGCTGCGGCAGGTAGCCGGAGCAGGTGTACAGAGATTGTAGCAAGCTTTGTTGTCGGTCACCAGTTCACAAATAACAACACAGAGATTTATTATTAATTGTGAAAACTTGGCCTTCGTTTAGGCTTGTCCCACTAACTCTTAAAACTTAAATTAACCCATTTATATTTAATCCATATTTTGCCTCATGGTCTTTTGCCTTTCTGTCATTCTCGATGTCCAACTCCTTCCAAGTCTCATTGGCCCTGTGCCTCATTAATTTCCTTCTTCTTCCCCTGTCTGCTCCCAGAAGTCCTGCCTATACCTCCTGCCTAGCTATTGGCCATTCAGCTTTTGATTACACAATCACAGCAATGATTTTCACACAGTGTACAAACACCCCACAACAGAAATCTTCAGACTGTGGTGGTTTGTGAGCAACCTTCCCATCAGTCATGCAAGGAACAGAGCCCAGAGTTCTGGGCTAACAAACAAAGCAAACCAATATTAGAGTGTTGTAGGTTGCTTTTCATGACTAAGATAAACAAAGACCATGACCAAAGGCACACTGGGGAAGAGATTATTTCATCTGACAGGTCCATCACTAAAGAAAGTCAAAGCAGGCACTCAAGTAGGAGCAGAAGTGGGAACCATGGAGGAAAGATGCTTGGTGGCTTGCTGCCTCAAGCTTGTTCAGCTAGGTTTTCAGGACAGCCTAGGCCCACCTGCCTAGGAGGATACCACCCACGATGAGCCCTGCCCTCCCACATCAATTAGAGACCAAAATATGCACCATGGGCCAATCTGATGGAAGAAATTCTTCAGTGGAGGCTCCCTCCTCCCAGGTCTGTCAGGTTGACAACCAAGATCAGTCACCACCCAGATGTCCTGCGGGAGAGTCCCAGTGTCCCAAAGGACCCCGGGCCCCAGGATTTTCCCAGATACCCACTATCACTCACACTCTGCTCATCACAGCTCAGGGGATCCTTTTCTAATGCTACCTTAGTAAACTTCACTCAGACCCATCATGAAGTCTCTAAGTCTAACCTAAGCACGAGTTCCTTCTGTCTCCTATAGGGCTTGCATGTATGAAAATCAAAGTCCTCAATGGAAACTCCTGGAAGAGGAGTGGGGAGCTGCAGAAGAAACATGGGTTAATGTTTTAGAATCTTCCCATCCCCTGCCCACAAAATCACATGACCTCAGCAGCTAGGCACTATTCATCTAGTGTTCGGGAGAAATGTGAACTTTTTAGGATAAAGGTCCTAATTTTTCTTTTCCTTTAGATTCTAAAGGTCTGTATGAGTTTTCTTTTTTCTTAAACATTTTTTTTATCCCCAGGGATCCAAGAAGTCAAAACGGAGCCTGAACCAGACAAAGTCCCTGATTAAAAAAGGTACCCCAGAGGAGGAGCCAAAAAGAAGCTTTTTAAGAAAATAAAAATAGAAAAAAGCCATACCAGTGGCAGGGGCTTTTTTGCCACTAAGAATAGCTGCAGCCAGCTCCCCGTACTCTGAGCCCATCTTCCGAGGCTCATTGTGGAAGGAGCTAGAATCCATTTTCTGTTTCAATTGACGTTAATTTCATCTCCGCACATTTCAGGCCTCTCATCACGCGATGATTCATTGCCGCGTGTAAGCGAGTACAATCAGCTCAAATATTTGTAGTCTTCATGCAATTGCTGTAAGAAAACAGGGGACTACGGGCAGCACATCACTCCCCTCCCTCCCTCCCTCCCTCTCTCCCTCCCAGTCAGGCTCCACTCAGGACTGAGGTGTTGAGTTAAAGTGACACCCATGGCTGCCTCTTCTGCACTGCTGACTAAGAGTCACACAGAGTGTCCATCCCCGAGAGACTACCGGCTGCTGCCAAGAGGGTATTTCTGCAAAGAAGGCCATGCCCCTGAGAGCCTGGCTAGGAACTCTTCCAAAGAAAGAAATGTTGGCAGACCTTGCCCTCCTACGCTCTTCTAACCTCTGTACCGCCCCCAAAATCCCTCTCAAAGCATTCTCCCAGTGGTTGTCCCAGCATCCAAGAATGGCATGGGAGCAGGTGCCCTTAGCAACCCAAAGACGGTACCAGGGAGGGAACTAGGAAGTACAGATTGCATAAGACTGTACGCAAGCACCGAAGCAGGAGAAGGAGCCCCTGCCTTGTGGTCTGGCATGCATATTGTTGCTCTTCCTCCATGGGGTTAGTTCTAAAATGACTTCCCCCCTCTTTATCAAGTATATTCATTTTATAGAATATTTGAAATATGGAATGGCAGCTCTATAATCCCAGTGTGTAAAGATCACCACCGCCAATTGCACCTTCATGGATGCCCAACCTGCTCTCACAAAGACCTGGCATTTACAAGTTTCTAGTGCTATGTCCAGTGTTCTACTATCATCTCAAATACATTCTTTCCTTCCTGTATTTTTACTTTGCACCATGCCCTGATTGTTCTAATTATCATCAATAATTTAGCATCTTCTTTGATGATACAAAATCATTAGAAAATACTTATGGAGCACCTACTGTATACAATGCCGGGGTCCTGTAAAAGTTTCACTGATGGCTGAGGATGTGGCTCAGTGGGTAAGAGTATTTGTGGTGCAAACATTAACACCAAGTTTGAATTTCAGTATTTACATAAAATGTTTGGCATGGCCACATGGGCATATAACTCCAGTAGAGGGAGTAGAGACTGGGGCTTATTGGTCACTAGTCTAAGTCTAGGGTCAAGAAGAGACTGCCTCCGAGGAGTAAGGTAGAATATGACAGAATTAGACACTTGACAACTTGTGTTGGTCTCTCTGGGTGTATATATAAGCACATGGCATGAAGATGCATACACACCACACACACAATCACAATGTTGTCCCTGCCCCACCATGAACAAAACACACACACATAACTCTCTCTCTGTATACAAACATACGTGTGTGTGCGTGTGTGTGTATACATACATATACATATATACACACAAATATGTGTGTACATGTATACATACACATACATATATAGATGTGTCTGTGTATATATACATACACACGCACACACATATATGAAAGAAAGCCTTGGGTGCTTTAGTTCATCAGCACAAATGAATGCACTAGGATTGTATTTTGAAAGATTAAATTCCTTGCCCACAGAGAAAAGATTGCCTGAAATTCATCTGACTCTAAAAGTAACTATTGCAGAAAGGACAGGTCAGGCCAAGGGGCAAAGGATAGGTATGGTCCTTTGCTATCAGGGACTGCCTGCTCTACATAGCCACGTGTGAAAAATGCTCTGATTGAGACAGAGGTCAGATCCTGCAGCGTAGACTAGTGTAATTTACACAGACAGAAGAGAACACACCAGTCATTGCAGACACTACAACCTCACAGCAGGAAATGGGCAAAGCCCCAGAGCTATGGTCCCGGAACTGCCAGGGAACACGGTAACTGCTGCTCTGACCTCGCCCTTTCCTGAGTTTTCTCTCATTTCTTTACAGCCAAAGAATGGCAGGGCGATTCTTCCCCTCAGAGACTAAGGAAAGCTGCTTTTGAAGGCGGCCGAGGAGTCATTGCCTCCGAGCAGCAGGTAAAGAATGAAAAAGAAAGAGAGGGATTATCTCAATTCCACGGGAGACGCTGGCAATACCCAGGACAAACCCCCACTGGCTCTCAATGTTATTTCTCCTCAAGAAAAAAGAAATACGATAACCTTCCTCTCCCCAGAGCAAAGACATCTGATGTGGATGTCCCACGTTTACATCAATACACCCCACAGGATATTTGAAAGTTCTGATTTCATCTTTAATTTCCCCCCAACAAGGTGAGCGTCTGATGGCACCACCAAATAGGAGAAGTTTCAGCTCTAAAGGCAGGAGTTGTAACTCTGTAAGTATTGATCTGCCTTCCACGGGTTCTGGAAGGGGGGGGATGGCTAAAACTGTAATTGGCCCCTTGGCATTTACCCCCCTTATATTCCTATTAAGTGCGTCCAAAGATACAATAACTTACAACACTGTTTATCATAGACTAAACTAACTCTCTCCTCTCACGCTGTCTTCCTATTGGACAGATCTACAGTCACTACTGCTCTGCATATTTCTTTTGCTCCTGACTCAAAGAAGTATTCAAATTTCATAGCCTTGAAGAGACTAGAAAAGTACTGGAAAGTTCTTTCCCATAACCTGGGTTTGCTTACTACTGACCCTGCCCCTTTCGATGCGCACTCATTAACACCAAAGTTACATTCTGACAGTTACATCTAGCCACATGCACAACAAATGACCCACACCCCCCAAAGGGCAGCTGAGTGAAGAGCAGATGTGATGAACGAGCTATCTCATGCCCATATCCACCATCCCACCTGAAGAACACATTGAGATGTCACTCTGCTTTTCTATATTTGAGTTTTCTCCAAAGTTACAGCTAACTCGAATGGTAGATGCAGCCCAAAGGATAAGGAATTAATGCCTGTGAAGTTCACGTTCCAACCACTGAAGCGTGTCCCTGGCTCCGCTCTTCAGTGTGACAATTCTGGGCTGTGTTCTGTACAATTCGTTAAAAGACCTTCAGCAAGGCTGAGAGCTGCTAGTTAGCCAATCCCAAACGCATTCTGTCGCTGCTGTCCTTCTTTCCTTGGATGGCGATGACTTCTCCATACCCTTCTGTTGCCTGGGATCACCATCCAAGTGACCCACAGGCACCCCAGTCATTATCTAAGCTCTGCTAAAGAAAAAAAAAAACCCTCACATTTACTCATTGCCTAGTTCCCTTCCTTAGCAGTCCTCAAAAAAAGCTTTTGTTTTCAGGTGAAACTGACTGACACTCCTCCACTTCCTATTCAAGACCCTTTAGAATTCAGCTCTTCTTTCTTAACTGAAAATAGATGTTTTTCCATACAATAGATTCTGATCAGAGTTTCTTCTCCCCTAACTCCTCCCAAATCCTTTCCACACTCCCACCCATCCAAATCCACACCCTTTCTTTCTCTTTCTCTCTGTCTATCTGTCTCTCTCTGTGTCTCTCTCTGTGTGTCTGCTCTTTGATTAGAAAACAAATAGGCATCTAAAAACTAAAACAACAACAATAAACAAATAAAACAGGATAAAACAAAATAAACAGAAAAATGAGCTAAAGGAAAAATGCAAGAAACACAGATTCAGAAAACACAGAGAGAGAGAGAGAGAGAGAGAGAGAGAGAGAGAGAGAGAGAGAGATTCAAAAAACACAAAAACAAAAAGCATAATATATAAGCAATGATCTTTAACGTTGAAAAATGCCTAGATAAAGTATTATAAGACAAAAAGCTTCCAAAATCACGATGGAGTTTATTTTGTGCCAGCCATCTACTCCTGGGCATGGGGCCCCTGCCCTTAAATGTGGTTTTTATACCCAAGGAGACTCCACTGGAGAGAACTAGCCTTTCCTTTGGACATGTCCGCATCCCCTCTCAGTGCAAAGACCCCACCTGGCTTAGGGCCTGTGCATGCTGCCGCAGTCTCTGTGAGTTCATGTGTGTCCGTCCTGCTGTATCTAGAAGGCCTTGATTCCTTAGCACCTTCCATCCCCTTTGGCTCTTATAATCCTTCCTCCTCCCTGCCACAGAAATCCCTGAGCTTGGAGGGGAGGGATTTGATGGAGTCACTTCACTTAGGAATGTGTTATCTAAGGTCTCTCAGTCTCTACACATTGTCCAGTTGTTTCCACATAGTAGGACGAAGCTTCTGTCGTGATGGCTGAGTGAGACTCTGACCTGTGAGTGTAGCAGACTATCATTGTGAGTCAATTTATTGCTACATTCCTTCAGCAGAATAAAGGTAATATTTGGATTCCCCCTAGATCCCTGGCCTATCTAGTCTCAGGCTCTTGGCCAACCAAGCAGAGTCAGGCCTGAATTCTATCTCATGGAGTGGGTCTTAAATCCAATCAGATAGGTCACTCCCACAGCTTTGGACCACTATCACACTAGTGGATCATGCAGGAAGGTCACCATTGTAGATTGAAGGGTTGGTGGCTGGAGAACCCAGCCCTTGACTTTTACTCTTCATTAACTCCCAAGAGCCTCCTCTCCATTGCGTTAAAGCTCAGCACTCACCGCGGACCTTCAAACCTTCAGGATTGAGCTCTGTCTCTTTCTAAAGAGACACCTTTCACCTGTGGTTTTCCTACCTGTGCCTTCAGATTCTGGTTCTATACCACCACCACCTTGAGATACAGGAGCGTCCTGACTCCATCCTCTGTGCGAGGACCCATGACCACCTAATGCTGCCTCACCTCCTTCGTGAAATGCAGCTGCCTGAAGTCAGCATCTAGTCTTAATTTGTTAATAAGTCCAGAGCTTTACACACATAGCTTTAAAGGGCCACATGACTTCTTCTGTTCTGAGCTGCCTTTCGTGTCCTCTAAGTGCCATGAGCACTTTTAACATTTTATTGGGGGGGGGGCGGGATTTGATTTCTTTTAAAGTGGTTTGAAGTAGCTTACTCAAATAGTTATAGCTGTAGCCACCCTGCAAAACCCCCTCTCCAGAGGGAAGGAGGTCGAAATGTTGCTCCAAAGACATTCACTCAGAAGCAGAGGTACCCGAGTGATAAAACTGAATGACCTTGGAAAAATAATGCTGCGGGAGACAGAAATGATGCAACCCAGTGAGGGACAGGAAATGACTTACCAACAGCACAGAAGCTAGGGTTCCAAATTCCTGGCAAGCATCCTGTCCACTAAGTCACACAACTGCTCACAAAACTCAAAGGGCAAGTGAGAGCAGGGCTGGCTAGACCTCGATCTTTTTAGCAGGTCAAAACGCAACATTCTTTCAAAAGTAAGCCAGTAGTAACAGGCAAGCAGTGCGTTGGGAGGAATAATTGTTCTGCGCACCCCAATCCAAACAGAATCTAGCAAATCTCCCCAGAGGAATCAGGAGGCTATTTGTAGAACAAAGCTCAGGGAAAGAAAAGAGAAGGAGGCAGGGATAATAGTGTTGATGGATAGAGTTTCAGAGTATGTGCGGGGTATTCTAAATATTTCTCCTTGTTTTCCTACTTTGGTGTGTGCAGGGCAAACGCCTCCCTTCCCCACTGCGCATTGTGTGAAATATATGGTAATGCCCTTGGTGATACGAGAAAGGCCTTGCCAGGTTCTCTTCCATTTCTCCAGCGCTGGCTGATTAGCTCCTCTGCCCCTTCTCTCATACTAGAATGGAATTCTGTAAGCAGCAAGAGGGATGATCACAAGACAGGGTGGATGGGTGGCTGACAGGTGGAGAGACGCTGGAGTGGTGAGCGGTGTGGCTCCCTTCCTGCCCACCCCCTCCCGACTTCTCTGTATTTCTGCACTTCAAACCCACTGTCCTTTCCATAGGACTTAGGAATTCTTTTGGCACATATTTGATTTCTTCCCCTATCGGATAGAGTGTCTACCCAACCCAGACATTCCCCAGCCTGGAATCCTGGCTTTCCTCTTCATCCCCTTATCACCCAACTAAACTTTGCCGAGAAGTTCCTTAGCTGTCCGAAGCTGTCTCGCAGATGTTCTGCAAGAGAGCAGACCCACCTAAGACTTGTGTGCAGAATGGGGTCCTCCTAGGCCGTGGTGAGCCCATCAGATCTTGAGATCATTGTCTCATGCCATCTTCAGGCCGCTTCCCCAGAGGACACGGATGCTGCCCTTCCTCATCGCCTCCCACCCACCCGTGCTAGCATTTTGCATAACGTGCTCCCCCCAGCCCATTTCCACCCTGCTTATTTCAGCACTCCAGCAGTCACTATTAGCCTGACCTACATAGTTTTTTTCATGTCCTAGGTGTTCTCCAATTATCATTAACCCAGTATGTTTTAAAACCAGTCTTAGTAGTAATTATAGCAAGGAACTGGTTTTGTGTCTTTCCAATCAACAGGAAGAAATAATAATAAAAGGATTTCAATCACGAGCTATGAAATCTGCTTCTTAAGCAAAAATCCAGGAAGGGAGAAAAATGGCCACTTGCGAGAAAAGGTAGCAAAGTTTTCGTGATCCCTTCTTGTGCACTCGATATTTTCACTTGTAACACCCCACAGTCCTCCTAAAATCTTGAAAAATAAGAGTTACAATCACCAAATTTACAGTTGGGGAAACTGGAGCCTATAGAAGTTGGGAGTATTCTCAAGACAAAAAAAAAATCAAACAAATAAAAAAAACTGGCTGGAAAAATGGCTCTGTTAAATAGCACTGGATGCCAAGCCTAACAACTTGAGTTCAGTCCCAGGAACCCACATAATAGAAAGGAGACCAACTCCTGAGACGTTGTCTTCTGACCACCTCCCACAGTCTGTGGCACATATATGCACACACACACATGCACACACACACACACACACACGCACCATGTATACAATATACACAGAGAGTAAAATAAACCAACATATAATAGAATTTTTAATACTGGTAAGTAAAAAGCAGCTTTGAGATGTGACCTACAAACTTGTTCACAGTGTGAAGTGAGCATATAAACAGGTCTTATCCTCACCATCGTCTTCTTTGCAAAACAGTTCCGTAGGGCTTGAGCTAAAGCAGCTAATGTCATCTTTGGCCTTGGCCTAAGCCCTGCCTTATTCCCACTGGTTATAGGTGTCTAGTCCAGGTATTGATAGTCAAGCCATATCTAATAAATAATAATCAATAATAATACTGTTATAATCAATAATAATTCTTTTATAGAATTTTTCACATCAGAATGGGAAAACAGGGTCAGATCCTATCTTATATTTCTGAGATGAAGTTCAAGAGCAGCGGGAAGCCATTGACAGGAGAAAGAGAAGATGGGAAAGGAGCAGAGAGAAGTGGGAGTGCCCAGCCTCTGATGTGGGTAGCTCCTAATACCCAGCTACATCTCTTCTCTCCCTGGGATTCCACTGCTCAGTGTTCTTTGTTCTCTGTGAGCCAATGCACTCCTTCTGGCTGTCCGCAGTGAAATGTTAGGTTAGCAGCCAAAGAGGAGTTCAAACAAACATGAGGGCCCTATTTACAGGCTTTCTAGTCCTTGCTTGGTTGGAGATCTCATCAGTAAGGCTGAGAGCAGAATGGGAGAAGGATGTCCCTTGCATGTAAACCACGAGGTGAATTCACTTGTAACAATTCCCAATCCCGAGATCCAGTTTTAAAAAATCTGATATTTATCTCACTCAGGCAGGTACATCACCCAGTAATCTGGGGAATGAAAGGGAGGTAGCTCCTTTGTGGTCACACACAGTCCATCCCTCAGCCTCAGCCCCAGCTGTCTTATCTCTAGAATGAGACAGCAGCGACACAGACCAGGGTTTCAGCCCCTCACCGTGGGAGCTGGGGTTTACATAACACACTTTAAAAATGGATTCCCTTTGTTATCCTCTTTCCGTGAATTATGGATTTGATGTGCCTGCCATATTTTCCCAACGCATATTAAAATGCATAACCACTCAAGTAAAACATGTTTGACTGTCTTCCACCCAAATCCACTCGGGTTCCACACTCAGGAAAAGAATGGCGCTGATGAGCTCTCCAAGGCTGCCAACCATGTCAGAGGAGGTCACAGTCCTAGACCAGCCCGTTGGACACTTGTTCAACAAGTGCTCAAGGAGCCCTGCTCCAGACAGGCCACGGTGGGGAATCATAACAACCCGTGTAGCTCCATCTATCAGTCGGGGGCTGTTAGGACAAGCTGGGCACTGGACTAAGACCTTTACAGCTGGTGCCTCATTTTCATCCTCTGACAATCCCTTGAGTTAGGTATAACTTATGTCTGGATCTTGGAGAGGTGAATTATTCATCGCTTAGCCCCAAAGCTAGTGTATTAGTTTTCTACTGCCGCCATAACAAATCACCACAGATTCTGTGTCTCAAAGAATCACGTATTTATTATTTTACTGTTCCGTGAGACAGAAATCCAACAGAGGTTTCACTGGGCTAAGAACAAGGTATCAGCAGGGCCCGTGATCTTGCCTGATACAGCATGGAACAATCTGTTTCCTCACGTTTTCCAGCTCCTAGAGGCCCTCAGATTCCCTGGCTCACGGCCCCCTCTCCATCTTTACAGCCAGCAATATGGGCTGTGACCTTCTGCTGCCATGGCTCCAGTTCCTTGAATCCAGCAAAACTGATGGGTGTTAAAGTGCGTGCGACTTGGAACTTCCGGGATAACTGAGGATAATCTACCCTCGGCTCTATTTCCTTAATCACTTCTCAGAAGCTACTCATGCCATTTTTAAGGTAGTGTGTTCGTAGGTCTTGGGGATTCACAGATGGGCATCCCTGGTGCAGCTTCTATCTATTGCAAGTAGTAAGGGGCCAAAGAGAGAGTCAAGCTTTCACCCCACAGATCAACCCCTTCCCGCGAGAGAAACGGTCGCCGGAGTGCTCCAAACCAGAAATGCGCAGAGGGCTGCAGAAAGCGTGCTACCTTTGCCAGCCTGCTCCCTGGGTTCCCTCCCACCTCGCATGGTGGGGGGCGTTCTACAAGTGTGGCTCAACCTGAGCCTTCATCTCGCAGGGCCACACCATCTAATCCAGTTCTCACAGGGCTTGTAGCCATTGGGATCAAAATGTGCTGCCTGGAGAAGGCAGATGCTGGACTTCAAAGACAGGACAAAATGACACAGGAAATCTTAGTACAGAAGCCAGAAGAGGACAATCGGACCCTCTGGAACTGGAGTTACAGACGATTGTTAGCTGCTGTGTGGGGACTGGGGACAGAACCTGGATCCTCTACGAGAGCAGGGAGTGTTTTTAACTGCTGAGCTGTCTGTCCATCCTCACTACTAGTAAAGGGCTTTTATGATATCGCTATCTGACAGAGCTGATCTAAAATACTTGATACACAAACAGACCCCTGGTACTTAGCAACCCAGTGAGTAGAGAGCGAAGTGGGCAAAACTTCTGGTATTTTCAAATATGGAGTCTTACTGGAGAGCTACAGCTACAAACCCAGAAAGGCAGGCAGGGAAGGGGGCTGTGCGGCACTTAATTCAGATAAGGAGACAATGTTTTCAAGTGTCTCCAGTGAGTTAGGTTGGACTGCCTTTCTCCTCTTTGCTAAGGCAGAGTCAGTGAAGAACTGAGGCTTGGAAACCAGGCTTGTCTCTGTTTCTTTTCGGGAAAGAACATTCTTCACAACAGGTTGGGCTGCAGAGGGCCTTGATACTCAGGCAAATGGGAAGCGAGTGGTAAACCGTGCCCTTCTGAAGATGCAGAAGTTAGGAAACAACATGAAGGAAGGAGATGCTGGGCAGGGGTAACGGGAAAAAGACCTTTTATGTCTGGGAAGCAAACTTGGTAAGAAACAATTAAATGGAATTAGGGGAAATTGTTAACGAAAAGATCACATCCCAGGGAGGATGCGTGTTCTGCCCTGTGAGAGCAGCAGAACAAAAAGATGCTCAAATCCAAAGCAGGGGAGGAACCAGAGCAGACCACAGGAAGAAACGCTTCATTCCGGAGATCACAGACAGCTTCAGCAGAGACAATGCAGCTGCCTGCCAGCTGGGGTCAGAGCAGCAGGTGGCTGAAAGGCCAGCGCCAACCTGGCCAGAGGAGAGGACACGCCTCGGTGGTGCTCCCAAAGCCACCACCAGCCCTCCCAGCGCTTCTGAGCTCTTTGTTACAGAGCGCAGGGCAGCTCGCTTTAGAAGGGAGGCCAACAGGTTCAGAGACCTTCCCTTGCCTGGTCTGCCACGCGCCTTCATTAAATATTTCAGAGAGCAGAAAGCCCCTTCAAAAGCAAGAGGTCTTTACAGACGCTGTGGCTGGAGGCTGGAGTCGAGTGGCCCATGGCTGCCCAGCTCTCTGCGCGTTTTTTGTCCTCCCTCTTCGATGGTACCAATTAATTTTAAAAACAGAAATACAGCCCATAAATGTTGAATCCATTAAAGGACAAAGAAACCGTAACACAGGCGCCAGGTCAAAGACAGAAACTGCCTTCAGTGCACTGGGGAAGTACAATCAAAAGGAAAGGGGACATGGGACACAGGCTCAGCTTTATTCTGCAGCTCAAGAAAGCCTGGACCCAAAGTACATGAGGACACATGTGCACAATGTTACCCCAGTCCCAGCTATCTTGGAATGACAAGCTTTCTGTTCACAGTGGGGCTAGGAGAGAGGAGATAAATTTAAAACGGAAAAAGGAAGTGCCTAACTTGTCTCCTAGGCTAGAAAGTGAGAGAAATGCTCACATTTACCATGTCCCCCTCCCAAAGAATGGAGAAGAAGTGGATTTTAGAACATAAATAAGTAAAGCAGCAAGCATAAAGAGGCTGGACGAGGTGATGGCCGCCAAAGACCAGTGACAACAGAGGGTAAAGACAAAGGGACAATCTAGACCCTAGGGGATGCACACTAGGGCTGTAGGGAAGAGAGAAGTCAGACCGTCTGCAGTGAGAATTGCTAAAGGGCTCAGCAGACAGGAGCTGGGGAGTCAGGCTCGGGAATTCTCCCCAGGTCTGTGAAGTAGAGGCTGACTCAGCCCAGATAGCAAGCGAAGGTTGCTCAGCAGGCATGGGCTGACCCCATGACTCATGGTCAGTCTACTCCTTGTAGCCCCAGACTCCCTGACTCGGCTGAACATTCCAAAATGTTCCATTCTCTGAATCCCCCACACACTGGAGTGGAGAAATATGAGCCCCTTTTTATTTTTACTACTTTTTTTTAAAAAAAACATTTATCCTAGATTTAATTGTTTTTCTTTTCTTTCCAGAAGTTTGGATTCTATGTATGAGTCATTGACTCTACCACATAGACTCCCTGCTAATGATCTAAGTCTCCTTCCCTCTTCCGGCATTTCATCTTTTTAAACAATCCTCTCCTGAGACTTTAGGTAAGCCCCCCAATCCCCCCAAAAATGGTAAAACTGACAGGCTGATATTTTTTGGATACCATGTATATGTCTGAATGAAAGAATAAAAACTGATTGACAGAATCATATGAAGATTTCCACATGAGCACATACATGTTTACATAACGTATTCACTCACATCCCTGACATCAGATATCCATACAGATGCCTTTTAGCGTCTTTCATGGACAGTGGCTTTCCTTTTTGATGAGGAATGATGGCTTAAAAAGCTGTGGACCTGTGTGTTTGCTTCCTCAATAGATTCAGAGAAAGTATTATAGGCAAGAATCCCATGTAGGTGATGACTTTGGCTTTTCCCTGTATCACAAGGGAAGGTCCATGATGTCAGGCTTCCCACACTAGGTGATGCAAAGTCCAAGCACTCAGCGAAGGTGCTGACTACCAGACCTCTCCTCTACAGAAGGCCATCTATCCCTCATAATGTAGTTAATCTTGGGAAACATATGGATATGCTGTTCCCCCGACAGCCCCAGCATCCCTTGTGATCTGGGCTTGAATCCACGACTGCACTGGGGTTGTAAATTATAGTTTCCCCATCCACTCTGCATTAATTAATTGACTCTCTTCTGTTAAGAATTCCCCCTGCTCCATCTAGGAAGAAGCATGGTCTAGTGAAAACTGTATTATTGTGTTGGATGCTCAAAACTGTTATCTAAATTTGGCCTATGAGAGCCTGAGCAAACTGGTGGCCATGCCCTCTGCATATCTAGCAGCTGTGTGATTCTAGAAATGAGAGTTTCCCTGTTTCTTGGTTTCTCTTTCTAGATAGCAGCTAATACAGCAACAGTCTTCGATAGATCTGGTGTTGGATACGAAGGTGTGAGGACATGGAAAGCATTTGGACCGTGCCTGTCATGTGCTCAGCCCATGGGAAGTGCTTCTAGTTCCACGTTCTTGTCAGCATCATCACCACCGCCTCCATTCAGCACAGAGGAAGAGCTCACAGGCTCTGCCTGAATGAAGAAAGGAGGAGGGAGGGGGGGGTTGGGTGAAGAACTTTAGGGAAGAAAAGATAAAGCTGGGAAAAGCAGCTATGCTATTAGTAAAGGGTTTTGCAAGTGTGGAGACCTGAGTCTGAACCCTCAACACCTTCTCTCTCTCTCTCTCTCTCTCTCTCTCTCTCTCTCTCTCTCTCTCTCTCTCTCTCTCTCCATATACAAGAGAGGGTTTCTCTGTAGTTTTGGAGCCTGTCCTGGAACTAGCACTCGTAGACCAGGCTGGACTCAAACTCACAGAGATCCACCTGCCTCTGCNTAATATTGGCAAGGAAACCTGACACTTGCTAGCCAGTCAGTTTAGCTAATTGGTGTTCTTTAGTTCAAGGAAAGACCCTGCCTCAAAAAATAAGGTGGACAGGGACTTACGAAGGCACCCAACCTTGACCTCAGACCTCGATGCCTATGACCACATATATATGGGTACATATATACAAACATGTACACTCAGAAGCAGACGTGGAAGAGGAAGGGAGGATGCTAAACTAAGCAAGCCTGAACCGTGTTCTTCCCTTCCTCTCACTCCACTCCCAACCTATGACTATTTCCTGGCTGATACCTCTGCCTACGCCATCACTCATGGAGAAATAACAGCCCTGAACTAACACAGGACTGTTAAACCCAAGTCCTGGCTGACAAGACATGTTCTTTCCCATCTGGCTGCCTTCTGTACAATGCTGGTCTTATTATTTCCAACAACACAGTTCTCGGTGAATTTGCTTGTTGTGCCAACTCAGCTTTATGTAAGTGCATTTTCTGTTCCATTTTCCTCTATACACAAGTCACTGGTGCAAGGCAGCCAAACCCCAGGGCTGCCAGCTCTCCCTGGGGAATAAATAACCATGGCCTAGCTTTTATGCTTTTGACCCCAAAAGACACTTCAGTTCTCCCTACAAAGACCCATGAGGAGTCCCTGAAAGTATAAGAACAACAGAAAGTTGGGGAGGCCCATGGGAGCTGGTTGTAGGATTCCCCTTAAATGCAGTTTTATAATTGTCCTTAGTAAGTTGATAAAGAAATCCTTTGAGGCATTGGCATTTGGTATGGATTTTACAGAATAAATAAAAGTTTCTGGTCAAATAAAGAGCAGAATTAGATATATCACAGGAGCAGCCCCCAAAGGTATACAGCCTGGTGGACAGTTACTCTGTTTCTGCTTTAAGCAGAAATTGCAATTCCATCCAGACACTAACCACCCAGAGCCAGCCAAAGTCTACAAGATAGGGGCTCCATCCTTCATAACACTGCCCATTCCCTAAATATCAGCCAAAGTAGAGTCCATAGGCCACCTGTATTTTTAGACAGTTGGCAACAAACATGGGAGTTCCCAGAACTCTCCAAAGTTCTATATTTGTTATTATATCACTACAAAGAATACTAACCAAACAAAAATTGTTCCAAGTGTACAGCATTAGTATTCATTTCCCCAGAGAATCAGGACTGGTCAGCCCCCACCCGCATATGTCAGAGTACCCCAAAATAGAACTTCCACTGAATTTCGGGTCTAAAGTTGTATGTGGTTCTCTGAAAGCAAAATGATTTACCACACCCCTCTTCTCCCTAGAGGTCTGCATGGCTCTAAGCTCTACCCCTAGAATTATAAGGTCCCTATTCTGAGTTGTTTTATGCTTGGTCTTTGCTTGGGAGTGAACTGGAGAGTTTCATGAGTAAAGACATGGTGAGAATTGCATCTGCTCTGTGTCTGGAACCCAGGACAAAGGACAGCCCAATCTTCCCTGCTTTTGCAACCTCAGCAACATGGCGATACACACTGCCCCCTCACCCAGGCTAAGCAGGACGCTACAGGGAGGGACATTCCCAGCCTTTCTTTTTCTTCTCCTTTGACTCTGTCTCACCACATACCTCAGGCTGGCCTTCAACTCACTTCATAGCCCTGGCAGGCCCTGAACTTTTGATGACCTTGCCTCAGCCTCCTGAGTAACTGTGATTATAGGACTGCACCACTAAGCCTGGCTCAGACAAATCTTTTATTTTATTCTAGACAACTAGAAGAGAAGGAGAGTATAAGGCCATAGAGAAGGGCTGAGGTCCCCTCCACACCACTGTGTTCTGGGTGCCTCTCTCTGTTGTGCATTGTGCAGCCTAATCCTAGGACATCACAGTAAGGCATGTGTGCAGGGAAGGCAGAAAGAGGGAAAAGGAAGAGAAAGAAGAAGGCAGGAAAGAGGGAGGGAATGAAAGGAAAAAGGAGAAGAGAAGAATTCTAATTTTGTGTAGTAAGAGGCTGAGAATTCCTGAAGGAGTGGCTGTCAGAGCCAGTATCACTAGGCCAGTCCGAGGTAGCAAGAAGATGCAAATAAATCTAAGAGCATTGTACTCCAGTCTGTGTTTAGTTTAGTCTAGAGCGGAGGGCATAACGGGGCTAAGAAGAGCTATAGAGAAGATGGGAACTTGGGCTGGGAAGTAGCACAGTGATAGAACACTAGCCTGGGATGTGCAAGTTCAGTTCCCAGGACTGGAGGAAAAAAAGGAAAAAAAGACACACACCACACATCCATACACACACACTACACACCACACACATACACACCACACACCACATCACATCACATAGCACACACACATAACACTATGTTCCTATAGCCTGCTTCCATTGGGCCACATGCATCATTAGAGACTGGTAAAAAAGGAGACCAAGAAGACATGAGCATGCCACCATATGGGACATAGAAAAGAGTGGGCGAGGCAGAAGGACCATGAAGAATATAATGCAGCTAGTCAACTCCCATGCAGAATCATGAGCTCTTGGCAGGCCACTCAGAAACAGGCAGGCCTATTGATAGCCAATATCCAGCCTTGGCTTCCCTGCACCTGTGTCAGGTGGCTACGTTTGTATGCAAATTCACTTAGAATTCTTTCATCCACAGATGTTCCTGGGGCAGTGAATCCAGCAGGTTCTCCCCGTCCCCTGAACATGTATGTTAGCCACTTTTACCACCCAGAGTCTAGCCAGTATCTCTACTTCTTCACCCTGCTGTATGAAATCCACGCTGAACCAAAACCAGTGACCTGAAGCCTCTCTTAGTCATTTTCTGTTGCTAATAATATCACAGATTGGGTAGGTTATAAAGAAAAGAGGTTTACTTGGGCTCATGCTCCCAGTCCAAGGTCAAGAGACCACATCTTGATTGACAGGATCCAAAAGTAGGGCAGGGAACACACAGGAAGAGACAATACACCTAGCCACATTGGCTCCTGTTACAGAAGCACACCTCAGATGACCGCTAACCTGTTAATCCTTTAATCCATTAATTGAGTGACTGAATTAATCCATTCACGAAGGCTGAGCCCTAATCACCTCTTAAAGGCCCCACTTGGTCTCTTCTCAAAATCTCATAATGAGGATTAGACTTCAGCATGAGTTTCAGAGAGAACAGATCATATTCCCACCACAGCAAGGCTTAGCACAACACCCCAGACAGGTTAAACGGATCTTTTAGGGGCAACTTGGTCTTGCCTCTCCTGCTCTACAGAAGCAGTCATCAGAGCCTGAAGCCACCTTGTTTCTGTTTGGAGTATCACCTGTCTTACGCCATGAAGGTATAGAGAACAGAAATAAAGCTACTGTAGAGCTGTTTCTGTCAAGTTGAAACATTCTCTCTTGGAAAGGGGAGGAAGCTTTGAAAGCATCAGGAGGCAGAGGAAACTTACAAGGTTTAGGAACATCAGGAAACAAGGCAAAAGGACCAGAAAACTCCCTAAAGATGCAGAACTCACAGGACTCCTCCCAGTGGAGGAGTATTATATGTATTAGCAACAAGTAACTGCTGAACGGAGACTCGTTGAGCTTGCAGAATGTTGGGCAGGAAGCTTCAAGAATGTAGCTCTGGGTGGGTAAGATGTCTGAGCAGCTACAAGTGTTTTCAGTGCCCATCTGATGACCTAAATTCAAACCCAGAACCTCAATAAGGTATAAGGAGAGAATCTACTACATAGAATTATTCTCTGATCTCTACACATGCACTAGAGCACACATACCATGTCCACATACATGTTCATCCCGTAAATACCAACAACAATAATAATAAATGAAATGAAGTTTAAAAAAATAAAGCAGTGGGATTTCTGGTGATGAAGCTGCCCCCAAATCAGCCATGTATCTATATATTTATAGATATAGATACCAGTAAATTTAGTGACTAAGTGATGCTCGTGTGGAATCATTTATTTGTCCTCAGCGGGGTCCCACCTAGAGTAAATAAGTATTCATTCATGTCTTCTCAAGACAAATCATAACAAAAGCAAAGAACAATTAGAGCCAAAGGGGAACCATGAGGAGGAAAAGAGAGAAAGGAACAGAGACAGGGAAAGCCCTACCTCCACCTCATAGGACTCAATTATTCTTCTTTCCAAGTTGATTTCAAACAAGTTTCCCTCGCCTGCTAATCCAGCCCCCGCTCTGAATCCAGTGCTGTTTTCAGTTCATTACCATTGCTGCTGTAATTATCAGAAGCCTGTGGAGTCATAAGGAAGAACCATTGGGCCCTGGTGGCAGGCAGCGTGGCTTTGGTTATTTTATCTACTCCTTGTTTAAGTAGGTCAGGCCAGCAGCTGACCACTGTTTTCTAGGCAAGGATGCTGACCTGTGCAGAGGTTATATGACTGGCGCATGGATTCTCGGCTTCTCAGCATACAAGCCGTAAAGTCATTATGTAGATGGGAAAACTAAAGACAAGAAAAAGGAAGTGATTCACTCCATGTTGTAGCTGTGCTTTATTTTATTTTATTTTATTTTATTTTTTTACTTTTTGGGGTCTATCACCCAGCTCCCAAATAAATACATGGATACTTATTCATACTTTTGACTGCCTGACCTTAGCTTGGCTTGTTTCTAGCTAGATTTTCTTAACTTAAATTATCCTGTTTCTCTTTAGCTATATTTTGCCTCTGGGCTTTTTCCTTTTCTTTCTTCCATATATCTTTCCTTCTTACTCCATGGCTGACTGTGTGGCTGGGTGGCTGGTCCCTGACGTCTTCCTCTCCTTTACTCGCTCCTCGCTCTCTTTCCTAGGTTTCTTCTTTGATTTATTCTCTTTACCTGGCAGCCCTGCCTAGCCCTCTCCTGCCTGGCTATCAGCTGTTCAGCTCTTTATTAGATCAATCAGGTGTTTTAGGCAGACAAAGTAGCGCAGCTTTATAGATGTAAACAAATGCAACATAAAAGAATGCAACACATCTTTGTGTCATTGAACTAATACTCCACAGCATAAATGACTGTAACACACCTTAAACTAATATTTCACAATACAGTGTCACCAAACAAGTCAAATCTAAATTCAGAGATTTTTAGATTCAAATCTGAACTCTGGGTTCTTGATCTAGCGCTATGATGTCTTAGTCAGTTGGGAACTAGTTCAGTAGCATCAGAGGGTTGCTGTCCAGGGAACAAAGTATACCAACTAGGTGGACTGTTACTCTGCATGCTTAGATTTTCCCCATGAACGTTTTGGTCAACTTCGGTGATTTAAATTTGGTTAATTTTCCTTATACGTTGATAAAATAGTCTGGGGAAAAAAGCAACTTAAGGGGGAAAAGGGTTTATTATGGCTCACAGTTCAAGGGGAAGTCACTGTGTGGAAGTCAAGGTGGGGAGGTCAAGGTGGGAAAGTCGAGGTGGGGAGGTCAAGGTGTGGAGGTCAAAGTGGGAAAGTCAAGGTAGAGAGTTCAAGGTGTTGAGGTCAAGGTGGAGAGGTCAAGGTGGGGGAGTCAAGGTGGGAAAGTCAAGATGGGGAGGTCAAGGTGGGGAAGTCAAGGTGGGGAGGTCAAGGTGGGGAGGTCAAGGTGGGGAGGTCAAGGTGGGGAGGTCAAGGTGGGGAGGTCAAGGTGGGGAGGTCAAGGTGGGGAGGTCAAGGTGGCAAGAGGCTGAAGCTACTGATCACATTGATTCCAGGATCATGGAGCAGAGAGGGATGAACTCATATTGTTCATCTCCTTTTCACTGCTTATGTAGTCCAGGATTCCAGCCACGGATGTTACTACCCACCGTGGTGGGGCTTCCCACTTCACCAACACAATCAAGATAACCTCACACAGGGAGGTCTACGTTCTGTCAAGTTAGTGAGCACTAATCATCTCGATACCTTAAAATGGACAAATTGTATTATACTCAAATCCAGGCCAAGTGCTGGCAACAGATTTCACTTGACTCAGATGGCTTGAACGCGGAAGCCTATACACAGAGAAAGATGGGCAGAACCACCAAGCACTGTAATCCCACCAGAGTTTGCCTTTCCTAGCTTTGTTATCTCCACTCAACTCATCATTTTTGGCATTCTTTCTTTGTGCCTGCCAAGGACTTAATGGATCAAGAAAACAAAACGACATGACCATGACATCCAGTGACATCCAAATGACATCCAGTCTATCCTTGTGGCCATCAGATGTTTGCCCAAAATGCTTCTGTGTAAGAAACAGCTCCAGAGTCTCAATGGTACAACCGCACATATTGTTCTTCTGTGACAAGTGACATCATGCACAGCCCTTAAATCTACATACACATTTACAAGGGTGTCACTGCTTCTAGCGTTGGGGGAAGAGACAGATAAGGTTGGGTCTGCTCCCTCATCTACATCTCTCTCCAGGATAAGCAGCTCCTCTGTGACGTCTGTTCAGAACAAACAGACTTGCCAAATCTGAGCAAACCAGACAAGGACAATGAAAGACACAACTGTTTACATGCTATACGGTGGGTGTCCTGGGCAGGTCTGCACTGAGGGCAGAGAAAAAGCATTTCTCCTTTCCTGTATAAGACATTGCTAAATCATATGAGGAAGGGTATGGATTCCAATCCTATCACAAGGAAGGAACAAAGACTTGTGAATACTTCAGCTGCTCCATTCATAATGGATCTGCCTTTTAAGCCATTGAATTGCTACTTGCCTGTGCCCATTGGAAAGAAGGGTGAAGAGGAGCCAGTCTCTACACTAAGCTGGAAGACTCTGCCAGGGGGAGGCAGAAATAGGAAGTAGCTGTGGAAAGCATGCTGGGGATGTGGAACCAGCTAGAGTGCTGGCTTTTGGAAGACAGAACAACCAGCCCTTGGGACCTGTGCTGGAGGCCATTGTCAGACCATCAAAGCTTCAGAAACTTCTCCCTGCTAGAGGCCAAGTGAGACAGGTGAGAAGTAAGCCCAGGAGGACCCTAGTGGGCAGAGGGAACCTCTACCAGCCGCATTTCTCACTAATTAGCCTGCTTTGGCTGATGACTCAGCAAACATGGGGCCCCCATCCCAGATCCAGTGTGGGTTCCCAGTCAAACAGCAAGACCTGGGGGATGTGCTGAGCACTGGATAGCCAGCATGGCCATATTCTGCTGCTGTGACCTCCTCAAGCTTTACTTGGAAAGAGTTGCACAGTCAAGAAGAGAAAAAAGAACAATAGTGACTAGAAAGGAGTTTTCACAGATTCACAAACTCATTCTTTAAAGAAGTTGGGAACCTTTCTGTCACGGTTCTCTTGGCCTGAATACCCTCTTCTTTACCTTTGAACTTATTCTTGAGAACATTCTGGCAGATGAACTCATAGCAGCACCTTGGCCTCCAGGGTGACACCAACCAAGAAGTAATTGCTTGTGCCATCAGCAGCCAAGATAAACCCAGATGGCTTGCTCAGACTGTGGTGACAAGCCTAGGGGAAAAGATGCTTCTCTCCACCAGACTGGCCCGTGCACCCATAAACCCAGATTCCAGTTGCAGGAGTCACATCAGCTCCAGCAGAAGCTCTCTGGGCATGTGCACGTGCACAACAGACCTCAAGGCTGAGCTCAGCAATGGAGTAGATGGCTTGGTTGGCAACTTGCTAGCCAGTAAAGCTCTTGAATCCAAGCATCCGCATAAAAACCTGGTCGAGGTGGTACGTGTTTGTAATCCCAGCACTGGGAGGTGAAGCCAATTTGATCCATGGAGTTTACTGACCTGCCGGCCCAGTCTAATTGGCAAGGGTCCCTGTGAGAGATTCTTGTCTTAAAAAACAAGGTTGATCACTCCTGAGGATTGCCACTCAAGGTTGAGCTCAGGCGTCTCAGATTGTGTAACCGCATAGACAGTGTCAGTGACCATTGTGACCATGTACCTGAGAAAGCAAACACACGGGAAAGAAGATTTCTTACAGCTCACAGTGCCAGTCTGTCATGGTAGGGTAGGCACAATGAGCAGGAAGTTCATGTCATCTCGGCCAGGAAGCAGAGAGAAGCTGGATCTCTTGGTTTCTTTTCTCCCTTTCTGATCCATTAAGTCCCTCGTCTATGGAGTCTCCAGTCTATGAAATGGTGCCACCCAAATTTGGGACTGTAACTGATGACACATGAAGTCTGAGGTGAGAAGGAGCCGGTTTTCCCCCAAAGACTATGAGCCATTACAATGATTCACAATCAGAAGATGCTTCGGGGAAAATGCCTCCTTCTGAGTATAAAATAGTAAGCTTCACCAGTCAGCTTCGAGCTTCCTCTGATTGGGAATCTCTCACTAAGAATAAAGGACTGTGGTTCTCTATCATCCACAGCTTAAGAACTGGCCAGGGAGGGTGCTGCCAGGACAGGGTCTCTTGATGAAGATACTTGAGAAGGACTGAAGGAGATGAAGGCCATGGAGAGGCTGTGGGGAGGATGCATTGCCAGCTCATCAGGGTCCTCCCCACTGAAATCCTCCTACAGGCAAAGGCAGTGGAGTTGGAGACAGCTCAGATGTATGTCGGTCGCTGGAGTCTCATATGAGTCTCCATGACACTAGCTCCTGTGTATTCAGTTCCTCACATCTATGAATTATTTATTTCTTTTTATTGATAAGTATGTGTGTGTGTTCTTGTCTACATGTGTACTCACGTGCGTGCAGCCAGAGAAGAGCATCAGAATCCCTGGAGTTACAGGCAGTTGTGAGCCACCCGCTATGCCTGCTGGGAACTGAACTCAGGTTCTCTGCAAGAACAAGTCTCTAACTGCTTAGCCATCTCTATCCCCAACCTACCAAGTTTCTTGGACTCTGATCCTCATCTTCACTGAAGCACAGGGCAACTAGCAACACTTTCCTCTAATTCTCACATTTAGGAAATGCTAGGGAGCAGGATTTGAACCTAAGCAGTTGTCCCTAGGCTTTACTTCCTTTCTCCTGCCTTACACTGGTTCCTTAGACGAAAGAATGTTTTGGCCTTAGTGATAGAGGCTACTACACAATTCCAGTTCAAAAATGAGTGTGAGCCTCTAATTCACCAAGCGCATTATTCCTTTCTTCCCTGTTACTTCATGGGTCCATCATTCAGTCAATGAGTATTTATTGTCCCCACTATATCCCACCTTCTTCCATACTGGACACAAAGTAAAGAAAGAGCAAGGATATCATCCAAAAGGTTATTTGAGATTTGTGTGTGTGTCCTTGCAGATGGCTGTGCACGTCTGTGTGTGACTCTGTGCCTGTGTATGTGTTTGTGTGTGAATGTGCACGAGTGCCTGTGTGTGGAGGTCAGGGGTTAACCTCAGGGGTCTTCCTTGATCACTCTCCACCTTTATTTTTGAGACAGGCTATCTTCTCTGAGCCTGGAGATCACTGATTTTCAAAACTGGCTGACCAATGAGATCCAGTCTCTGGCCCACCAGCACTGACGTCACACACGTACCACCACACCTGGCTTGTACGTGAGAGTGGGAATCCTCACTCAGGTCTTCATGCTAGTACAGCGGGTACCTTACTGACCGAACCATTTCCCCAGCCAAGCTTCCATTATTAACACCACACCCCACCATCAACACCCTCTCCCACCACGCCCCGACTCTTGGAGCACTTCTGCCGTGTGAAAATAGTACAAGCCAGTGTGTCGATCAATATTCAGGCATGGAGGACAGAGGAGCAGCTGTGTGCTTTCTGCATGCCTGCACCAACAAGGAACTCAGTGTTTGGTTAGGGAGCTGTAGAAGCTGATCCTGAAGGTAAAAGATTCGACTCTTTGACACTAACCATGCAGCCAGATTCCAACGACACTGGTCCTGCTTCCTGCACTGTCAGCCAAATGCAGATTGTTTTTCCTCTGCAAAATTGTCTCACCACAGAACCCAGGCTCATCTTAAACTCCTGGGCTATGTGGTCCTCCTGGTTCTGTCTTCCAAGTAGCTGGGACTATGGGCATACTGCCACTGCAATTGGCTTCAAATAGGGAATGTTTGATCATTACTGTAGCTCCTTCAAATTCATATGGTCCAATTCTATTGTCCAATGTGACCATATTTGGAGGTAGGGTCTTCAAGGAGGCAAGTAAAACAGTACTGTGGGGATGAAGCCACAGGACTAAAAATACCAGACTTCTCTCCTCTCTCTCTTTCATCCTTCCTCTCTCCCTTTTTCTCTTTTGTTCTCTCTCTCTCTCTCTCTCTCTCTCTCTCTCTCCCTCTGTTTTTTTGAGACAGGGTTCCTCTGTAGCTTTAGAGCCTTCCTGCAACTCATGGTGTAAACCAGTCTGGCCTTGAACTCACAAAGATCCCCCTGTCTCTGGATGTGATGACATTAAAGGTGTGTGCCACCACTGCCAGCTCTCTCTTTTCCCATATAAACAGACAAAAGATATATGAATCCACAGAGACAAAATGACCACCCACAAAGCCCAGAGGACATTATCAGAAACCAACGAAATCCTTCCAAAATCTTGGTCTTAGACTCCAGTTTCCAGAACTGAAAGCAGCTGAGTTTCCATTGTCTGAGTGACCTGGCCTGTGATGTGTAGTTTTGGTGCCACGGATGGCTAAGTCATATGCTTGCTTCCAACTGTGAATCTTCTTCTGGCCCTTAGAGTCTTTTATCATCCTGTAGTCCTCTGTTCCATTTGATGAGGATTTTATTGGCATCTAGGGGTAGCTGTTGCAGGTCTCCTCGTTCCTGGAGAAGAGGAAGCCCCTGAGGACTTTCTCAGATTTTGCTCTTCATTGGGGAAGAAACCCCTCATGAAGAGCATGAATATCAAGCATGACCAAGATTTCTCAGAACTGGGGTGGCTGAAAAAAAACAGTCCCCAACTGCAGTGTCAGCACCACTAATACAGAACAATCTGCCCCTGCAGAAATCAGAATAACCAAGGATCAGAATCGTGGGTCTCCTGTAACCTCCATGGTACTTTTATCAAGAAGAATCAGTTTGGACTTGAGAGTCAGCCCTGTAGCAACGTCCTGATGATCGCCCTCTAAGTTTGCCCCAACACTTTCAGCTTTTATGAATTTGCTGCTTACAAAATCCTCTTCTATTCTTTGCATGGTAAGACAGGGGCCTGACCATTCACCCCACAAAATATAGGCTGCTGCTCTCACCCCATCAAGCTGATGGGGAGCTAGTGTTCAGAAAGGTGGAGTAATTCCCAGTCACATCACCCGTGTGTTATCACTGCTCAGTAGGCCCCTGGCTGGTGCTGGTCTACAGCCAGGATCAAGTTATTCCTAATGACTCCAAATCTCCCTAGAACCTCCAATTTCAGCATTTCCAGCTTGGTTCTGGGACCTTCACAATGCAAGCAGTCCTCCAGCTTAGGTAGAACATAAATCTCAACAAATGATTTCCAATAGCACAGGCTTTGCCAGGAAAGGAAACTTCCACACTGCCGGGCAGGCACAATGCAGGTTAATTTTTCAGCATGCATTAGATGTGCAACTGTTCAGAGTGCAGCGAGGCTCCAGTCCCGAGCCGGGTCATACTGCAGAAACAATAGCACGCTGAAGGGAAGAGAGTATTTTTAGATTTGGACCCGACTTGACACTACCCGTAAGTACTTTGTGCTAGTGGGCACAGCACACAGTCCTGCTACTGATTTGCCAGCCAGGAAAATAATACGCTGGTTTCAGACAGATGCTCTCAAGCCCTCTTTGGAAGCTGATGACTTCAAGATGGGCCGGCTTCTCTGTGGCTTCCTTGGAGACAGCAGAAATTAAGATGGGATCTGGGGCGTGACGAAGCACCAAATCTTCCAAAGATGTGCCTAAATAAGTCAGGAGCAGGGATGGGTCAGGCCAGCCGCATGCTGAAATCAAAGGCATGTGCAGGAGCTAGAACATTCCTTTGGCCTTCAGAAGAAGCACGAGGATGAAGGCAAGCTGCGGAAAGAGATGTGAATGCTGATGGGAAATGTGGTTAACATTAATACGGGTTCGGGCCGTAGAGAACTGCTGATACCTGATCACTGCTCAACAAAACCACGGCCCTTTGATGCGGTTCCATCTTCTGTACACATAGTCCCACATCTCAGTCAGCACCCGCATGAGGGGAGGAGAAGCAGACTTATAGCTGCCTACAGTGCAGGGATACCATCTACAGTGCAGGAATACCATCTACAGTGCAGGAATACCGTCTACAGTGCAGGAATACCATCTACAGTGCAGGAA
>NW_026067927.1:10890711-10983440 GCF_014885135.2 Alexandromys fortis
ACCATCCACAGTGCAGGAATACCATCTACAGTGCAGGAATACCATCTACAGTGCAGGAACACCATCCACAGTGCAGGAATACCATCTACAGTGCAGGAACACCATCCACAGTGCAGGAACACCATCCACAGTGCAGGAATACCATCTACAGTACAGGAATATTGTCTGCAGCAGAACACCAGCCACAATGTGTGGACTTAGACTCAAGCATTTTCAAGGCTTGGAAGGGAAAAATAAAGCAATAGGAAGGGTGTAAGGAACCAAGGTCCCAACCCAGCCACAGGCATCCATGGTGCACTTTGTACTGTTTTACTCCTTACAAGCGCCAGTGTATTCAATGTTGCCTCCTCCCAAAAATTACATCTGTGTCCTAATGGCCCAGCCTGTATATATTACCGTACATGGAAAGTGAGTGGATATTGTACCTTCTATGACAGAAACTAGCTAAGATAAGGATCCTGGATGAAAGGAGCTTTTTTACTGGTTACCCACTGATGTGCTATCTTAAAAGATGGACAGAGAAGGGCAAGACACTTGTGATAGTTAATAATGTCAACTTGCCAGGGGCTAGAATCACCTGGGAGACAAACCTCTGGGCGGTCTTCAAGAACAGAGTTTCCAGATGGAAAATGGAGTGAGAAGACCCACCATAAATGTGAGCTGTACCATTTTTGCTGACTGGGATCCCAGTCAACATAAAAAGGAGACTATGTGCCAAGCAGCAGTATCCACGTCTGCTTCTTGACTGTGACTGTGTGACCAGTCCCTTCGAGCTCCTCTTGCCCAGCCAGGATGCAAGGTACCCTTGACTTGTAAGGCACAACAAACCCTACCATCCTTAAGACGCTGGTATCAGGTATTTTGTTGCAACAATGAAATAAAGTAACTGTTGGAGCACCAGAGATGAAGGCCAGAAGGCCACAGGAGCAGAGCTGAAATGGTGACGCCACAAGCCAAGGAATGCCCGGGGTCACCAGAAGCTAAGCTCTAAAGGGATAGGAATAGATTGGCAGATTACTCCCTGGTGTTTTCCAGGGAACAGCCCTAATGATATTGAATGTCGTCCTTCTGGCTTCCAGAGTTGGGAAAGAACAAACCACTGTAATTTTAAGCCACCAAGTTGTTGTAGTGAGTTAGTCTCAGCAGCCCCAGGAAACAATAAACCCTCAGATGCCTCAGTTTCTCCATCTGCAAAGTGGAACAGAAATTAAACAATTTCGTGAGGTGACACCCATGAAGTACTCAGGATATGCCAGATACATCAAGCAGAGTACTGCAGAGGGAGAGCCATATCAGCCCTGATGTGTGTGTCCTAGGAACCCAAGAGACTGGAGCAGCGAGACACTGCTGTAGGGCTCGTCTCCCTTGCTCAATGGTGTAGAGATGTCTCATTTGTATTTTAATAAATAAAGCTTGCCTCAAGTTCAGAGAGTAAAACAGCTTCACTGATCAGCCTTATAGACCAGGCAGGGGTGACACACACCTTTAATCCCAGTAGCCAACTTGTTTGCCATGGAAACCCGGCAGTGGTGGTGCACACCTTTAATCCCAGCACTGGAGGAACATAAATCGGGAGGAGACAGCTCTCAGACATAGTCTCATTCTGAGGTTCATAGAGGCAGGATCACCATTTCGGACTGAGGTAGAGATAAGAGCCAGTGGCTGGCTATTTCGCTTTTCTGGCCTTCGGGTTAAACCCCAATTTCTGTCTCTGGGTTTTTATTAATCGTTCTACACAGTGGTGGCCCCTTAAGCCATAAGTGGGAACTAAGAGTCACTGTCAGGTAATTTTCACACAACTACCAGCAAATCCACTTAGATCGTGTGTGTGTGTGTGTGTGTGTGTGTGTGTGTGTGTGTGTGTGTGTGGTGAATAAAATTATTCTGTAAAATTCCATTTTCCTTTACCGGATTACACATTGGGCACAATTTAAGCAATTGAGAACCTGGCATTTTGAGATTGTTCAACCATTGGGAAAAGTATCTTTCAAAAAGATAGTTTTGAAAAAAAAAATAGGACGCAGGGGAAGAAAACGGTTATTAAAAATGCTTAAGAGCCTTCCTGAACTTCAGATGGGCTCTTCACAACAATAATACTGATGATTTAAGGGAAAAATGAATCAAGACTCTATTGATTAAATGTTCCCTAAATTATATGTGGGTTTAAAAAATGTGTGGTGGTATGCAAAGCACGTTGAAGGTAAAACGTTCGGAAAAAAAATCACCCAAGACATTTCAAGAATTTGAAATGTAGCTGCAGTTATAGCCGCAGGCTTCTGAGCAAAGGAAGCTGTAAGAAGCTTCCAGCACATTTTATGACCCAGGCAGATAGTGCCTGATCCCACAATGTCTGATGGTAAAAAGTGACATCTGTCTCTTGCCACCATGGTACCCATCTCCTCCATCCAGTCATCTTGGCCCTATACCCAGACCCTCATCATAGAGTCCATTCCAGAAACGTGAGTTAAGCATCCACTAGGTGCTGTGTTCTATATCCAGAGACATGGGACACAGTGTGTGGAAGCAGGCCATTATGATTGAGGAGCTGAGAGCCATGAAAGATGCATGGGAAGAGCTCTCCCCAGCCGGGGGTCCATCTAAGAAGGAAATCTCACATGAGACCTGGAGTGTGGTCCAAGGAGATGACTCACCTTGTCAGCTTGGCATCCTACATTTGACTCCTAGAACCTTGTGAAAGAACCTTTGTGCAGACAAAGGTCCATATCTGCAATCCCAGCACACCCACCTCAAGATAGGAGGATACAGAGAAAAAAAATCCAAAACCAAAAAAATAAAAAAAAACTGATCTAAACTACAAAATGCCACCATAGAAACAAGAGAGATATTGACTCAACAAGAAAAAGGCTAGAAAATTGTTTTATGACCACAAACACACAGACAATAGATGATGATGATAGATGATAGATAGATAGATAGATAGATAGATAGATAGATAGATAGATGATAGATAGATAGATAGATAGATAGATAGATAATAGATAGATGATAGATAATAAATAAATAGATGATAGATAGATACATGATAGATAGATACATGATAGATAGATAGATAGATAGATAGATAGATAGATAGATAGATAGATAGATAGATAGATAGACAACAGATAGATAGAATGTAAAGACCTGAAGGGTGGGTTAGCACTGGATGGATGCAGAGAGAATGTAGATGAAGGAAAGATTTAGGAGGGAAATGAAAGTCTTATACATGGAAGGTCCCTAGACAAGACGCACATACCTGCAGCCCCATCACTCAGGAGGCTTAGGAGGAAGATCATAATTTTTGAAGCTTCTCTCCATGCCCCCTTTCCTCTCCATCCTCCATAAAAGACAAATTAAAGGTCAAGAGATCACTGCTGGTGTGCTTTCTGAGCTACCCGCTCAGCCCCGTGATCATTTGACAGGTTTGACTTCCTGCCAGCTTACACTGGGACTTTCGAGTGCCCAGGTTGTTGAGGCAGGGAACCTTCTCACCTTCCTCCCCTCCAGAATCTCGCTGGTGCATCCGAGCTGAGAGGTACCATGGAGACTCTAGAGAAGTATGGAATCATCTCAGCATAAGAACAAAGTATGTCCCCAGCAACCTGGCTCTCACCAGGACAGAGCCATCTTGGCCCTTTCCAGCATGAATCTCTTACTCAAGTTGTGCCGGGTATTTCTATGTCCCATCTCTGCAACCCATTCTAAAGTGTGGTCTCAGTCTATCTCCTTCACCACAACTCTACAGAACAACAATGTAGCAATGGACTGGGCACATAAGCCCAGAGAGCTTCTGGAGGGAATGCCTGACACCTGGAGGCCAGCATCCCTGCCTCCTTCAGTATTCACTGAGAGCTGCACCAATCCCTTCTGTCTCTGGAAACCGCCTTGGTGGCCAAAGTGTGCTAGTGCAGAGGCAGCAGAGCACCATGCATTACTGGGACCATTTCTATTAAAACCTTTCTAGCAGGAGCTCCACAAGAACAGGGATTCTAAGTCTATTGTTCGTCTTTGCTCCCCTGCGTGTGGCCCAGTGCCCAGAACACGACAGTTCCGTAGTGAAGGGCATGAGTGGGGACCTATCAATTACTCTGCACTTGGCCTGTTATTGTTTGCCCCAAACCTCACCACAAATTGGTGCAGCATGGAAGCCAGAACCTCATCAGAGACTCAGAGCAGACTGACCCCAAGCCACACAGCATCAGGAGACAGAATTACTCCACAAAGCGGGCCTCTCAGTTACACAACACCAAATCCTGCTCTACCCTTGGGCCTCGTTTTTCCCACACCACGGCTGGTTCTCTCAATGGCATTGCCTTGTGTTCTGTCAGTCAGAACAGATATAAAGGAAGAAAAAGAGGTGGAAAAATGTCAGTCCTTAAGAAGTGAGCTTCAACTACTCAAAAACTACATATTTGGCTTTGGGATATTGCACCGCCCCCTTCCCTTTTCTCAAAGTGGTACATGGCCCATTTATATATTTAATTAGAATGGATTAAAATTAATAACATCTTGAGTGGTTCCTGACCCTTCTTGAGATAATTGGAGACACCCTGGGGTGATAAGAAACCAGGAGGAAGAATTGCTGATCTAACTAACCGAGTCTGAACTTTTTCACGTGTCTGTAATCAGCGTGGCCCCTAATCACCCTCTTAACAAAGACAGGTATCCTTGTGATTTGGAATCGTGTCTCATCCCCTGGGCTGCAGAGCTGAAGGCATGCCCTGGGCAGGCAGACAGGCTGAAACTTGTCCTGACTGCTTTCACCAACTGGTGTGCAGCTTGGGCCGATCTGTTAACTGTTTCTATTATTTGTGGGTAAAGATGTAGGTAAAGATGGACAGACACAAAAGATATTGATCAAATGTAATGCTATCAAGCACATTCACATTGCTTAACCAGTTCATTCTTCATAGCAATACCCTGGGTGCAGGGGTGAGGGTGTGTGATGCAGTGAAGGGAACAGAAGTCAAAGGCAGCAGAGTAGCTAGATTTAGTCTGGAAACTCTTTCCTTAGGGATCAATGACCACCAACGCACCACAATGAGGAGCACTTTCTCCCCTTTCCTTAAACTATCAAATATTAACTGTGTAAGACAATGTAAAGAGAATATGACTAAAGTATCTTATATGCATATATACAAATGTCATAACGTCATGTAAGCAACACCTTCATGTCACCTTCTAGTAAGACTCACACAGTCACAGCTTAAAATGAGGCATTCAAAAAGAATCTACATGTTCAAAACCCAAGCACTAAAGTAGTCTCCTTCACTGAGCAGCTCACATTTGTAGACCAAACAAATGAATGAGGAAAAGCTAAAAAACAAACATGCTAAGGCTACCCTTACAAGAAAAAAATGTCAGAGTAATGAATGGAGCCTCTTGGGCCCCTGACTTCTGCACTATCATTCATGGGACTAGGAGAGAATCAATGCTGAATTTAAACACTGGCCTTCCACTTCCTGTGAACAGTAGATAGAATATGTGTGGTGGTTTGAATAGGTATGCCCCCCTCCCTGTAGACTCATGTGTTTGAGTGTTCATAGAGAGTGCCACTAGAGGAGGTGTGGCCTTGTTGGAAAAGGGATGGCCTTGTTGGAGGAAGGTTGTCTCTGTGGAGCTGGGCTTTGAGGTCTAATATGTTCAGACTAAACTATGCTCCATGTGGGACAAGTTCACTTCCTGTTACCTGTAGATCAAGATGTAGAACTCTCAGCTCCTTCTACAGCACCATGTCTGCCTGCATGCTGCCTTGCTTCTTGCCATGACAATAATGAACCAAACCTCTGAAACTCTATGACAGCACTAATTAAATGTTTTCCTTTATAGGAGTTACCACGGTCATAAAAACAGACATAGGAATCGATGGCATCGAATTGAAGACCATGACATTAACCCGACACACCTGTGAAGACATGATTTTTGACAATGAAGCCAAAATTGTACAAGGGAAAATAGAAAGCATCTTCAACAAATGGTGCTGGCAATACTGGATGTTGACATGTAGAATATTGCAAATAGATCCATATTTATCTATCACCATTCACAAAACTCAAGTCCAAGTAAATCAAAGACCTAAACATAAATCTGGTTACATGGAACCTCATAGAAAAGAAAATGGAAGGATCCTTAAATGCAGTGGCCCAGATGACCACTTCCTAAATATAATACCAGTAGCACAGACACTGAGAGCAACAATCAACGAATTGGATCTTCTGAAACTGAGAAGCTTCTCTAAGGCAAAGGATGTTGGTAAATAAGACAAAATGGCAGCCTACAGACAGGGAAAAAAATCTTCACCAAACCCACATCTGACAGAGGTCTGATCTCTGAAATATATAAAGAACTCAAAAAACTAGGCATCAAAATACCAAATAATCCTATTAAAAATGGGTTACAGATCTAAGCAGAGAATTTTCCACAGAAGAACCTCAAATGGCTGAAATACACTTAAAGAATTGTCCATCATCCTTAAACAACAAGGAAATGCAAATCAAAATGACTCTGAGATACCATCTTACATCTGTCAGAATGACTAAGATCAAAAATACTGATGACAGCTTATGCTGGAGAGGATGTGAAGTAAGGGGAACACTCCTCCATTGCTGGTCGGGGTGCAAACTTTACAGCCACTTTGGAAATCAGTGTGGCAGTTTCTCGGAAAACTAGGAGTCAGTCTACCACAAGTCCTAGCAATACCACTCTTGAGCATATACCCAAAGGATGTACAATCATACCACAAGGACATGTGCTCAACTATGTAATAGCAGCACTATTTGTAATAACCAAACGTGAAAAGAACCTAGATACCTCTCAGCCAAAGAATAGATAAAGAAAATGTGGTACATTTACACATGGAGTATTACTCAGTGATTAAAAAACAATGACAATGATATCTTGAAATCTGCAAGAAAATGGATAGAACAAAAAAAAAATACTGAGTGAGGTAACCCAGACCCAGGAAAATGAACACAGTATGTACTCACTCATAAATGGATATTAGACATAGAGCAAAAGATAAAAGATAAAGGCTACTCCGATCCACAACCCCCGAGAAGCTAGGTAACAAAGAGGACTCTAAGAGACTTACATGGATGCCCCTAGGAAGGGGAAATAGATAAGATCGCCTGAGTAAATTGGGAAGGAGGTTGAATGGGAGGCCGAGGAGAACATTAGGGAACAGGATTGTTGACCTGGGGAGGAACAGAGAGGGAGAGCAAGGAAAGAACTATCTCGACAGAAGAAGCCATTACGGAGTTAGGGAGAAATCTGGTGCTGGGGAAATTCCCAGGAATCCACAAGGATGAACCCAGCTAAGACTCCAAGAAACAGTGGAGAGAGGGCCTGAACTGGCTTCCCCTGTAATCAGATTGATGACACCCTAATTGTCATCATAGAACCTTCATCCAGTACCTGATGGAAGCAGATGCAGTGATGCTAAGCACTGGGCCGAGTTCCCAGAGTCCAGTTGAAGAGAAGGAGGAAGGATAATATGAGCAAAGGGGTCAAGATCATGATGGGGAAACCCACAGAGACAGCTGACCTGAACTAGTGGGAGTTCACTGACTTTGGACTGAGAGCTTGGGAGCATGCATAGGATCAAACTAGGCCATCCGAATGTGGGAGACAGTTCTGTGGTTTGGGCAATTTGTGGGATGTCTGGCAATTAGACCAGGGTGTATCCCTAGTGCATGAACTGACTTTTTGGAGCCTATTCCCTATGAAGGAATACCTTGCTGAGTCTCTATACAAGGGGGAGGGGGCTTACTTCAGCCTCAACTTGATATGTAAGCCTTACCCCTTTCTGAGGAATGGATGGGAGGTTGGGATGGGGGAAGATGGCGAGAAATGGGAGCTTTTTTTGTTTTATGAGACAGGGTTTCTCTGTAGCTTTGGAGCCTATCCTGGAACTAGCTCTTGTAGACGAGGCTGGCTTCGAACTAACAGAGATCCATCTGCCTCTGCCTCCCGAGTGCTGGGATTAACGGCATGAGCCACCACTCCCCCTCCCCTTTTTGTAAAATTAAAAATTTTAAATAATAATTAAAAAAAACTTTAAAAAGAGTTTGCCATGGTCATGGTGTCTTTTCACAGCAACAGAAACCCTAAGACAATGTGTAATATGGAAAGTCAGCTACAGCCACCCAGTGACTCCCTCCTGCCTCTACAGAAAGTGGGTTAGTGCATGCCAATCTGAACACATGTCAAGCTGGGCCAAACTGGATCAGCAGCAGCAGAACCGCTATGAAGGTGCATAATCAAATTACTAATGACAATAACCACACAGTCATCACTGGGTAAGCACCTGGCATGAGGAGTCACATGATCACACAGAGAACCCCAACTCTTTCCATGATTCTTTTTCCTTTCTCATAAAGCAAAGATACCAGATCTCCAAGTCCAGAATGAGATAATGAGCCTTAATTAGTCATTGAGAAAGGGGAGCATTTACTACTTTGTTTTGAAATAATCCCAACCATCAAAGGCTGTCAAACTGGGGTTGTCTTCTTCATTCCCATCTTGGCAAAATGACCCACATTATCTGAAAGGCCCCTATCCTCTTTGTCATCCATCCCCCAGAGGAGAGGTGCAAGCGTACCTGTTTCCACAAAGGAGGACCATACCCTTGAGCAAGGATGCATTTCTGGGTCAAACTGGGTCAAGCCAGATCAGCAGCATCAGAGCTGCTATGTAATTCTGTAATCAAGTCAAAGCTGGTTCAGCCCACAGCCATTTAATCTGGGGGAGACGAGATTTAGCTGAGTTGAAAGGCGGGGGAAGCAAGCTTGCAGAAAAGGGCTGATTTCAGTGAGACACAAATTCATACTCACTAAATGCTTTAACACTGCAGAATCAATTAAAATGAAATGGAGGAAAAGGCACGAACGGGATGGCAGCCGACCCGGTTGTCAAAACAACAGGAGGGAGCAGGAAGTGGGGAGACTTACAGGGAAGTGGGTGCAGAGTAGAGGGACCACAACCCAGAGGCTTTCCCTTAGGCCTGCAAAAGTGCATGTTTCAGAGTCCCAGCAGGCTCAAGGGGCGAGGGAGCAGTGTGTTCTGGATACCGGTCAGGAGTTCTCAAAACTGAGTGATGTCCAGAATCAGCTTTGCCCACAAGGTAGGGAGTTAAACATAGATTCCGAAAAGGACTTCCTAGGACAGAACTCTGCTAGCTCTGGGGTAACCTAGGAATTGGGCCGTCTAATCATCCAAGGCCCTGGTGGGTTGGGGACCACACTTTGAGAAGCAAGGTTTATACCAATGATTTTAAGTTATACCCTTTCATTTCCCCCTGTGACCTGGAAGCTGCAATGGCCACAGCATCGCACATCCTTAGGATTGCTGCAGTAATCTTAGAGACAGAGGACAAAAAGAAGGCCTTTATATTTATATAAAGGGCTTTTGTATAAGGGGAAGAATCAACAGAACACAGGGATTCCGAGTACACAGGGAGAAAATGGAAAACTCTCAGCCTCCTGGCATAGATAGCCCATTTCCCACGGGACAAAGAATGGTTCGAAATGGAGCTGGGCCTCTTTGGCATATGATTTGACAGCTCTTTATAAGACTAAACACAGTCTCACCATATGATCTGGCCTTCATGTTCCCTGGAATGTTACCCAAAGAAGTTGAAAATTTACATTCACACAAAACCTGCACATAGATATCTACGACAACGTGATTCACAACTATCCAAGACACCCCTCCATAGGTGGATGGACAAACGGACCATATTGCATCAAGACAAAGGATTTTATTCAAGAGGGAAGCAAGTGAATTCTCAAGCCATGGAGAGAGAGAGGAAAATAAAACACATCGTGTGCTAAGTAAAAGAAGCCAGGCTGAGAAGACCACATACCATATGATCCAACTTTATCACATGCTGGGAAAGACAGATGAAGGAGGCAGTAAAAGGACAGTAGTTTCCAGGTGTGGGGAGCAGGAGTGAACATTTGGGGCAAAGCAGCATTTAGAGCAGTGATTATCCTGTAGGCTACTAGAATGGCAGGTGCATCTCATTGTGCATTTACCCAAATCCATAGAACGTACAATGTCAAGGAGAAGCCTAGTGTAAATTATGGTTTTGGGGGGTAAAGATGTATCTGTGTAGGCTTATTGATTATAAATAACTATGCCACTCTGGTGTAGGATGGTGATCGTGAGCAAGGCTGTGCATAAGAGTAGAAGGCGTATGGGCACTGTACTTTCTGCTTAATTTTGATGTGAGCCAAACGTATCTCTAAATGTTGAATTTCATCCATGAAGAAGTGGCTGGAGACTGCTTCTTGTCTCATGAAGTATGGGCTGTGCCGGGGAGGCTGAATGTTGAGATGTAGCTTGGGGAATAGAGTAAGAGTAAATCTACTAGCCAGGCATTTCCTAATGGGTTCATGAAGAAAGGCAAGAGTGAAGGGGCTGGAAAAAAAATACGTGGTCCAGGCTCTCTTTCTACCACCCTTACTGAAAAGAGAAGACAGATCTCAGTGAGGAAGCTATCTGTCTGTGCTGTTTGAAAATTTCAAGGATGTCTTAATCCTCACAAACAGTCCAAACAGGTGCATAAACCTGCAAGTTAATCAAGGAAGCCCGCCCCAGCATCTCTATTCCCTGGGTGAGGCCTCCTAATGCACCTTAATGCAGGATCTCCCGGCCTGCCCCTAGTAAGGGGCTTCTCTCCTTCATGAGAGTCCTATAAAATGCATAAATATTCCTCAAGGAACTGAGAGCGCTCCTAACCGTCTTTAGTAGACATCATAAAATGAAGGATAAAATGTGTGAAAGGAGATTGGGCATGATGACAGTTCGAGGTAGGAGAGCAGTGAATTTCCTAACCCCTCCCTGGCTGATTTTTATAGCAGAAAGATTCTGCCTGGAGTTGGGAGCCTTCCTGTAAGAAGAAAACTGAGGAAGGGGCTTCCAGTCTCTGCTCAGAGACTCCCAGACAGAGCCAGGGACAGAAAACTTGCTTATGCTCTTATAACAAATGGCATACCAAACTGACTTTATGGCCCAAATGGAGAATTTCACTGTTCTTTGATTGCCTGAGTGATGAAGATGCAAACCAGGATATACTAATCAAGACTGTGATTGAGATGAATTTGGCCCTGTCAACAAGGAGCCCCCAAGCCCACACACCCTGTGCATCCAGAGTCCAGCTTGTTGATGGAAATCACACCTGAGATTTGTCTACCAACTGGAAAAGAACTCTAAAGCATGCTAACAGGCAAGTGTCAAAGCCAGCGTGCGGAGGTGAGCATCCATGGACCAGGAAACAGGGCCCGCTCCAGAGAGCTGTTTTCTAGAATGGGTGCTTATGATGGGTTAGCAGGGAACACCTGCAGACCATAGAACACAGCGGGGTGACTGAGCTGGCAGAATATCCCACAGCTAACAGACCACAAAGCCCTTAGCTCATGTTCTGGCATGCAAGAGGCGCATAATAAACAGCAGCTCCTGGCAGTGGCAGCATCGAACATGTACAGAGGAGCTACAGCTGCCAAGAGCTGCTGTGTATTAAGCTCCTGTTGCATGCCAGGATGTGAGCAAGGGACTTTTCATACATAACATGGTTTAGTCCCTCCGTGCTAAACTTGAGACTGACTACCCTGACCTATAGACATATGCATATACTCAGGATGATGAAATAATATTCAGACAACCTGGGTCTAAGGCACTTATTCCTGGCCCATTATCAATATCCAAGGCCCTCGAATCTCCTAATACTTGGGTTCTTGTTCCATGATCTGTACATTCTTTTGTCTGGATGGCCATGCCATGACAATATGGGATCTAAGAACATAAGACTCCTTGCTTCTTAGGTTCACACGTCCAACTTTGCTCAGGACTCCCTGGGACCCCAGCATAGCTCATCTTGCTCATATTGACATGAGGACCACTGCCTTCTATCTGTCTGGGCTTCATAAGCAAAACCAATGAGGGGTTTGTGGGTACACACCAACTGGCCAACTTCAACATAGACCTTCACACGCAAGTCAAACCTAGGAAACTGGGAAGGTTTCAGTAGCTGCTTTCTAGATCAGTGTTATGATAGACTCACTGATAGTACGTCAGGGCCATGGGTCCTAGGAGGATGAACGGGTCTCTTAGGTGAGCAGAGATGAGTAGAATTTTTCCTATAAGTTTTGCTCTCTGGCAAGATGGCGGGTGACTAGCAATGCTTTGTGCAGATAACCCAAGATTCCTGTGTGGTTCAGTGTTGCCCCAAAGGTACAGCAACAACCTAAGAAATGAGAAAGAAATCAAATACAGAAGAACAAGGCTAGAAGACTAGGGGCAAAGTGAACAGAAGCAAACTTAGAAGAGAGGCTTCATGAAAATTCTGAAAGAATTGACAGGTATTGGAACAGAAAAGTTAGCAAAATTATTCAACATGAAAACAAGATGAAAAACTGGTCATATTCCTCTTTCCGTAAGTATGGATGAGGTTTATTCTTAAGATAGCACTTATCATAGAAATGAAACAAGGGAGTAGAAGAATCTAAAAATGATGCTTGAATTGCTTGCGGAAGAGTTTAGAAAGATTTACTGAAACATATGAATAAGCTATATCTAGTCCATGGGCAGGAAGAGACAATACCATAAAGATAACACTTTGAGGAGAATTAACCTATATATTCCCTGATATTCTAATAAAAATCCATAACAAGGCAATTGTGGGGCTTTTACCACTTTTCTAGGTTGTCTTAGAAATAAGTAATTAAATGTATAAGTGGGCACATGCACACACATATATAAAATGTGTGGTTTATTTAAACCAAGACAAATATAAATTAAAACCACATTTAGATTCTAATTCAAAATGTATCCAATAATACATAGGGAAATAGCACTTTCAAAATGGTATTAATGTCATAGAGGAGAAATCTTACTGAAGACTGATGAGGTTAAATAAAGCCATGTAATCCCAAGTTTGGATGGAAGTTTAAGAGCCCATGATGTATTGTGTGTACATAAGCCTGTGCCCAGAATACACAGAAGTCCAAAATAGTTTTTCTAACTCTGTTCATTTAATTCCAGAAATAATGACAAAGTCAATAGCAATAAGAGTTCCTAATTCCAGATTATAGTCTTTCTGAAAAACATTAACAAGAGCCAAAAGTGCTTAAACAATCCTGGGGAAGGGAATGTCCAGACTCAGCCTGGAATATCTTTCAATTTCAGGTTTCAGAGATGCTGACAAAGCCTATGGAGCCAGGTAAAAAGATTGCAGCTTTAAAATAAAATAATAAAATAAAATAAAATAAAAATAAAACCTTCTAGCTCAAGAAGTTTCCACTGGCCAAAAATAGGAACCATTAAACACCAATTAGGATGGTGATTAAATTAAAACACAACTGACAAACTGAACCCTTAAATGCATAGTGCACACGTGCGTGCGTGCGTGGGTACGTGCGTGCGTGTGTGTGTGTGTGTGTGTGTGTGTGTGTGTGTGTGTTAGGGGAAATAATCCTTTATGAATTAATTCCAACTAGAACCTAAGAAGGAATGGTAAAATGTCCCTCCCTGGGAGTAATTTCTATCCAGTCAGTCCCTCTAGCCCATGATCTCCATAGACAGCTGTGGTAGTTTGACTAACTGGCTCCCATAAGCTTACAGAGTGGCACTGGTAGGAGGTGTGGCTTTGTTGCCACACACCGATGGTATGACCTTGTCAGAGGATGTGTGTCACTGAGGGGTTAAGTTTTGAGGTCTCATATACGCTCCAGCTATGCCCAGTGTCTCACACCACATCCTGTTGTAGGAAGTGGGTGCCGCACGGTCAAGATGTAGGATTCTCAGCTTCTTCCCCAGTACCATGTCTGCCTGTATGCCACCATGTTGCACCATGATGATGGTGGACCAAACCTCTGAAAACGTAAGCCGTCCCAATTAAATGTTTTTCCTTTGTAAGAATCGCCATGGGCATGGTGTCTTTTCACAGCGGTAGAAACCCTGACAAGGACAAGAGCTGAATGTGGCATGACTCATGGTGATTTTTCATACCGACCTGTGAGGATTTGTTTCTCCTCATCCTTCCCCCCCCCCCCATGAGCTTGAGTGTTACCAAGTCAGAAACTATTTATAAGAAATACAATAAACCCAGGAATATGTTAAATGATACTGTGGCGATATGATAGGAAAATCTTGATACTATACTTCAAGTTTGAAACCACCCCAACAAGCTCTCTGAGAACACTTGGCCCCAGATGGTGGACTATCTGGGCAGGCAGAGAATAGCTAAAAGGAAGTGGTCGCGGAGCAGCCCTAGCTCCTACCACAGCCCCTGCTTCTTGGATTAGCACACTAGGAACTGCCACTGTCACGTGCTGCTACCACCAGGAGCTGAACTGCACCACCACCCCTCCCCTACCTTGACGAATTGAGACCATGAGCTGAAATAAATATGTCCTTGCTTAGTTTTGTCTGTCAAGGGTCGTAGTCCCAGCAACACAAAAATTAACAAAATTCAACAGAAAAACTAGTGAAGAACCGAACTGAATTTTGATTCAAAGTTTCTACTACCCGCATTTAAGAAATTTTCTTAATTTCTTAAATGTCTTAACTTTTAAGAATTGTGTATATGAAGTCATTCTACTTTAGATGTGGCAATCACACGAAGCACACTTAAAGGAATTTTTAAATATTAGCCCAGGAACAAAACTGATGAAAATAGCATAGAAGACAATGGTGGGAGACAACCTGCCCCACTGAGCACCAAGAATTATTGGAGAGCTATTGTCACCACGGGAGAGTGTGACAACCACGCAGGAAGAGACACATTGACGAATGGAGCCGAGCACAGGACTGAGAAATAGATCCATTATGTGTGTACACACAGTTTTTGACAGAGCTAATTTTTCAGGTGAGTAGGAGACAGTAAGACTAATCGATACTTGGTGCTGAGACAATTAAATTGATTATCCGCATGGAAAAATAAACCATTCAAGAAGAGAAGATCAATAAATTCGACCGCACTAAAATTAAGAATTTCTGTTCATCAAGACAGCTGGGAAAGAGGCTGGAAAGATGGCTCCTTGGTTAAGGGAACACGCTGTTTTTTTCCTGAAGACCAGGGTTCAGTTCCCAGCACCCATGTCAGGTGTGGCTCACAGCCACCTACAACTTAGCTCCGGATATTTCACACTGTCTTTTAGCCTCCATAAGCCATTATACAGATACTATACATGCATATGGACACATAAATAAAAAATAGTTCAAGTTAGGAACGATCCCTTAACATACATGTGTGTGCATGTGTGCATTGATTAGCTATGATTGCCTGCTCAATGGGATTAAAATACGCCAAGAGCAATATTAACTCCTTCGAGTATAGCTGTGAGGACATCTCCAAAGAGGATTAACTGTGGGAGACAGAGCCACTCTAAATGTGGGCACCAACTTCCCACGGACTGAGGTCCTGATCTAAGGGAAATGAGAAAGCCAGCTAAGCACCAGCATTCATCTCCATCTACTTACACATCTGCCCAGATGTGAGCCAGCATCCCTCGCTCCTCTAGCAATGCCTTCCCCCCTATGATAGGTAGCTCTTTCAAACCATAAACAGAAGTAAACCCTTCCTTCCTTAAGTTGCTTCTTAGCAGATATTTGGTTCCCATGGTGAGAAAAACAGCTAATGCAATATGCTAATAATAATAATAATAATCAATTATTAGAATTCAGAATGTATATTTAACCCCAAAATCCAAAATGACACAATCCAAACTAAAATATGTGAAATACCTGAATAAATATTCTGAGATTACTAAAAATTGTGTTTGTGTGTGCGTGCATTATACCATGTGCAGGAAGTGCCCCAAGTCACCAGGTTCCCTGAAGCCAAAGTTACGGGCAGTTATGAGCAGCCCAGCATTAGTGCTGGGAACCAAACTTGTGTGCTTTGCAACTGAGTCATCTCTCCAACTCCCTGAACACGGACAGAAAATAACTAAGAAGCTTATTTCTGCACTATGTGAAGAAATGCTTGATTGAAGATAAGATAGCGTCTTATAGGCTAAAGCTGTATTTAGAATATCACAATAAAACATACTAGTGAAAAGGTACATTAATGGCAAATTCTACCAAGTTCTTGGGAGAAGGCTAGCTCATTTCCTTTGGAAAGCAAATAAACATTCCTTTGCTTTGAGTGTTACTTGTAGCTTGGTAGGTCTACTCCTACACAATGCCACATTTGCTTCCAGATATGCTTAGAGCAATGTTTACAGATTTTTTTTCCCTAAAAATGAATGGAAACAATCCAAATATCCACTAATGCAGAAATACATGTGGTAGAGTCACACAAGGGTATAGTATGTCGTAGTGAAAACCAATGGCAGTAGATAGGTCATCATGAATGACCTCTACAAGCCCCATAAGAGAAAGCAAACTGCATACAAATATTTATAGCAAGATACAATTATCAAGTAAAAGGGAACAAACAAGAAATCGGAGCAGCGCGTTGTTGTTCAGCCTAGATACATAGAGGATTGTTCTAGAGATCCACAGGTTCATGTGGCCCATGAACAGGAAATGCAGAAGGAAGAGCACGGGTAGTATTAGTCTCAGAATGTCCTATACTAGCTTTTGATGTTGTGACTGTTTCTTATTATTACCTTTAACCACTTGTGTATTTTACGTATCTGTTCCTAAAGGTAAGTTTGAATGGCTCCCACATGAGAGTGTCATAGAGTAGGAAGAGATGGAAATACCATGCCCACGACCCACAGCACAGCTGCAAGGATCAGCATCCAAGAAGATTCTTGCTGACAATGCAAACACATTCCCGAGCGTGTGAGGTTATAGACAAAGTTCTCCCAGGCTGGCAGCAATAGATGAGGCTAAATTTCCATTTGTCCATAAAACATGGGGCTGCCTTTGCTAGCAAAACCACAAAGTCACTGCTCCAAGCCAAACTGGATGACCTAATCCAGATGCTGGAGCTATGCTGGCCTGCACAGACCCTCCACCCTGCTGCCTCCAGTTAAGCCTCTGGAAGAATGTCTGAAACACTTCTTGTCATCAAATTACACAAATACTTTTGATCTCTAACTCATACCCAATACTTCTCTGGGTATTAGGAGTGTAGAGATTAGCAAAATAATGTCCTTGTCCTTTACAACACCAAATAGAAAAAAGATGGAGAAGAGAAGGAACACGAGGTAAGTGTGTCGTGCTCTCCCTCTGGCAAAGTTCCTGCCACTGGACTAGACACACCACAATGAGGCAAGAAAGAGTGGCTCACGGAAACCACATACTGACAGTCACTGCACCTCTGTAGTAGGCAATTTCAGAATCTCAAAATCAAGTGATGCCCAGAGGATTTTCTATTTCTGCCTACTTTTCTTGTGAATTATATATATATATATATATATATATATATATATATATGAAAGAAATTACCTATAAGTCACCAACCTTTAAAACAATATGTTGTCATAGGTAACTACTTGACCCAGCCTAGATTCACTTACAAGAATACCAATTGAGGGACTGAAGTCAGCCTATGGCTCTGTCTGTGAAGACTTACCTTGATTGGTGATAGATTTAGGGGGCCCAGCCCAATGTGGACAGCACTGTCCCTAGGTAGTCCTGAGATATATAAGAAAGCCAACAGAGACTGAGCCATAGAGTGGGTAAACCAGGAGTTGGCACCCCTCCATGTTTTTTTACCTAGACTTACCCCAGGGATGGGTTGTCATCTATAGGTGTAAGTGAAAATAAACATTTTCCCACCCCAAGTTGCTTTTTGCAACAGTGTTTTACCACAGCAATAGTAAAACAAACTAGAATATATGTCTAAGGATGGAAAGAAAGATAGGCCAGGGATAGAAAAGGAAAAAAGGAGGGATGGAGGAAGGGACAGAAGAAAGGAGGAAGGGATGGAGGGATGGAAAAGGGGGCAGAAAATAGACTAAGACATGTCCAGACGTAGAGGACCCAGGAGCTCCGTGTCTTAGAGTCCCTACCACTTGACATTCTTCAGTGAATTTATCCTGTACACCCACAACCAGGCAGATGAAGTCAGCAGAAAGTCCATACAGTTCATCGTGCTGAAATTCATTTTTTTTTCAAGGCTAGTTGACAGACCCACATTTGGATGGGGAAATGATAGGAAGGAGTGAGTCTTGTGACTGATAAGCTTCATGTGGCCTAGCCGCCACATGAGGTGGGTTACCACCACCATAGCTAAAGCTAAGTGGCCAAGAGTTCAAGAGACGGGACTTTTCCCAAGGGAGTTTGAGCAAGCACATTCTAAGCCTGCTTAGGCTGGAGAGTAGGTCACTGTGAAGATGGAGTGTCCGAATAAGAATGGAAAGGGGGCCATTAGCTGAAAATATATACAAGATGATAGGACCCCAGCTCCTCTCTCGCCATGCCCTTTGTCAATAGTCCTTTCTCTAATCCAGCAGGGCACTCGGGTATTATTGTTCTCTGGCGACAGAGGAATGAAGGGACTAAGAGTTCAGTCATCAGGGATAGCATAGAGCTGTGAGGCCGTAGCATTAAAACCTAACTAAAATTGACAACTAAACATGATGCTACAGGACAACAGAGCACCCAGAATGGCTCCCAAACAGGAGATTTAGCAAATCCCTGGGGAAACGGACTAACCCAAGGGGAACAGCCCTCACATATGAACATTTGTGGTGGAAGAAAAAGAGTCAAAGACACAGCAGGTGGCAGCTCCATCTCTGTACGCATTCCCAGGTGACCGTCTCTATGCAATCACACTGGAAACCCTGGTCCCAGTTGGACATTTGTCCCAAATAAATGAGTGGACCCCCAAGAATCACCAAGCATTGAACAATTACCTGTCAGAGTAGACAGAAGTCATGAAAGAACCAAGACACAGATGGAAGGAAGAAGGGGAATGAGTGCAATATCCTCAGAGGAAAAACATTCCAGGTGCACCACGGAAAACGTGTTTTGCTAATAAATATGTAAAGTATAGCAGAAGGATGACAAAGAGACACATACTTACAGATTGAAAGAGTTCATTGGAAACAGAGCTTGTGACAGGGGAAGAGTCAAAAAGAATGCCACATTGGTATGAAATATCACATTATCAGGGACAGGCAGCACTTTAAAAAGTATCATCTATGGATTTTTAGAGGGGGGGGGTTCTAATAAAAATAAAGCAGGAAAGAAGGCGGGAGCCACAGAATAGAATATTCTGTATAGTCCATAAAATAGACTGGATGTTCCTCCTGAGCTGGTGGCCAAGGAAGCCTCAGGTGAGAACTGTGACAGCTAAGTGTGCATGTCAATGTGTTTGACTCTGGAATCAAGTAAGACACACAATTTTGGTGGGACTGTGAGGATATAACCTAGAAGAATTGGGCATTGGGGAAAGACCCTGTTCCAGACAGAAGAGGACTGAAAACCCAGCTGGGCAGGTGATTCAGGGCCTAACAGACCTCCTAGGGCTTCTGTGGTGTCTCTGGGTAGCATTGAACCACAGCCACCTTCTCAGAGGCTAACTTGGCAACACTGGCTCCCTGACATTTCTAGTGTCCAGGAGAGGCCACGCAGCTCTGAGCTGACTGGGTGCTGCAAACCCAGCATCCCTCTGGATGCAGCTTCTGTTCCCTTCTTTTTATTCATCTGATAAAGCCACACTGAAGACCAGCACGCTCCCTCTGGTCACACAGAGGCTAAGGTTACTCTCTGGGCCTCCTTGTCCCATCACGCCATAGTCTCCTAGGTTGTGCTTTGCCCTGAGCACTGTCCCATCTGTAACGAGCACAGTCAGTGCCTGGGAGGAGGTCAACACCTGTGGTGATGGAGGTCCAGATTAGAGTCTCCTGGGAAGATGTGGGGCAGCAATAGTCAGCACATGACCCCCTGTGTCCTCTCCTTCTCTTAAAAGTAAGCCTTAGAGCCTGGATGTCAACTAGAGACAGAAAACCAAGTCGTTTTTTTCTCAACCCTCCCCAGGCTCGCGATTACTCCCTCAGCATTTTGAAGCAACTCCTCTCTGTTCTATAATGCCAGTGGCGGGTTGGCCTGTGATGTCTGGTTTTGTTCTCTTGCCAGGAACATCCTTATGTTGTTTCTTTTCCTCTTTTAAGTTGCTCTATTTGCCTTTGGAGTTCTGGTATTTCACCAGAAAATGATTCAGTGAAGGTCAATTGGTCAATTTCTAGTAAACGAGCCCAATATGTGGTAGGTCCCTTTCACCCTCCAAATCGTTTGTAGGTAATCAGAGCTGTGGAGAGTTCAAGAGCGGAACAGCTCTGTCATGAATCAGCATTTCACACTGCTCTTCCTCCGTCCTCTGGATCTTATCACTCCTGAGGTGTTCCCTGAACCTTGGCAAGGGTGACATAGATGTCTCCTTTGTAGCTGAGCCTTAAACTATCACTCATTCTCAGAGCTTTGATTGGTTATGAAGTTTCAGATTTTGATATCACCTTATAAAGTTCCAAAGAAACTCCCCTGTTCACTTGAAATGCCATTTGTAGACTCAGATCTCAATTCCGAGTTGAACGGCCATCTCTATGGTAATAATTTCACACCTGGGAATACAACACATTTCTCAATTCATTTAGGTTTTCCTTTGATATCCATTAACCAGACATCATAAATTTGCCGTGAAGTTTGCCTTGCAATAGGTTTATTCTTAGACACCTGGTAGTCTCTGCATTGTTCTAAGGTCATATTTTCTCTCGGTTCTCTGCTGGCATGTGGAGCACTGGTGTTTGGTCTCTGGGAACCTTAATCCCTCATGCAGTCCTACTGTGGCTGCAGATTCTTCTGCATTTCATGTAAGGAGGCTCATGTTACATAGGGAAAATCCTTGTTTTCTCGCCCCAATCTGAACACACCTAGGTTTACTTGTCACCTTTTTACTCAGATTTCAGCTCAAAAGAAGGAAGAGTCAGCAGGCTTTCTAAACAAAGCCTTCACCAAGAAATGCAATGGTTGTTAAAGATTTGGGTAGAAGCCTATCAAGATGGGATGTGTCCTTTGCCTCAGTTGTTAAAGAGTTTTCCAAAACTAATTATTGATCATTACCAAATAGTTTTCCTGCAGTGTATGCTACATTTCCCCCTGTAAATATAGCATAACAAATACACTGATGGCATTTTTTCTGTATGTAAAAGCAAAGAGCCTTTATTCTTACAGAAGTTTGCAAACTTGGACTCTCCGTGTGCCCAATGTATTAAAGTGGTCGGAGAGCCCCGAGCTCAGTTAGGGCTGGGTTTTTATAGTAGCAAAGGTGGAGGTGAGAAACTTCTAAGGTTCAGGACCCATGATTGGCTAACATTTGACTAGTGGTGTCCTGGTGAAAAGTGATGGCTGTGTGTTTGCTAGCAAGTGATCCTATCTACAAGGACTGGAACATTAGGAATTTCCTTTGGATGGTCTGTTCCTGAGTGGTCCCTGGTAGTCTTTGTTTGTGGTCTTTCATGGAACCAGATACTGAAGGAATTTAAAGAGAACCCGTGTTTTCATTCCTTGACATACTGTTTCACCATGATATGCTGCTTTCTTACATATTAATTCAGTGAGCCAATATCTTATCAAGGATTTTTATTGCTATATTCAAACCAAGGGAAGCCTATGTTTAATTCTATTCAAATGTCCCACTTCAAGATGACAGCCCTATTAGACAATACAGAATGCCAGAGAGCCTCAAAAGGTAAAACATAACAAAGAGAGAGTCCAGTGGAACTGAATTTAAAAGCTAGAATTTAATTTGACATGTGGAAGTGTTAGCATTTGACTCAAATGTCATTCAAATGAGCACTGAGAAAACAAATATGGTTGAATAAAGGAATAAATCAGGTGATGGCATGGATCAGTCGAATAACTAATGGTCGGAATGTGAGGCTAGATTCTTGCTTCCCACCGCATCCCCAAATCACTCAAATCAAATGACTTAAACGCAGCAAATGAAATAATAGTAAAAGTATGAGATGAAGATCATCTCTTATATCTATGTTTTAGTCAAATTTTGTAAGCTACTGTAATAGTTGGTTTTAAGGTCAACTTAGATTCACAAGCTAGAACCACCTGAAGAGGTACTGTTACCTGAAGAATTGTCCCGACTGACTTAACTGATGTGTGAAGACCAAGCCCAAGTGTGGGAGACAAGGCCAGGTAGCAGTCAGGATGAAAGTGTGTGGCAGGAAGACAGTGACTTGCCCCTCCCCCTGCCCCCATCCTTTTGCTGCCAAGTTGACTTATCCTGCTGTTGTCAATCACAATCGCCTACAACAGAACCAGTTTCCCCTGCCTCCACCTTTGACTACAACCTGGCAGCTCTCCAGGAGCTTTCGAGGTTTTCAGCACTAGATTGGAACTGCTGAGGCACCCAACCTTGAGGGCCAGGAAACTACCCATTCTCAGTCTCTCCAGTGTAAGGCAACTGTTGCTACTCTGTTTATGTAAGGTGATTTAATAAATAATAGATAGATGATTGATAGAGGATAGATGATAGATAGATAGATAGATAGATAGATAGATAGATAGATAGATAGATAACCACTATCAGTCCTGTTCCTCTAGAAAACACTAATACAGTTACTTTTACCTTTTTTCTAGGAAATAAATGATTTATTTTCTCAAATTTCCAGTTCACTTATGTTTGAGACAATGTTTATGTATCCCAGGCTGGCCTCAAACCCACTATGCCTCAGGGAACAGCCTTGGATTCCTGTTCTTGTTGCTCACACCTACCACACGCTGCGATTTCAGGCACACATCACTGTATTTATCTGTGCAGTGCTACAGCTACACCCCAGGGTGCTGTGCTGGCTTCACAAGCACTTTACAACTGGGCTCACTGGAGCCCAGACTTTCTATCCTAATAGCTGCAGTGTTTTGAAAGAGAAATGTCCCCCCATAGGCTCAGGTATTTGAGCAGCTGGTCTCCAGTTGGTGGCACTGTTTGGGGACAGTTAGGAGGTGTGAAGTCACTGGGAGTGAACTTAGAAAGCCTCTGTCACACCTCCAGTTTAGCCTGTGCTTTGTGTTTGTGCTTGAAGGTGTGATCTCCCAGCGTCCTGCTCCTGCCACCACGCCGGCCACGCACTGCCATGCCACCTCAACAGAACGGACTCATAAGCCAAAAGAAGCTCTTTCTTCCATAAGTTGCTTGTGGTCATGGTGTGTATCACAGCAGCAGCAAAGTAGCTAGTACCCTAACATAAAGGCTTATGTTTTCCTCCTGTGCTCTTAAAAAGCTACTTTTGACCTTCGCACTATATCTCTTTGTTGTCTGTATTCGTGTGTATGCGATTGAGATGCACACACACACAGAATCCCTTATCTTTCTAGATTCACTGCCCAACTTCTGGAACCACAGACCATCATACACCTTCCAAACCTGACCCCACTGTGGTTTTAGACTCAGCACTCTGTCTTCCGGTTTCTAACTGGTTGTTGTTTATTTTTGAAGTTAAATGTGAAAGGAAACAAAAGTCAACCTATCTTTTGTTCACCAGAGGGTACCGATTAAGATAAGCTCAAGGGAGGAAGATGCGGTGGGGGGGGGGGGGCGATCCCTGAAGCTTGCTGGCCAGAAGCTCCAAGCCAGTGAGAGACCAAATCTCAAAATACATGGTTGAACAGCATTCCTGAGAAATGGTCTCCAACTGCATGCATACATGTATGTACCTGTATACACACATGTGTATACATAGAAAGAAACGAAACAGAACAGGGTAACCTCCGTATCTGTGTGTGAATTCTGAAGTGGATGATCACAGGGTGTGGCTGGAGAAAGAACTCCGTCTCCTGGTACTGAACAGGCAATCACAGTAAGACCTGTTGTTGGGCTTGGATTCCATCTACCCTGTCTTCAGAAAAGCACATTCCTTCCCCCTAGGCATAGGATGCGTACATCTCATGCAAGGTGTAAGGATCTTTTTTTTTTCCTTGTTAGCATATAGATTTTTCTTGGGGGGGGCGGTTTCGAGACAAGGTTTCTCTGTAGCATTGGAGCCTGTCCTGGAACTAGCTCTTGTAGACCAGGCTGGCCTCAAACTCACAGAGATCTGCCTGCCTCTGCCTCCTGAGTGCTGGGATTAAAGGTGTGTGTCACCACCACCCAGTTTAGATTTTATTTAAAAAGCATTTTTTCACATGTTATTCCTTTTTCACCAGGCGGCCTATGGAGGAGTAGAAGCTTGGTGGGGTTTGAGATGAACACTTGGGTCCATAGGCCAGTGACATATCCAGACAATGCTTAAATGTTTTTGGTGCTCTGGCTTCAGTAGGCCATCAAGGCCAGCAAGTGAAGCCTGGTCTCACCGCTGCCATTTCTGAGTGTTTTTCTCTCTTTATATCAGAAGGGTATAGACCATAAAATCCAGCATTCCTTTTAATACAGAACATCAGTCTCGCCCAAGTGGAGTGTGTAAAATCTGGTAATGAGGTACGATAAATCTACTTTCTGTGAAGATCCGGGGTCCATAATCCCACATTTAATTAACATGCCCGAGACAGTGCAGAGCCACTTGGTTTCAGCCCAGTTCTCTCTGGAGTGCACACCATCGCTCAGTTGCTCCCTGTTGGCACACCTAGGGCTGTCCAAGAGCATATACTGAACAGAGCTGGCTCAGACCCAGCCCAGAGACTAGGGACAGCATCCTTCTTTCTTCTCCCCTCTCTGAGATGCAGAAACAGGCTCTCCCAGCCCCAAGACTGGACAGCAGAAAACTAGGAAAGATGTTCAGGACCTGCATGAATCCAAACCAGGGCCAAGGGTGACATGTGAAAAAATGCCATGGGTCTCTTCAATGCTGTACTAGTCCTAACCCAGAACCTCCCAGGGATAAAGTTAGAGTCCAAGGAAGGAAACCCAAAACCTTCCCTGGGTGACTGAACACCACCCCTGAGCTTCCCTGACTTCTCTCTCTTGTTCTCTTTTCAGAGATCGCTTCCCCCTGAGGATGCCCCACAGTGCACAGACATCTACAGTGCCCACTGCATCTTCTAGCAGTATAGCTGAGAGGGCAAGATAGGAGCCAGCTGACAGCAAGGGACCAGTCCTGATAAAGCTATCCATGCAGGGAGAGGGAGGAGTGCAGAAAGGCATGCTGGGAGCCGTTTTGAGTGGCTGCCATTACAAGATGGCATTTGGCCCCGGCCTCGCTTGATAAATAACTCCATATTAGGCAATGCAGTGGAACTGTGCCTCTCGCATATGTGCTTAGGGCCAATTCTGTGGCCAGGAGCATCGGCAGGTGCGCATTGGCCAGTCCAGGTACGGTTTGTTTCTATAATAGAGATTGCAATTCTTCCACCAGAAAACAGGATGAGTTGTTGTGATCTAGCTGCCCACACTTCCCCTGACCGGCAGGGGAACTTCCTTGTGGTCTGGTCTGTAATTGACAGGGATGTTCCCCTGCTTTCTTTCCCACTGGTGGGTCTCCAGAAAAGCAGTTAAAGTATCAAAGTATCAAAGGTTGCTAGGCAGACTCCCTATATAAGCAGCTGCAGCTCAGAGCTCGGGGCCCCTTGCTTTCTGCTCTCCCTATAACCAAGAGGCTCCAATAAAGCGTGATTTGGGAAGAATCCTCGTCTGGTGGTCAGGGAGTTCGCCGCAAAGGCAGGGAGTGTGGAAGGCACAGCAGAGCCAGCAAGTCAGGCTGTGCATCCTACCCTTCCGAGACAGTGGCAAGTCTCACCACTAAACGTGCGCTAGAAGAGGAGGTTTGGGATTGAGTGTTTGTGTTAAGCCGAATACCACTTGGTTTTGTTGTGTTGTTGCTTTGTTTCGGTCTTAAGAAAGTGTGCCTCCATCACTGCTATGATTTTCATCTGGACTTCTCTCTACTTTTTGCCACATTGAAGAGCACACAAGCCGTTGCTGATAATCTTCTATTAACAAGGATGGAAAGAGCAATTCATCTTTGAGGTTCCATCCTCACTGAAAGGAGCATTCAGAGGTTCCTCCAGGGTGACAAGCAAGAAGGCCAGGGACCAACCTACCAGCACCAGTGCAGAGATGGCACCCAGCTGAAAAGGCTAAGGCCTGAACATCTAAACAGTTCCCCCCACCCAGAAACGGACGTGTTGCGATCCCAACCTCGAGGTGACAGTGTTAGAGAGTGAGTGGATCCTAAAAGAATGCCCATGAATGACAGTAGGGCCTGAAATAGTCTGAGTGTCAGCCTGACGGAGCTGAAAGTCATCTAAGTGACAAATCTCTGGGCATGTGTGAGAACATTTCCAAAGAAGTGTAACTGGGATGTGAAAACCTCCCGCGGAAGTGAATGATGCCACTCCAAACTGGTCCCGGAGAATAAGGAAGAGAAACTGATTGAAGCTCCAGCATTCTTTGCTCTCTGCTTCCTGACTGTGGGCACAATGTGATGAGCTCCCTCTAGCTCGCGTTGCCATGGCCTTCCCCACCACAGTGGACTCTTCCCTTACCTGTAAGCCAAAGCAGATCGTCCCTTCCTTCCTAAGGAGTGTTTGCCCGGTATTTTGTCATGGCAAGGAGGAAAGTAACTAATAAAAGGCCCTTGGGAAAGCTGCCCCAGAGATGTCCCTTGTTGCTTCTACTGTGTCTGGAAGCAGTCCTCAACCAACCCCAGCCATGCTAGGCCTCTGGTCATAAACCTCCGGACCCAGCACTGAAGGAAGAAGGATCGGCTGTTCAAAAGTCACCCAGCCTATGCTATTTCGATACAGCAGCCCAAGAGCCTACCATAGCCCAGTACAAAGTCGCCATTCCCCTCTTAGGAGAAGCAAAGGCCTTGGGGACTCTAAACTCCCCTAACTGCCCTAGGTCTCTGTTTCTCCTTCCCACTGTGCACTGTGTTTTTAATAGGACACAGTACAACTCGGAACACCAGCTCAGAGCTGGGCCTGTGGTTGGTCCAGCTTGCCGGCCCCTCCTGATGCTCATGCTTTCAAACGTCTTGTGCTGGGCCATCTCTGTCCTATGCAGACACAGTCCAATTTTGTAAGCAAGTTAGTAAGGACCCAAACAATGGATGAATTAGGTAGATTCTAGGCTTGGCTGTGACTGGCCATCAGTTTCCTGGTCTATGAAGACGGTTCCAGTGCCATGAGTTTGAAAGACACCTCCATCTGAAATGGCAGCTAGGACGCTTATGGGGAAGGCAGCAACCCACACATAGGCACATGAGGGGTACAGTAGTTCTGAGTGGCCACAGAGATGGGGGCCACTTTGTGTACACACTGTCATGCTTAATCTTGGCTGTCAGCTGGATGTGTCTGTAAAGAAGTTTCTAGGCTGGGTTAAAAAGTGAGAGTAGCCCAATTCCATGAGCTGAGGTCCCCAGCTTAAAAAAGAAAAATAAAGAACAAAGGTCTCTATGCATCAGCGTTCATCACTTTGCTTCCTGACTGGGGATAAATTTCAGGTGGCTGTCACAAGCTCTTGCCATCGTGACTTTCCCATCATGATGGACTGTGAGCCCAACTAATCTCTTCCTCCCCTAAGCTGGCTTTGTCAAATAGTCTGTCACAGTGAGAAGCCACTAAGACACCCAAACACAAAGGTATCAAACAACAGGAAGGCACCTGAAGCAGCCAGGCGTGGACATCCCAGACGACTCAGAGAAGAAGCAGGAATGTGTTCATAGGATAGGGAGGTTTCTTCGTAATCAGAAACTGCCCTGGACAGGAACAGCCCAGGCCAGGTATCATTTAGTTTCAAGTTCATGCATCCAGGGACCCACTTAGCTCCTTAGCTAGTGAGAATATTGCCAGTCTAGCCAGGAGGTCTGAGCTTGCTACCCTGCTCCACTTTCTCCAAGGAGACCCATGCGCATTGGCATCTCAACTCTTTGGTCCCACAACTAGGGATGCTTCTGTGGTCTCCTCGCAAACAGCTTGCAGTCTCAGATCAGAACGGATGCTCTGAGGCATGTTGGGAGTTCTGCCAGTTTGGAGGAGGGGCAGATAATTAAGGAAATCATGGTGAATTAAGCTTTCTGCAACGAAGCGCAAACATCTTTTCACAAACAGCAGCACCCTGTTAGCTTATGTTTTGCCAGAGAGAGAGGCAGGGCCTATCCACCGGGTTTTCAGCCTGGTAAAACACATCTGGCTAGGGAGCCAAATATTTAAGGGTCATTAAAATCCCAGACTCCTTTTGCCAAGAACTTTTCTCCTTTGTTTTTCAAGAGCAGAGCAGTTATGGAAAATGCATTCCATATGGTTTGCAAGGCGTCCCTATGTACTCCTTCAAACCACGGCTTTGAAAGAGCTCTTTGATGTCAAGGATGTGTTCAGATTTTATAGACTCCCCCAATGCGGCTCTTAAAGCATCTCCCTTTGAACCCGCAAACATTTGCCAAGAGTAAACAAAACCAAAACCATGAGGGGGTCGAGGGCTTTGTTGCAAACAAAGACCTCAGCTTGATCTAGGGCTTCCAGAGGTTTGAGGCCCCACCCCAAAAAGCCCCACAAAAGATCATGTTTCCCACATAAGTTACATGAAAACAAATGCTTTAATGTATTCATATTTTATTAATAATGTAACACCCTCCCCCACCACCTCCCACCAAGAAGCGGGGACAGAAGATAGTCACGCACTTCAACTATTAACAGAACTTTGGAAAATTGAAGAAGAAAAAAATGTGTCTTTAAGTCAAAAAGCAAAGTTTATTTATAAATTCTTTGCAGCGAGGGTTTCTCAGCTGTAACAGACAAAGCCAATAGGCACAGACCTCGGAAGAGTTTCAAGAGCTTGAGCACAGACCCTCCAGGGTTCACAGGGCAGGGAGGGCATTTGAAAAGGTTTGTTTTGACAGGTGGGGAAACTGAGGACCAGATCTCAGCTCTGGCGGATAGTCAGATCCAGGACTTGAAGCTCCCAACCTCATTCCCTTCCTCTCTCCCTTTTCCTGCTTCTCTGTCCCTTAAGTACTTTCTCCCCTCAGCGAGACAGTGCTTTCTCTAAAGGTGAGATGGGAGGCTGGGTCACATCACTGATGTCCATCTATCTCTTCGGGATTTCCCACGTGTCCAAGCCTTCTACCAGTTGCACTTCCACTGCGCTGCAGCCGCCCTTCCCAACCAAGCCACCCTTCCCCAATGCCGATGCCTCCTGGCCCACTCTGTCCCACCCATTCTGTGTCCAGTTCCTGAGTTCACATAGCTCATTGCCAAGCCAGGGTTTTTGCACCGTATGCCTTTCTATCCCCTTTGCTCCTGCCCAGCGTACCTTTTAGTTCTTAGCCCAAGTAGTTATGTCCAAGGACTTCTGTGGGTATTGAATGTAAAGAATGTCTGCAAAGCCATCAGGGGTTCCTGTGCCAGTTACTGGCTGAACACACCCTACACGCACGAACTTGGCAAAGAACTTCGGGAAGTCGAGAAAAGGGGCCACACGTCATTTCCTGCTGCGACCTAGCGTGCAGCATAGTGCTCAGCTTTAATAGGCACTTGAAAGCATAGCTCACTAAGATGCCTGTCTCCTAGCCTGGGCCCCTTTTAGTCACAGGAAATGAAAAAGGAAAGAAAGATGAAAGGAATGTAGAGGGAGAAAGGAAAGAGGAGGGAGGGGACGGAGGGACGGAGGGACAGAGGGACAGAGGGACAGAGGGATGGAGGGAAGGGGACAAGAAAGAGATGGGGCGAGAAAAGGCTCACTATATTTGGATCTTAAATAGATCTTGCTTTTTCCATGCCTTCCTGGAGCAGGCTTCCCTTAGCCGCTGAGATGCTGCTTTCCTCTAACTCCTTCAACCCTCTTGCCAACCTGTTCTCGGGTCTCCTGGCTACTCTGACATTCCAGGTTTTTCAGAGGAAGTCTGGAAATTTAATTAGGACCAGAGAACCCCAACTTACAAGTAACAAAAAGCTCTCATGGTGGGAACTGAGACAGCTATTTGATATGAGTGGAGCCGGGAATGGGGGGGGGGGGCTGCAACTCTTCTAGAGAATTCCACATTGCCCTGTGCGCCTCCTGAAACTACAGGGATAGGCGTGGCTTCTGAACGCGCATGCGCCATAGCTTTGGTGTCTGAAGGCTCATGCCCTGTCTTCTTGTTGCTTGACTTGGTTCCTTCAGATCTCAGGCGTCTCCCTCGAAAGTTCAAGTCTGAACTTTTCGGTTGTATTTTTTATAATGAGTGAAAGGAAGCTCCCGGAGATGAGGCTGGGACCCACAGAGATGACAAGGTCGTCCATGCCCTTTCTTCTGTGAAGGCCCTGTTGGAGGCGGAGGGATGCTAGTCAAGATCCTGAAGAAGTGTGGAAAGCTACAGCGAGCATTTCTTCCTGTCGTCATTCTACAGACATGTTTGAGAAGCTCATATGTTCCGGGATCTTTTCTGGAATTCCAGAGAAATGAAGACAAGCCCGACTCCCAAGGGAAAAGAAGGCAGTAGGCAAGACTGCAGAACATTTACTTAGGGGTTAGCTGCTGTCTAGAGAAGGTCACATGCTAGCATACAGGACACTTTTCAAGCAAGCACACTGGAAAAGGCTTCCCTAGGCACCGCTGGAGGTGGAGTCGGCTGGGAGATGAGCCAGGTGGTGTTTGCTGTCTGTTTTGTTTAATTTGTTTTTTGAGGCAGGCTGTGTAGCTAAGGGCGACCTTTAACTTCTGTTGCTTCTGCCTCTGCCTACCTCGCACTGGAATTACAGGCAAGTGTCACCACACCCATTTTATGTGGTGCTGGCTGTAGAAACCAGGACCTCAGCCCTGCTAGGCAAGCTCTCTGCAGACTGAGCTACATGACCAATTCGTGTATGTAAGGAGACCTAGGTCTCTAAGCCCAGTTCAGGTACCTTTAGTTGGGTGATTCTATGCCCAACCCTCTTCTCTCTGGTGTGCCTCACTAACTTTCTAGATCCTTCTAGCACTCTATCCATTGCCACCACCACTCCTCCTTGTTAGTTCCCTCTCTTTGCCTAGAACGGACATCCCAACCCTCCCCCCAGGGCTCCCCGCTGAGCTCTGCTGTCTGTGTCCCACTGGCTCTCTGAAGTGGCTCCAGACATCTGAGTAGCAGTGGACATCCCCAGAAGACAGACCTTACAGAGAGCTTCAGCCTGAACCATGAAGACCAGGTACAAAGGGAGAGAGGGAACAGAAAGAGGACAAGTGGGGAGACTGGAGGTGTAGGGGTGAAGCCGACAGTAAGATGTGGAGGGATGAGTACACACAATGACTGGGCTCTGTGACCGTTCCTGGAAGTGGGTACCTTCCTCTTTGGGAGCCTCCAGGAGCACAGCTGAGTTTAAATTCAAGGGAACAGAAAAATGTATTCATGGGGAGCACCAGCTCAAGTGTTCCCTTAGGGATCACATTGGCAGCAGATCTGTATTGAATCCAAGGGTGTGCTGGGGGCCAGAGACAAGGGGAAAGAGGAGTGTCGGTTTCCCAAAAGGAGTTCTGACCTCGGGCCTTAGAAACAGAGTCTGTCAGCCTTCAAATGCTCTGGCTGGGGGTGCGGGAGTTTGTAAATAATTTAATACTGCCAAGTCTAAACAGAAAACAAGCCTGCTGAAAGGAGGGGCTGTGGCGGCTCCAAGTAAAAGAGAGCCCTGGGTAGAGAGCTCTGCAGAGCATGTACCCGAGATGCTGGGGCCTCAGTGGATGCTTATGGGTTAATCTTATAAGAACAAATGCATATATCACTTAATATTGTAGGAGAGAAGTCATGTTATGCATCAGCAGCCAACTACCTCAGCTGCTTCTCCTCCCCTGACTCCTCCCCTGCCAATCCCCCACAGGTACAGGAAATCACACCCCAGACCCTGCACTTCCACACACGGAAGCTAGGAAGCATATGCTATTAGTCACAAGTGACAGACATAAGACTCAGAATGAGGAAGTAAGAAGGGTGAGGGACCCAATACGAGGGCAATCTGACTGTAATGCCTATCACCCCATTGCTTGCCAGGGTTGGTTCAGCTGACCTGGCTGCCTAGACCAGTGTCCCCTCCCTCCCTCGCTACTCCCTGTGTGTCCATTCCGAAGCTGTGTGTTCATGTGAAGAGGACAGAGGAAGAGCTTCCCCGAATAGAGAAGGACAGGTCTTCCTTCAGTCAAGGGTAGATTATAGCTGTGCTCCCTGCTGAAGCTTCCAAACAAGCTCCCAAGAACAGCTGGAGATCATCACTCTGAAAGTACTACTTCAGGGTGGGCTATCCTATACCTTGGTTTCGTGTGTATGTGTGTGTGTGTGTGTGTGTGTATGTGTGTATGAACACGTGAGTGCGTGTGTGTGTGCGCACGCATATTTGGAGGTATTGGATGGGTGTCTCCCTCAGTTACCTTCTACCTAATATTGTGAATATTTTTTTCTTAAAATTTCAATTGTGTTTATATGCATGGAAGAGGGAGAAGGAGAGGTAGAGAATGTGGGTTCGTACAGAAGCCAGAGGCATTTGATCCCCTCAGGCTGGGCTTACAGGTGATTATAAGCTACCCAATGTGGGTGCTGGGAACTGCACTGAGGTCCCCTGCCAGAAAAGGACATGCTCTAATCACTCAGCGACCTCTCCAACTCTTCACCTTATTTTCTGAAATAAGAGTTTTCTCTGAACTTGCTGATTTCAGTTAGACTGGCTGACCAGGGAGTTCCAGTGATCCCTGGCTTTTATGTGGATGCTGGGAATCCAAACTCAGGTCCTTAGTGTCTGCAGGGCAAACAGTTTACTAACTGAGGCATCTCCCCAACCCCTCTTAAGACAGAGGGAAAAAAAGAAACCTTCTTTATCTAGCATAAAGACAAAGTCTCTAGGGAAGAAACCTAGATTGATTTGGGTCATTACACACACACACACACACACACACACACACACACCATTGGAAGAAACCTTTATGGTCAAAGGAGAAGCATTCTGATTGACTAGGCTTGAATCCAAGGAAGATTCCTGTTGTCAGAGGAGCTGGTTCTTTAACTGACAATGCCTCAAGAAGGGCATGGGATGCTCCTCCATAGGAGAAATCTGCTATGATTTTCCTTACTAAAGAGGACCAGGGGAAAGAGAAAAGAAGGAAGGCATACTAGATAAATAAAACCAACTCTCATATACACTCCACTCTTATTACTGCAACAGACACGTGGGCTCCAGGATCTTGGTTAAATATGCCTCCACTGATCTTCCACTAGCCTGGAGGACAAATGCCACAGCAAAGAAAATATAGGCTACGGTGTCGGACAGACTCAAGTTCAAATATCAGCTGTGCAACGTGCTAGCCGCATAATCTTGAGCACGTTGGTTAAATTTCATGAGCTCCGTTTCTTCATTTACAAAGTGAGCAGCAAGACCCTGGTGCCTCTATGTACTGAGGATTAAATGAGAAATATATGGAAAAGACTTAGCATACATTGTCCGACACAAAGACATCAATAAACATTTGCTCAATGAGTGAATTAATTAATTTGAACTCCATGGGTCAGAAAGGACGTGGCTTCACTGTCCTAGTTCCATCATTCAGCAGCAGAATGAGGTTTTGCCTTTCTAGTAAAAATAGATGCCGGTGCAGTGTCAGTTCTAAGACAGAGCAATCCAAATGGTGGAGAATGGACCCTGGGCTGATCAGAGCCAGGCCAGGGGCTCCAGTGCACATGGCCATGACTGGATGCCACACCCACCAGTCCTGGGCACAGCAAAGAGCGTGACGCTGATCTAAAACTAAATATTCAGTTTCCATACCAAATCGTCAGGGTCTCAAATCCTATAACTGTCTCGCCAGTTTGACAGCAGGAAGGGGAAACTACCTGTCCCATGGAGGACCACGCCTCCTCCAGCTGCCCCTGAGCTGAGCTCCAGTTGGCACTGCCGGGGAGAAAGGCCTCAGGAGCTGCTATAGTAGATGGGGACTCTATGCTGAGCGTTGAAGTGGCCCAGGGACAGTCACAGGAACTGTGAGGGCCATAGCCCTGTCTTTTTATTGTGCATATGTTGGAGCACTTAGTGAGTATTAAGACAGCATGAGGAAGAGGAAGAGGAAGCTATGCCATTTCTAGGATAATAGAACTAGAGACCGCAGTGGTAATAAGCAAAATAAAACAGTCAAAAGGGCATATTCATATGTCTTTTCCTATGAAGACTCGAAAGCAAAAAGATGGGAAAGTAGAAGGGCATTATCTGAGCAGAAGGCAGCCATTCACATGTTACTATAAAGGCATCTCTCATGAGTAATGCCCGCATTTCCAGGTCTAAAAGTTTTGGACCACTCTTTACAAATGAGATGTATCTATGACATCACTGCCTATACCTTACAGAAGATTCTATTTTTCTCTGTATAGCTCTAGAGTGATCATATGTTTGTGTGTGTGCATTTGGGCTTATATCATGTGAGCACACATGAGTGTGTACATGTATGTATATGTCGTTCCTCCGATGACACCACCTCGTGTTTTTCCTCAGACAGGATTTCTCACTGGCCTGAAGGTCACTAAGCAGGTGAGGCTGTCTGGGCAGTGAAGCCCAGGGATTCACAACATCTCCACCTTCCCACTGCTGGGATTGCAAGTCCATATTAAGATATATGGGGTTCTGTTGTCCTTGCCGTTGTTTGTTTAGCAAGGACTCTGGGGCTCAAATTCCAGTCCTCATGACAAACCCTTCACCAGCCAAGCTATCTTTCCATTCCTGAGTGATCACATAATTTATTGTCCCTGTTAGAATGCTTTTTTTTTTCATTTGTGCCCATTCATAAACATGTGGTTTGTGCCTGTGAATACATGTATGTGGGCTCGCTGGCCCATGTGGACGTGTGTAGAGGCCAGAGGTTGACAATGGGATTCTCCAGTCATTTCTCAAGATGGAGCACTGTGAAGACGAAAGCCGAATGTTACTAATCATTGTACCGTGAGCACAGGTGTAAACCTAGGCAGTTGCCCTAGTTAGAGGAGCAATTAATTAAACATCATTCGTTCACACTGAGCTACATCAAATATTTGATGTCTTGCTAAAAACATCTTTGCTCCTCGTCAGTCTTTTTTGACCTCAATTTTTCATGGGATTTCTTGACAGAAATTGTTCGGAGGAAGGGAGCGGACAGATATATATTCCGAGTGACGCTTTTCTACGCTTGCTAATTTAGTTAAAGTAGCTTTTCAGCATTGTCTCTGGGTAATCTAAGTTGGCTACAGAACAACAGAACAGCAGGGGTCTAATCGAGATTTAGCAACCTGAGGCTAATTGTAATTTCTCTCCCTTTCTTTCTAAATCAGTTTCTTTTCTGGTCTTGTCTTTGAATCTCTGTCTCTGTGTCAGGTTTAACTAAAACACTCAGGTGGATCCCTGGCCTGGCTTCTTCTGAGGTCGCCAAGGACCCCAGTGGACAGTAGAGGAAGACTTAGTTTTATTTGTGGGGATTTTTAAAGATTTTATTATTTTTTAGTCATGTGTTTAAGGGGTTTTTGGAGAGGGGGGCGGGGGTCACTATGCCTACAAGTACAGGTGCTTATCGAGGTACAAAGCAGGTGTTGGATACCCTGCCTGGAGCTGGAGGTAGAGACTGTTGTGAGCCTCCCAAAATGGGTTCTGGGAAGCAAACTCGGGTCCTCTGCAAGAGCAGCAAGTGCTTTTAACTGCTGAGCCACCTCTCCAGTCCATTTTGGAGTTTTGATTTTGAGACAGGATCTCATGTAGCCCCAGCAGACCTCAAACTCCCAGATCCCATAGAGTGGTGATCTTCATTATCATCTCCTGAGGGCTTGGATTACAGGTACGAGCACGCACTTCCATGCCCAATTGTATGCGGAGCTAAGAATTAAACCTAAGGCTTATACACACTAGTCAAGCACGTGATCTATATCCTCAGTCCCAAGAAGGAGGATTGGGATATAGCACAGGCTGTGAAAGCTCCCACGCATCCAAACAAGGGAAAGAACCTGGCAATGCAGAATCCCAAACGAGGTGAAGATCTAGGATATCCTTGACATTCTAACCTTTTTCCCAATGACTGCTTGCTTGAAACCTCTACCTGCAAGTCGTTCTGGCCCCACATTCAACTGATAGAACTCTGGTTCCTTTTCCCAACTTTCTTAATGCTGCATTGCTTTTGTTAATACACTAAGAGGCGTAAGGAAACCAAAGAAGCACCGCTTAGTCTGAGCAGTGTTAATGTGGTCCCTTTGGGAGTGGGGGTGGGGCAAATTTCAGTATGTGCAAGGCATACCCCAGGAAGGGGGTCGAGTGAAGGCAGTTCTTCCCAAAAGGGTCCAGCCGGAATCCCACTGACTGCAGTAGGAATTTGGAACCTCCTGAATTCTTGGGGGTAAGCAAGAAAGACTCACCTAAATGGGATGGCAAAAAAGTGAGGACAGGATTTTTCTGGATCAGTCATCTTTCCCTGGTTTCCTATTGAAGAGAATTATACGAACCCCAAAAGTAAATGGTTGGGATGGGACCATACAGGATAAGTGGGGAGGGGGGTGAGAGGTAAGAATGAAGTTTGAAAGGGTGGAAAACCAATAAAGAAAGGAGGCGAGTAAATGAAAAGCCGCTGCCACTCAGAAGGAGCATGAACAATTTGGAGGATGGCTCTAATGCCAAATCCCAGACAATGGAACTGGAAATCCAAAGCCATGGAGTTCAGACATATTTAAGTGCTATGGTTGAATTGGAAAAGTCAGAAGCCCACAAGCTCATGGATTCCCCAGGTCGTGGGGCAACTTAGGGAAGTTCTCAGAAACTTCGAGAGGCGGGGCCTCACTGGTAGAAGCATTTGGGGCTCCACATAAGAGTGTCCACACTTGTAGGTACCTGTGCATGTGCATGTATGAATGTGTGTGTGCTGAGGCCCAGAGGACAACCTCAGGGCTTGCTCCTCAGGTCACAGACCCCTTGTTTTCTGGAGTTTGTTTGTTTTATTAATTTCTTTCGTTTGTTTTACATACCAACTACAGCTTCCCCTCCCTCCTCTCTTCCAGTTTCCTCCCCCATGTTGAGTCAACAAAACCTGGTATATCAAGTAGAAGCAGGACCAGGTTCCTCCCCGTGCATCAAGGCTGTTTCTGGCTTTTATGAGACAAGGTCTCTCGTCGGCCTAGAGCTTGCTTGACTACCCAGAGATCACTGTCTCTATCTCTCCCGCACTGGGATTGCACGTGTGCTCCGCCCCGGCTTCTCTTTTAATGTGGGTTCTGGGGTCACACTCGGGTCCTCCTGCTTGCATGACCAATGCTTTCCGCACTGAGCTATCCCCTCAGCTCTACACTTGCAAAACTTTGAGTCAAGGAGAAAGAGTGCTTCCAGACAAAACACAGGACACTACTGGGGGCGGGGGCTGAGAAGCCCATGAAGTCTCACACAACTGCAAGATACAGATCAATCATGGATTTTATTCTCCCAGAAACCACCCCGAAGGGAAAACCTATGTCCACGTAATTGAAGCAATGTGACTTATTTCAGTACAGACACAATTATTCCCCTTCTCGATACAATTAAAAAAAAAAAAAGTCTGCCCTCCCAAGGGTCTGCCTCAGAATGTGCTGTGATGTGAAGGAACATGATCCTCAGCTACATTTTAGAGTAAATTCTCTAAAACTTCTCCCCAGGCTCATTCTTATTTATTCAACGTGTTCTTCAATAGTTTATTCAGCATTTAACAAATAGCTGTTGAAAGCTTATTGTGAGTCCGGCATTGTTCTAAGCCTGAGGGGACACATTGATGAACAAGACAGGCATCGACCCTGCTTCCATGAGCTGGTACAGTCGGATGGCATCCGAGCAAAGACCCAGTCAAAGGGTTCAAACAGGGGGCCAGGACGGAGTGTAAATGTCAGTTCCCAGAAGGACGACTTTTCAAGAGAGCTAATGACATTCACTGTAAAGCTTCAGGAAGATGGCTGGAGGATGACACAGACTGTTGAGCTTGGCTTGCAGGCTCAATTAGAGAGGTCAGTATGTAGGCAAGCATGGATCTGTACATAGGTACACATTATGTACACGTACACATATAAACTGTATGTGTATATTAAAAGTTTGTCCCTCTCTTGATTTTCATCAAACTTCTGTACACAGACCTGCTGGCAACTTTGTGACTCTGAATGCTGACTTGGAGGATGGATCAACAGATGGCCCATATCCACCAAGCCCCTTGCAGGAGATGGTATACATGCTTGAACCTTGTTGAGACATCTTTTTAAACAACTCCTCCTGAACTAATCTATAACAAGACCTGAGAGGCCAGCAAAGATCACCTCCCACTTCTCACCCCAATATGAGATTTCCCCAAGTGGGGAGAAGGAGGCCCTTCTGGAGAATTTTGAGGCAAAATTGTTTTAAAAATTGTAGAGGATTTGTCCTCAGTAATCTCTCTTTAGATCTTAGACCTTGACTTTCTCTTGTTCTCAAGGAGATCAAAAGAAACCATCCCGGCATACAGACCCCAGAAATCCCACCACTATGCGTATCACCCAGGGGTAGCCAGAACAGCACTCTAAAGACTCCAGGCTTCTGTTTTGCTGTCTGTGGATTCCTAACGTGAAAAGAAGAAGGGAGGAACAGAAAACTGGGAACTTACAGAAGAGATGAAAAGTTCAAATGATCCCAGGGGAAGAGACTGGACAGTCAGACAGGAAATTCAAGAAAGAAACACAAAGAATGTGTGCTTTCCCCCGCAGGGAGCAAAGTGGGGCCCCCTTCATGTGGCAGAGCCTCCCTGCATCTGTTTGAAGTGTTGGAAGCTTTTATAAAGGGTGTGCTGGGATATAAATGGCCATTTCTAAAGCTCCAGATGCTTTTGGTCTGGAATTCATGGTGTTAGAACTCTCTGCTGTAGCACTTAGGACAGAAACATGCTTCTCACCACACCCAATGAAATATTTATCAGAAGAAAAGGAAAGGTGGAAAGGTCCCCAGTGGGAAAAAAAATTCCCCTGCTTCTGGTTAAATGGGAGTCCAGAGTAAGCACCACCCCTGGAAAGCAGCAAGAGTCAGGCTGATGCAGGAGTCAACATCCCCCCAGGGATGGGAGGGGGAAACAGCTGTTACCATCAGTGGCGCACGAGGTACCATTTGTATGACTTATCTATTGCTAATAGCAAACTACTCCCAAATCAGCAGCCCGGTCACATTTATTTCCTACAATCCCTGGAGGCTGGGAAAACAGCCATGACTTGGTTCAAGCTGTCTCACAAGGCTAAACTCCGGTATTGGCAAGATCTGCTGTCAGTGAAAGACTGGACAGGTCAGATCTGTTTCCAAGTTCACTTTAACAGCTGCTGGCAGGCCTCCAGTCTTCCTGGATTTCTGGCTAGAGACATCCTTCTGGCCACATGGGCCTCATCACGAGACAGTTTAAAACAAGGCATCTGTCTTCCTCAGAGTGAGAAAGTGAAGACCCTAAGATAGGAGCCACGATCTTCTTGTAGCCCAGACATGGACAAGACCCCCCCCCCCCATCATGTTTGCTATATCTACTCATTAGAGGCAAATCGCTGGGCACAGCCCAGGCGCTCAAGAAAAGGAGTCCACAGGGCTGGAGCATTGCCCAGCAGTTAAGGGTGACCTTTCTTCTTCACCCCTAGAGCTCTGAGAAGTTGTTTTAGATCTTTTTTTAAATAAAACAGGAAGTGCAGAGGGCTGGAAAATGGCTAGTCAGTTAAGAGTATATGCTGTTCTTGCTAAGGATCTGAATTTAGTCTCCGGCACCCACATCAGTTGTCTCCCAACCATCTGCAACTCCAGCTCCAGAGGATGCAACACCGTCTTCTAGACTCCATGGTCATCTTCATTCATATGCACAGGCCCCCTACACAGGGACGTCCACACACACATAATCTAAAGATAATAAAAATGAATCTAAAAATGCATAAAGTAGGAGGTATAGTAAAATCTACAAGTGTAGTGCTTTGGAGTAGGGGAAATCATCACCCACAACTTCGAAGTGTTCTGCGAATCACTTCTCCAACCCAGCCCTCCCTTTTCTCGTCTGGATGGTGTGATCATGATCATTCTTACAACTAGGGTAACTGATTATAAATTCCAGGGAGACTGCTGGATTTGGACTGGTTATCACTGATAGAGAAGCACTAGTTGATGTTTAGCCTGCAGTGCTGTTGAACACCAAGATATCATTATCTTGTCTTCTAGACTTGTCTTCTAGAAAGCGGGGGAAAGTGAAATCTTCAGATAACAAATAAGATGGATGGCTTGAAACACAGAAGTCATGAAGAGAGTGTTAGCCCAACAAACGATATCCAGAAGTAAGAACGCCTTCACAACACCGTAGTATGTGCAGAAATTCTAAGGAGTCTGAAAGCAAGCAAGTGGCCTGTGGTGCAGTGAAAGTGATGTCACCTTCCATAGACCTAAACAGAAAAGCTACAACTACAAACTGCTCAGAACAAAACCAAGAAGCAGCCTCTGGGCAGTTGGGCTGCCTAAGATTTCTTAGGAAAGTCGGGCCTGTGCCTCATGCCTGGATGCTTGCGTCGATAGGACAGGAGGATTGTCATGGGCCTGAGGACAACCTAGGATGAAGGATGAGACTATATATCAAAAAAGGATGAGCTATAAAAATCTACAACCATAAGAAACTGAAGTTGAGACCATTTTTGGGTATATTTTCCAAAGAATCCAAGTCATCTTACTACAGAGAGATATGTATACCTATGTCTGCTGTGGTACTATTCACAATGACCCAGTTAATTTAACCTTCCTGGGAGATTATCAGTGGGTAAATGGATGAAGAAAACTCAGTATATATTCACCGAGGAGTTTTAGTCAGTCACAAAAACATGTCATTTGTAGGAAAAAGAGTCAAACTGTAGAGATCATGTTAAGTCAATCAAGCCAGTCTTACAAAGACAAACACTGTGTGTTTTTTCTTATATGCATAATCTGGGGTAGAGGTAGAAATGAAAATGAAGTGGGGGGCTCTTAGGGGTGTGGTAGGGGAAACTGGGAGAGCAGGGAGCAGGGAAGAGAAGTGTGACAAACCAGAAAGGAGCAAGAATGGCTGGCCATTTTGATTGTCAACTTGATTGGATTAAGAAAAAGCTAGGAGTTAAGTAGAGCAAACTTCTGTGATGAAATTTTCAGATGTGATTAGATTCTGAGAATTCTGCTTAGTGAATCCCTATGTGGATTCATAATAGGACCTTGCTATCATAAATACGACGGCATCGTATTTAATATGATGACATTATTGGCAGGTGACAAAGAAGGGTGTGTTCTAGCCTAACTGTGAGAAACAGACATTGTTAAAGACTCTGCAAAAAGTCTTAGCGGTTTCACAGCCCAGCAATACAACTATGATGCATTCAGCTGTAAGAAATGAAAGCACACACACACACACAAAAGGTGTCACATGCCCACAGCAACTTTATTCATAACAGCCAGAAACCAGTAATAGGCTGGGTGTCCCCACGAAGAAAAAGAAACACAAACTGTGATTTTTTTTTTCTCATACAAAATGGACTGATACTGTTATAAAAATGAACAAACCCCTGATAGACAAAGAGACGTGGAGACAGAGCCTTTCACACAAGGCTTCACACTGTTTGGTTCCATTTTACAGGGATTTTGGGTACAGATGAAACTAATCTTCGGGGATAGGAATCATAACAGTGCTTATTTCTGTGGAGTTAGAGATGCCTTAGGAAGAGATACAGTGAAGCTCAGGAGTTATTGAAAGGCCTCGACAGCGGTGTGCTTTACATGGTTATAGCTGTTAAAGTTGATTGAAATATGCCCTTAAGATCCATGCATGTCACTGGGTTTAAGTTAAAAATCCAATCTTAGATTCTATTTAAGAAACAGGTAAGGTGGTTTTTCAATGAAATTAAAATTCAGAGGACCTGGAAAAACGCAAACCATCTTGAAAAAGATTCAGATAATATGGATTTTTACTGCCATAGAATTTTGACATTAAAAACAATACTATTCTTAGTGAAAGACACAGAGATCAGTAGGAGAGAGTCCAGGAAGGGCCATCCTTAGGTAACCAACTGATTTTCAGTAAGGGCCCTGTGTTGGCTATTTTTTATTTTAATAGATTCTTCTCTCATACAATACATGTCAACCACAGTTTTCCCTTCATCCACTCCTCCCAGTTCTCCTCCACCTTCCCTCTCCCCCAGATCCACATTCTGCTGTTTTCTCTTCAGAAAAAAAGAAAGAAAGAAAAAGCAAGCCTCCAAGAGACAACAGCCAAATAGGACAAAACATTATACAAGACAAGGCAAAAATTCTCATATCAAAGTTAGATAAGACAACCCAGTAGGAGGAAAAGAGTCCCAAGAGCAGGCAAAAGAGCCAGAGATGCAACCACTCCCATAGCTAAGAGTCCCCCCCCACACACACACAAAAGTTAACAGCCATAACATATATGCAAAGGACCTGTTGCAGCCCCATGCAGGCCCCTGGAGCTTATCTCTGTGAGGCCATATGTGCCCTGCTTAGTTGATGAGGTGGGCCATGTTCTCCTAGTGTCCTCCATCCCCTCTGACTCCTACAATCTTTCCTTACCCCTCTTCTTTGGGTTCTCCCAATCTCCAAGGGGAGGGACCTGATGGAGACCTCCAATTTAGACTCTCTCTCCACATACTGTCCTGCTATGGGTCTCTGCACCCACTCCATCTGTAGGTGGAGGAAGCCTCCTTAATGACGACTGGACCAGACACTGACCTATGAGTATAGCAGAGTATCATAAGGAACCATTTGTTTGTTTTTTTTTTGCTTGTTTGTTTTTATCCTCTTTTTGCATTTTTATTGATTTTATTGAGCCATACATTTTTCTCTGCTCACCTCCCTTCCTCTCCTCTCCCCCTCAACCCTCTCCCATGGTTCCCATGCTCCCAAGACCTCTCAGGTCTTTTTCTACTTTCCATGTGGATTAGATCCATGTAAGTCTCTCTTAGGGTCCTCATTGTTGTCTAGGTTCTCTTGGACTGTGAATTGTAGGCTGGTTTTCTTTGTTTTATGTCTAAAAACCACTTATGAGTGAGTACATGTTATAGTTGTCTTTCTGGGTCTGGGTTATCTCACTCCATATGGTGTTTTCTAGATCCATCCATTTGCCCGCAAATTTCAAGATGTCATTTTTTTTCTGCTGTGTAGTGCTCTACTGTGTAAATGTACCACATTTTCCTTATCCATTCTTCATTCAAGGGGCATTTAGGTTGTTTCTAGGTTCTGTCTATGACAAACAATGCTGCTATGAACATAGTTGAGCACACGTCCTTGTGGCACGATTGAGCATCCTTTGGGTATGTACCCAAAAGTGGTATTGCTGGGTCTTGAGAGAGGTTATTTCCTAATTTTCTGAGAAATCACCGTACTGATATCCAAAGGGACTGTACCAATTTGCACCCCCACCATTAATGCAGGAGTGTTCCCTTTACCCGACATATCCAGCATAAGTTGTCAACAGTGCTTTTGTTCTTGGTGTTCTTACAGCTTGTTTGCTTTTACATCTACTTGACACAAACTAGATTCATCTGAGAAAAGAGAACCTCAATCAAGAAAATGCCTCCATAAAACTAGGCTGTAGGCAAGCCTGCAGGGCATTTTCTTAATTAGTAATGGATGTTGGAGAGCCCATTGTGGGTGATGCCATCCCTGGGCTGGTGATCTACAAGAAAGTCAACTGAGCAAGTTATAAGGAGCAAGCCAGTAAGCAACACCACTCCATGGCTTCTGCATCAGCTCCTGCCTCCAGGTTTCAACCTTGAGTTCTTACCCTAACTTCCTTCAGTAAGGAACTGTGATGTGGAAGTGTAAACAAAATAAACTCTTTTCTCCCCAAGTTGCTTTTGGCCATGGTGTTTCATCTCAGCAATAGAAAGAAACCCTAACTTAAGACAGAACTTAAACAACCCAGTTGTGGAAAAGAATAGTTTTGTTTTTGTTTTTTTTTTTCTTTCATTAAATGAGCCTGGAACAGATAAATATCTACAATGTAAGAAAATGTGAACAACTCATGCCTCACATCATACACAAAAAAATTAATTCAGCATGAAACAGATATTAGCATAAACCACCAATAAAAATGCCAGAGTAAATCACAGGAGAATATCTTTGCAACCTTGAGGTAGACATAGATTTCTTCAGAATGAGAAGAACATTAATTATATGGGTAAATCCTGATAAATTAGACTTTAACAGAATTCAAAAATCTCTTTATAAATGGTATGATTTATAATTTCAGAGAGCAAGGAAACCATTGCCTCCTGCCGAGTACCAGCCAATGAACCCACCAGCCACCAACATCCAGTGGATACTTGCAATACTTGCAACCCAATGTTAACACAGACGACCCTGGTTAAACTAAACAGACCAAAAATCAAAACCAAAAACAAACCCAAAAACCACGAACATGGGAAAACTAATAAAGGTGGAGAAAATGTACTAGAGAAGTGAAGGAGCTATGAGAGATAGGGAAAGAGTGATTAGAACATATTATATGCATGTATATGAAACTGTCAATGAAATAATATACTGTGTTTATGTATTATGTATCATCTTGAAGAAGGATGGGACGTGTAACTAAGTAAAAATAGTCACAATATACATCTGACAAGTTCTTGAATGCAAAACATGTAAAGAACTTCTCAACCCTCTGTTGTAGGGAGGCTGCTTGGCCTCTAGTTCCTTATTGGCTAACTCTTCCATCTTAATTTAACCCATCTCCATTAATCTGTGCATCACCATGAGGTCGTGGCCTACCAGCAAAGTTTTAAAACATGTCTGTCTTCGGCAGCAGCTCCATGGCTTCTCTTTCACTCTGCCTCCTTTCTCCCAGTATTCAGTTTAGTGCACCCCCCTCTTCTGCCCCACGTCTAGCACTTTCTGCCCTGCTCCACGATAGGCTCAAAATAGTTCCTTTAATAACTAATGGTATCACAGCATACAGAGGGGAATATCACATCAACCCTCAATCACAGAAAGGGCTCTGTTTTTGTTTTTTTCTTTTCAAACTGGATCTCAGACTATGTAGACCAAGCTTGCCTCCATCTCTGAAGTGTTGGCATTTCAAAGTGTGCACCACTATGCCGGGTTGTCTCTAAGTTTTAAAAAGAATACAAAGATAAACAGCAGTTGAATATCTAGGAATGGCTAGCAGTACGTGGAAAGGAGGGAGCAGTAGCACTAATCATGAGAGCAATGTCACAAAAAAGATATGATCACACACACACACACACACACAATGCTTGGCATTTAGCAGGTCGATGATATGAACTGTTGGGACTTAGAGCAGTGGGGGCTTTCACAAGTGTACAGAATGGCAAAGCCACTACAGAAATCGGTTTCCCATAAAGCTGGATTTTATACACAGTGTGACTCAACAATTCTACTTCTCTGTATTTACCCAAGAGACATGAAAGCCTATGCACTCAGACTTGAGCAAGAACATTCCCAGCAGCTTTATTTAAGGTAGACAAAAAAGTGGGAAAAGCCCAATTGTCCTTCAACAAGTGGACAGATGCGTGGTAGAGTTAGCATCACAGAGGAGAGTGTTATTCGTCAACAAGGAAGAATCAATGGTGAATGCACACAGCAGCAGCATGAGCTGCAGTGACACCTTGTTGAAAAAAGCCTGATACGAAGGCACCCTGTGCCATTCAATATACATGAAGTGGTAGCACAAGTGAAGCTAATTTCTTTTTAAAAAAAAAAAAAAAGCCAAGCAGTGCTTTCTCGAAAGCCTGGGAGAACAGGGTCAGGAGGGATGAGAAGGAGCAAGGGGAGTCTTGAGGGTGGGGGTGGAAAGTCGTTGTCATGGTAGAGATGTGACTTACGTGGCTGTACACATTCGTGGGAACTCATTAAGTGTGGCTCTTGAAAAATCTATGCGCTTCTCTGTATAATAATTACCTGTCAATTTAATAACAAAGATATAAGATTTTTACAGGAGAGATGAAGGTGAAATCGCGTGCACCAGGGTGAGAAAATATCGCTAGTCGGTTAAGCCATAATTAACAGCAGGCAGGCGTCAACAAAAGATGCCCAACTATGTTGAACTACTTGTTTTTTTAAAATTTGTGGGTGGTTTTTTTTTTTGCTTTTTGTTTTGTTTTTGCAAATCATTTATTTTTAATGTTGCCTGTGATTGTGTTAAGCAGCTCCTGCTTTTAAAAGCAGGCTTCTTGGAAGAAACTAATTTTCTAGCAAGTCCAGAGCACTGCCCTTGAGCGTGGCCATTTGGTTGGTCAGATCATAGGCTGGTATAACCTATGATCTATCCAAGGTCTAAGGAGCTAAGAACAAATGGGTGACTACCTCAGTGCTGAGATTAGAAGTGCAACAAGAAACAACAAACAGGATTGCTCTAGCCTCAGTTCGCACTGAAATCCTTCCTATGTTAGCTGGGTAAATTGGGCCTTTGGTATGACCCAGCCTCTAGTTCCCCTGCAAATGCCATACATAGATATGATGTATCAAGAGACAATTAAGAAACTTTCATACGTGATAGAGAAAAAAATTTAATCTAATTGTAGACCAGGCATTCACACACACACACACACACACACACACACACACACACACACACGTAGAATGTTACGTAAAGGGAATGTAGGGTAAGCTACTTTACTCAGTGTAAAGATGGGTGGTCTCATCTTTCCTCCATTTCTTTCCTTAGGCCTGAAAATGACCAAAGCAGACCTTTTAAAAGAGCTTTGCTAAGAGGGCTCTAGTCCAAGAGGAGACAAAGCATTTTGGTGTAGGAATTCCGCTGAAACTCTCCGTGAGGAGCCCCGGTTGGCAGAGAGGGCGGCTGCCTGGTCTCCAAGATGCTCCATTCAGGAGGTCTGAGGACCTGCTCCTCACTCTTCTCTTATTCGGGGTGATAACTGTTGTGCCCTGAAGGCCACAGGTGACTGTAAGAGGCTGCATCCCAGAGTAACAAGTGAGAAATGTAATGTACTTAACGGAGAGAAAAACAAAACTGAGTAATCAAGCCCAGGCTTTCTCTTAGCCACTCCAAAGGGCTGGGTGCAAGAGTTTGCCTTCAAATGCTCACAGGTGTTATGAAGTTGGCACACGGAAGGTGGAGCAGGTGAGCCACACCCGCTATTCTCACTGCCATCCTGCCAGAGGATGCAGACCCCTTCTGTAGGGATCGAGGAAGCCCTGAATGAACCATGTCCTAAGTGAATGTGTATTTTGTAAAGGGCACCACCGTGTGAAGGACTCCAAGACGTCAGTCTCCCGCGACAATTTACAAAGCCATTCCCCATTTGGTCCAGACTCAAAAATAGCGAACATAAGCACGATGAGGTTCCGGAGTGCAGTGGCGCTGTGATCGCAAAATCTCACCCGATCCCAGCTTCCTTGCGCGTGTGTCAGTTTCTGTCCCTGCTTCATTCCCTCCCTGGCCCTAATCAGGGTTCCAGCTGCCAGCCTGCTCTGGCTGCAGCTCCCTTCAGTACCCAAAATGCGACCATGAGTCCCAAGTATGGGCATCGCATGGGATCTACTTGGTAATTCAGAGTCGCAGTCCACACCTCAGAACCACGAAAACAGAATCTGCAGTTACAGGCGATCTCTCTGTGATCCATTTGTGCACTGAAATTTAAGAACGTCTGAGCTCGTTTGTTCTTAAGGAGCATCCATCTAGCATTTGCTATATTGTATGCACTATTCCATGTAGGTTACACATGGCAATAGATTTAACCTTCTTCACACTCTTCAGATACAGGTGTCCCCATGCTGCATAGACACTTTCTCCAAACTGAAGCCTTCCTGAAGCCTTCCTGGCCCGCAAGACTCAGAAAACAAACTTCACAAAGCTGAAACTTGCAAGATTCACAAAGGACCCCTCCCCTCGTGGGGCTATAGATGTAACGAGGGAAGTAGGCTCTTGCCAGAGGAGACACACCGAGCGTGGGGCTGCCTGCAAGTCATGCAGAGGACCCTAGGGAGCCAACCTGCAGAAGTCACCAGCCCTGCCATGCAGGGGTCACCATGCTGGCAAGGGCTTCGGTAATGCATCCCTACTCCTGTAAGTAACCCCTTACCCATGCCCCGTTAGTAACCCAATGGAAGCTCATTGGCTCACTAGGTTGGATTTCTATGCAATGGTTACTTTGCTCTGTTTGGAGCTCCCTTTCTGGAGTGTTCGAACATGTGTGTGTGTGTGTGTGTGTGTGTGCACGTGTGTATGTTTTATTTCTCTCCATGGAAAAGTCTGTCACAAAATAAGTAGTCACCTCCACTTAGGTAAAGAAAACTATGGGCCCAGAGATGGGAAGTGACTTAGCCATGGCCACACAGCTGGTAAACAGCAGAGTATCCGGGCTCTGATCCACTCCATATTGCTAAACAAAGGATTTAAAGGAATTCCCACCCTAGTTTTTCCATCAAAAGTCAAATAACCTGAACATATACTGAGCGATGCATACTACTCCTACATTTTATAAACCCCTCCCGGGGGATCCTTGAACTCATAGCATTGTAACAGGAATAACTGGTTCTACAGTGTTGAAAGTATTAGTTTAGTATTGATAGTTTAGTATTGACCTATGTAAACCAATAAACCAAACTACAAATAATAACAGCCATCCCTGTCTTCATTAGGGTTTCTGTTGTTGTGAAGAGACACCACCACCACGGCAATTATTATAAAGGAAAACATTGAATGGGGTGTTTTACATTTTCAGAGGTTCAGTCCATTATCCTGATGGTGGGACAGGGCAGCCTGCAGGCAGACATAGTGCCATAGAAGCAGCCAAGGGTTCTACCTCTTGCAGGCAACAATAAGTAAGCTGTCTCCCTGGGTTTAACTTGAGCAAAGAAAAACTCAAAACCCACTTCCACAGGGCCACCCTTCTGACAAGGCCACACCTCCTAATAGTGTCACTCCCTTTGGGGGGCTCTTTTCTTCCAAACCACCACAATCACTATTGCAATGTCACCCCAGAAACTCTCATCTCTGCCCACCGAGGAATTAGCGGAATCTCTAGGCACATGTTACTCAGGAAAGTGATTCTGAAAGATGGTGTATACCATGACGTCCATGCCTCTGATCACGCTGTGTCACCTAGGGCCACGTGCTAGACCAACTGCTTCCTGTGAGAAACTCTGCTTATCCTGATAAATGGGAACTTGTGAAACCCACTGTGTAGGAGTTACAGAATGTCCAATACGTTCCTAGGCTTGAATTCTCTGCGATCCTCTCCAGTGCTGGGTTTTGATAGCAGAGTTGACAGAGGCCAGAATGGCTTTTGGCACCATGAAGACAACACTTAGGATGTGTGTTACCTAAAAATATCCCATATTATTTTATAGTAAAGTTGTCTGTGCTACATTTTCATCCTGTGTGACTTTAGGGTATATTCCCTGACTATTATAACTACTAGTATTTTATGTCCTCTATGTCTGGGCAAATGGTTGAGGGAGAGAAAGGGAGAAAGAAAGAATCTTGATATATAGGTCAGGCTGGCCTTGACCTTGTGACCTTCCCACCTTGGCTCAGCTAAACTCTCATTTCTAACAATTTCTAACAATAACAATTGCTACAGAGATTTAGCGTGGTGACAATTATGAGATAACTGGGCACTGTTTGGCACCACTGTTTACCTAATAAATTACAGCCGTCTCCTGCCGTTAGGGTCTCCTCTCCCACTTCCTGCTGAGACAAAGTGAACACCCAAACCACAGCTCCACTTCCATGGCAGTGACGTCAGCAACGCTCACTGGAACCATTCATTAGAGGAGAAAATGATTGCAGAGGGAACAGTCACCAGCCAGGGACAGAGGACAGTGACACAAAAAGATTTCATTTTAATGTAGGACAAAAGGTCAGAAGGACAAAAAAAAAAAAAAAAAAAGGAAAGAGTCAGACTTAGTAAAATCTGATCTCCTGACAATTTTAAAAAGGATTATTGCCAGCACTTCTGCTGCTAAATGAACTTTCTACTCAGAAAAATTCGGGTTAGAGGAGGTGGAAAGGGACTTCACTTAGCTTATTATCTGTATTTAAATAGAAAGATCAAGCCTGAGGTCAAAGGACAAGAACGTTTAGCTAATGGACATTAGGAAATTTTCTTGGGAGAAAAGATAAGCACAGTTTTCAAGTCCTATGTCCTCTCTATGTCTCCTAAGGGACACTCACACAGGACAGCGATTTCATCGCTGTATAATTTCAACAAAAAACGTTGTGAGGTTGATATCCATATTTCTGTTCAATGTGTCTTCATTAAGCACCCACTGTGTGCCCAGCCCTGTCCTGAGAACAATCTCATTCGGAACTGAGAGAGTGTGAGAACAGGAGTTAGAGGCCAGCACCCTCATAAACACCAGGAAGGAGCGGCAGCCACCTAGAACCCTAGTGCCCCAGTGGCAGAGACCCCCGAGATCTGTGGAGCACTCTGGCTAGCTAGACTAGCACAGCAGTGAGCTCTGGGAGAAATCCTGCCTCCGACTAAGGTGAGAAGGGGTGTGGAGAGACTAAGATCAATCATGGTCCTGGGCCTAGGTCTGAAGTCTAACTCCAAGTAATGTTTATAAGAAGATTTCTCAGCATCTGAGAACTGAAGGATGTAATTCCCTCCGCTGAAGCGCTCACTGTCTCGTATTCTCTCTTCTACTACCCCATGAGCTCTGGTCTGTCTCACTTCACCTTGAACTTCAAGTGCCAGTCCGGATATCTTCCATAAGCTTTTCCTGATTCCATATAGGATAGTTCTCTATGTGTGACCTCCAGAAGCCTGTGCGGGCATCTGTTCTAACAAAATCACAATGTGTTATAAATATTGACTTGTCTACCCATGGTCGACATTGGACCACAAGCTCCCCAAAGTCAAGAGTTAACTATGATTCATATTTCTACCCATAGGACCTGACATCAATGCCTGATGAGGAATGGGGATGGGAAAGGGCAAACGGGGGGGATTAGGAAGAGACTCAGTGGAAGGAAGGAGAATATATGGAGCTAGAGAGGGAAAGAAGGGGGAGGGGCAGGGTTAAATGCCTGTGCAAAGCCCATCAGGTCTGTGCTACCTGACTTTGTCTTACGGGACTGACAAACGCTAAAGCTGATCTGGAATCACCCAGGCACCTACTGTGAGCAAGGTCTCCTCTCAGCAGAGAGAACGAGCTCAGCATCAGCTCCTGGCAGAGCACTGACGGTCCTGCTGACTAAACCGGCTCTGAGAGACAGAGAGGAATTGGTTAAGGTCCTCACCAAGGGAATGAGACAATTTAAGTGGCATTTGAGGGCCATTTATCTTGTTCAAAGCTGAAAGATGATCTGGAATGAGGGAGAGAAGGTTGAAAGAGGAGAGAGGATTGAGAAGTGTAGAAAATATTGAGACTAGCCTGGAGTGGTGGGGCATGCCTGTAATCCCAGGACGATGGAGTCCAATGCAGAAGGATCGTGAGTTTAAGGTCAGCCTTAGCTACATAATTAAGGTTTTCTCAGAGGATGAAACAGAGAGAAAAAAAAAAGGAAAGGAGGGAGGGAAGGAGAGAGAGAGAAAGGAAGAAAAAAGAAAGGAGAATAGGGAGGGAAGAGGAGGAAGGAAGGATAAAGAAGGGAGGAATAGAGCAATAAGAAAAGCATATATTCATACCAAATCATTCAACCCTGTGCATATAGAGCTGAGAGGCATTTGCCTTGAACTCATGATGCCCCAGGTTCAATCTTTAGCAATGCAGATAAGAAAAAAAAAACCACTGTGTGCCTACTATTCACCAGGATATGCCCAACACCCAAATGAAGCACCAGTTCACACATGCAAAAGGATGGGAAAACATCGGGTGTGGTGGGATGGGGTGGAGTGGGATGGATGGATGGATGGATGGTGAAGTTAATTGAAAGAGGGCAGCAAAGGAGCCCAGGACTGGGTAGCATGGCTCTAGTGTCCATTTCCTGTGGGCTCCACCATTCAGCTGACCAGATACTTGAGTAACTTCCCCTGCTCTTTGTGTCCCGCCTGTTGCAATGGTGAGGTTCCAACTTGTGCAGTGGTTTTCCAGCCCATCTCAGTGACTTGTATGGTCTGACTGAATGTAGTATGGTCTTCTGGTTTGGACAAGTTTGGGTTAAGTAAACTTAAGCAGCTTTCAGAGGTCTAACGATAGGGTCTATTTAGAAGCCCCTGCACCAAGGATGTGGCACAGCTCCTCAGATTCATAGTGCTACAGAACCCCAACCTTCTTTTTCATCTGCGTCCTTCCTATCTCCCTACAGAACTCATTCCAGCCAGGACTAAAACCGAGGAACTCCTACCCAGATGGCTTCCAGAGTCACACCAGTTCTAACAGTCTGTGATGTCATCCCAGCTTACCAAGACGAGGATGGCAGCATGGACTTAGGATTCATGAATGGCCTGGCATGGGGCGGGTGGGAAAAACAGGAGGCTCCTGCACACTAGATGACAAGATAGTAAAGGAGACTTGAAGGCAGAGAGAGGCAGCCATACAAGATGAAACCTGAAAGTTCACAAAAAAAAAAAAAAGAAAAGAAAAAAAAAGAAGCAATGCATCCCCAGCTGTGAGGCATTGGTATTCTGGCATGGTTTTTAATTTCCCATTCCTGGGATTAGGTATGTCAGCAAGGACTCCTTTGGCTGCCTCCTCTCAATGCATCCCAGAGCTTTTATTATGTTACCCATTTCCCTACATTGTATTCTTTCTTTGAGAATCGTAACCGTGTGAATATTTGACAATTGAACGATACAAGCATCTCAAAGCATACAGCTCTCCCCAGAGCTGCATTTCACACTATAATCCGAGGTGATCTCAGTTGCCAGAAACACTCAGGCCATTAATGGATTTTAGAGGGAAGACGCTGGTAATGAGATTTTTTTTTTCCAAATGTGAATTGTTTTGCTTTCAAAATGCAGGGTGAAATCCAACAGAATATTACCTTCGACACACTGGCGTGGTACGTCCAGCCGATCAGATGGATGTTTGGCTGGGTGCTGCGCCGGCCTCTTCTGTTTCAAACAAAAGCAAGAAGGGGATTGATCTTATTCTTCCTCACAGGGTGGGCCATTGGCAAAAGAGTAGGATCATTCAGCCATTCTCAGGAGAAGAAATTCATTCTCGATAAATTACTCAGCTAATATTTCTGAAGACCCTCTGTGTACCAAGAACTGTTTTGTGAGCTGAGTGGTATAGCAATGAAAAAAATAGTAAAATACTCGCTTTTCATGGAACTGGTGTGACATATAAACATAAGCAACCGTGGGCATTTGATGGTTATAATGACAATGGCTTTGGGGAATGGTGAGGCAAGATGAAGGCTACAGACTGATGCATTGGGCTCCAACTTCAGTTAGGGGCAGGGAGAGCTTCTTCTGGTGGCTAATTTTGAGCAGAGTTACAGAAAGAAGGAGAAACTGGAGGCCAGAGACTGCTCAGAGTCCTTGAGCAGCCTTGAACAATGGAGCCAAGGCATGTTTGATTTCCGGTAGAATGGTTCTCGCCAGCATCCATCACCTGTCTTAGCTGAGGGTCACGGAGAATCAAGACAGAGTAAAAAGTTACAGACAGTGCCAGGTCCAGACAAGGGCGCTGCCAGGATCTGGAAGATGCAATCCTGAGACATGAGAGAGGAAGCCCAGCCTATGGGGACGCACATTGTTAATCCTAACACTCAGACAGCAGAGGCAGGAGGATCATGAGTTTGAGGTCAACCGGGGCTTTACCTCAAAAAACCAAGGGATGGGCACCTTAGCTCAGTGGTAGAGTGCTTACCTAGCATGTTCAAGGCTTGATAGTTGGCACTGAAAGATAGACTGGGAAAGAAAGAAGCAAGGGAGGGAGAGCAAGAGAGAAATCAGGTAGGGCTCCAGGGCCTGGAGCGCACAGGCAGCAGCATCCTCACTAGCTCGGCCTGCCTCTCCCTCAGACCAAAACAGGGTGGGTACCCCTGCTCTGCAGCTGTGTCCTCTCTATACCTTCACCAGTTCCATAGACATCTCAAAAGGCCTGTCCAGACAAGTAAGGGTGACTGTCCTTGCTTCCCCCAATCCTTGGTCCTGAGGACCTATGAGACATATGTGAGTGTAGCCTGACCTCCAGGAAGTCCTGCTTCTTAGTTACCCTGTGTCTTTGGTAAGCCACGGTGTGTTGTCTGTTTGGCTGCTAGAGAACAGACCACCCGTGAGCACATAGTAGCACAGGAGTGGACAGACAACCTCCCTCTTGTCCCATTGTATACTATTCATCCCACACAAGATGGGACAACAGAGCCCTTCTAGAAGGACCGTCTCCAGGACTGTTTTCTACTTGAGTGTGGAGATGGCAAAAGGCCCCTGGGGCCTGACCTCAGCTAGTTTGGTGCCCACCTGACAGAAGAGGGGGCTGTGACTCTGGGGGCTTTGTGATTATATTCGTTATACTTCTGACCATGAGCTTCCCAGAAGACAAGAGTGTGAAACCCTGCCACTCTATCTCCAACTCTCGGCATAGTCCCGGCACACAGTGGCTGCTCGGGTGGGTGTGACACGCATGGCAGAGGGCAGAAAATCAATCCCCAAACTCAAGATCTACAACAGAAGCTTTCAAAGCACTGGCATCTGCTCTCCTCTGCCCTCTGATTTTAGCTGAGTGCAAACATTCTCCCCAAGGACACCTTGTCCATCCTCCTACGAGTGGGCTTTGTGGGAAGTTACAGGGCCACCTAAGAATCAAAGAGGCAGTGCCCCCAAGGACAGGAGTCGGGGAATAAATGTTCAGCCTCCCTGTTTCGTGGAGAGAAATAGCAATGTGTGTTCTACGTTGTTCTCGTGGGAGGCTGAGTGGGTGTTATCTCCTGTGGGGCACATGTGGAGGCCAGAAGTTAGTTTCAAAATCTTTCTTTGGTTGCTTCTCCAGCTTATCGTTTTGAGACAGGAAGTCTCACTGAACTTGAAGATCCCTGTTTTGCCTAGACTGTCCCCCAGTGATGCCCGGGAGCTGCCTGACTCTGCCCACAACTCCAGCGCAGGGGTTGCAGGAGCAGCCAGCCACGCCCAGCTTCCTCTTGGGTTCTGAAGATCACAAATCAGGTCTTTGTGCTTGCTCAGCAAGCACTTCACACACAGAGCAGTCTTGGTAACTCTACATTGTTCTTCATAAGCTCCTATAAAAGCCTGACAGCTACACCTAGTGCATAGCCACACCCAGTGCATCGCCAAGCCCAGTGCATTGAGCTGGCAAGAGCCTCCCTGAGGCTCCTCAATTCAGTTTCTTCCCTTCTCTGAATTCTCTGCTTCTTCACTGTTGTTTCTATGATTATCTATCCTCCAAGTAAACCAGCTGAGTGGAGATTCCAGCTCCCACGTGGAAGAAACCCAAATCAAGTCAAATAAGAACTCTATAAATCCTGTTTAACCCCCTTGTGCCCAGATTTGTCTGGTTTATTTATTTTCTGGTTTGTGAGCCAACCTTTGAAAACCACCGACCTCCAGCCTGCCTTCCCTACTCTCCAGTGGCCAGCAAACAAGGCCTGTGAGCGCTTCTCTGCCACAGAAGTTTGGTTTTTCTTTCCAACCTGCCTTCTTTGCAGGTGAGGAAAGTAAACGAACTTAATTAATACCGTTCATAAAGGTTTAGGGGGCTGTTTTTCTAGCCCTCAAGTCTGAACCTCAAAACTCATTGAACCTTCCAGAAAGCACAGCCTTTGAAAGATTACATCACAATCTCTCCCAAAGGGGCCAGCAGAACAGAGTCCAGAAGGGGCAGAACAGCCCAGAAGGATGCCACTTTCAAATCCGACTATTTGAGAAACCAAAGCTGATGTTCCAGAAATACACTCCACCTGCTGCCGGGCTACCTGATTAACCTGGGCTTCTCTGAAGCAACGGACTCAGAGATCTGTGAGAGAAAGCCTTTTCAGCAAAAAGGAAGTTTGGCCGAGGAATCCTTCTATTCTGTTTTTTTGCAAGAGCCTTTATTTCACCCGGGAAGAGCTGAGAGTATGCAAGGGGCCACACCAAAGGGCTCCATCGGAAGCACGTGCTGGGTCTAAATGGAGCAACAGTCTTTGAGAGGGGGCTGGAAAATGAGCCTGGCACAGGGGATGAAAGAGCTTGGGATTGGGATTGCCTCCGTGTAGAACGTGCTGGAACAGGACAAGGGGCGGTCTAGGGAGGGAAAGGCTTGGGGCCGATGATACTATACTCCTGGTACCACCCTCACTCAGAGGTGTCACTCAGCAACATCCCTTGCATGCCAACAACTCCCTTTCTCTCTGCCTGAGACATCTGCCAGTTGCTGGAGTGAACCTGGCCCACACAGCAGCCAGGTCAGAGTGCAGGAAAGGTGACACCTTAAAGGAGTCCCTCCCAGGCAGTGGTGGGTGGGGCATGTGGGTTGGCGCTCATTTTCATTGGCCGTTGGCTGGGCTATTCCTAAGCACGGATGGTCTGGCCCAGTAGCCCACAGCAGTCAGGGAGTCCTTAGCCCTGGCGCTTTAGTTCTGTCCTCTGTCTCTCCCTCATAGGACTGGGTGGGACAGAACCCTAAACAAATCCTGCACACACTCGGGATTTGTCTGCTTTCCGAGAGAACCGAACAGACCGTTGAGAAACTGGCCCACGAGTGAAGAAGCTGTTCATGTGGGCTTGTCTCTGACAAGAGTCATAATCCAGGAGGAGCCATTCCAGCAATGACTTGGAAAGTAGGTGAGAGGCTTCTGACTGACAAGAGGAACTGTGTGACCTCTATAGAGGTGGCCTTGCAGAGTAACCCCGACAGCATGGTTTGGATGCACAGATGACTACTGAGAGACATTCAAATAGCTCGAATTCGTTGGTGAGGACTGCCATAGCCACCACCAAAGACTGGGTGCCTTTTAACAATGGAAAGTCATTTTTATGGTCTTAAAGGCCAGAAGGGTGAGGTCAATGTGTTTAAATGGCTTGAGGAGAGATGGCTGTCCTGCCATACACTCTCCCTCCCGTCAGATCTAATCACTTGTAAGACCGCTGTTCCAGTCATATTACCTTAAGAACCTTTATGTCTAAACTTGCTTTGCCTTTATTTCTTCTTAAAGGTCCTATCTCCAAACGCAATTCCATTTTGAGGTAGTGGGGATCGGGATTTGAAAGGACAAATGTGAAGGGGTTTGATGCAATTTGGACTGTAACAGACCCAGATGACCACCTCCACGTTGAACAGGAACGGACTGTGACTCCGCCCTCTGCAAGATCTTTAGTATGGCAGCCCTTAGTGGGGAACAAAGGAGAGTGGGGCAAAGAAGATGAAGGATAATGAGGCCAGAAATGAGCATGTCAGAAAGAAGGAGGTGGCAGGAGGCAAGGGCATAAAGTCTAAGCCACAACAACTCTTTTACCTGCCAGTGGGTCGGCTCTTATTTCTATGGAAATGAGAACGGTGTAGTTAAATCTTTTTCCAGCTCGCGGTTGATTCATGAAGTGGTTTCGAATGCTGATAATCACTTCATGAATCACTGACAAACATGGGAGCCAAATATCTGGCACTTGTGATCGCTGCCTCCCCTGATGAGCGTTCCTGCCGTGATCTAGGGTGTCCCTCTCTCAGGAACCAGGTGTGCGGATTAGACAAGTCTCATTCCGATGCCAAAGCCTCCTGCTTCAGTGATTCCACACTCACCGTTTCTGCAAAGGCATGGAATATGCCCCATCCAATTTAATGGACATTAACGAGCGATGCCTGAAAGACGGCTTTGAAACCCTCACAATAGCTGGGACACAATCACCCAGCCGGTTCGAAGGGATGATTTCTAGAGGGCATCAAACTATATTGCTCAGAGAATGCCATGTATGTATGTCAGCACAGCTACCTGTCTGCTCAAGGGCCCACAGAAGGTGGCCATTCTTTTTTAAATGAGTAAAGAATACCAAACACTCAGATAGACTAGCATCTTTATTGAAAACAGAAGCTAGCTAGGGGTGGAAGCATGCATTTATAAACCTGGCACTTGGGTAGTTGAGGTAGGAGGATTAGAAGTTGAAAGCTTTCGTGACTGGGAGGCCTCAGGCTAGATTTTCCACAAGTTCTCCCCACTGCCCCTAGCAACATGGATGGAGCACACAGCCTCTGTGAGATTCTTTTATTCAGCCAGAGAATGTTGAGTTTTTACCACGAGTCTTTTCTCAAGGGCACCACGATTACTGGCTGTCACATGCCAGGCCTGGTGACGGCTGAAGATACAACTGAGAGATACAGATCAGCAGTTGCAATGGCCTCTCTGCCTGTGGGCCTCACAGTGATCCCCACAGACAGAAACCCAACAGACAGCTCTCTAGTCTGCTTTACGCGTCACCTGCCAGAGCAAGCACAGTGGAGACTCAGCCAAGCCTGACCCAAGGAAACAGTCTAGGTTGCTACCTGGAGAAGAGATGAGTCACCCAGCCAGAGGAGGGAGACAGAGAGGTATTCCCCAAAGGAAGGAAGAAGCCTAAGGCAGACGTGGCAACTACTCCTCTAGTTTAGCAAAAGATCCTGCTTTTGCTAAAACATGTCTGTCTCCAATGGCCTCTTGAGATCCTGAAGAAGGGTCAAGAACTCCCTAGATCTTCACATAGCCTTACCTCCACTCTTCAAACAAAAGGCACCGTCCCCGACCACATGAGGAGTTTCGATGCCGCAATTTCAGGACTGTTACAGACATTGCCTAACATCTACGGACTTTGGAGTCCATAGGGGCAAGTTCCCGCTGCGGACCCTTTCTTGCAGGCTGGGTGACCCCCAGGCAAGTCACTGTCCCACTCCTACCAATACACCCTACTTCTTAGACTCCCTGAACTATCTAGAGACAGTCGGGTCTGCGTTCCGCAGCACACCGAAGGTCTCCTCTGTCGGTTTCTTTTCTGTTCCCAGCTCTCAACAAAGCCGTCTGCACTTTGTGCCCCAGAGTGTGCTTAGATCTTCATTTCTTTAACACAGCCACTTCGGCTCGTATTAAAATGAGAACAAGAAGGGGTCTTTAGAGGCACTGGATGCTGAGAAAGAGGCAGGGTTTTCTAAATAGGTTAAGTGGGAAAGAAAGTTTTGACACCGAGGCTTGTTCGTGAAGAAGCATGTGTGTCTGGGAAGAGGAAAGAAGGAGGGTGCGGGGCCAAACGATGCCACTGGGAACCTGGACCCAGAAGGCCCTCGAGGAACTGCTTGTGAAAGACCTTGAATGCCACAAGGAGCGTCCACTGAAAGTGTGTGGGGGGGTGCACCATGAAAGGGTTTTTCTGGCGGGAACAATGAGGTCATAGGGGACTCTTTGAAAGATCATTTGCTCACACAGTGGCGGCAGCTGGAAAGGTGGGGTGCTGGAAAGAGACACGGGGACGGGGGACTCTGAACCTAAGAGATTCTGAAAAGTACCCAGCTGAAATTGGAGCCTAGGGCTTGGAGCTGCTGCAGAGGTGAAGGGGGCAAGACGGTTGCACGTGTGAAGCGAGGAGAGGGCCTGGGGACTGGAGGCAGAGCTAGGTGATTGACAGGTGGAGGCACTACTGTCTCCGCCCCTCCAGATTTCCTCTATTCCCAACACCTGCCTCAGTGGGACCTCAGAGATGATGCAGCCCATTCCTGAGCCCAAAACAGATGTCCTCCCCCCTTCCCGTCCCACCTTCTCTCCTCCCAGCTCTTGATACCTAGCAGCTAGTCTCCTCTCCCTCTAGACCTCGTTCTCTGAGCCCAATCAGGCATCTCTTCTCCGTGATTTCGAAGTCTCCCTTAACTGTACCCTGAGCCACCTCGCGCCTCCTCCTTGCCTCAGCCTTGTGCAAAGCAGGAGACTCCTAATAACCTTCTCTGAGACTGCAAAAGATGACTCTTCCCATGCAGCCTCCCGGCCAACCTGTCCTTATATCAATCTGCTCTCCAATTAAAAAAAAAAAAAAGTCTCTATTAGCTCTCGTTTGAAAACAGTGTCTCCCACTGCAGCAATAACCAGGCTCGATTATCAACCATTGTTTACACAGCCCAGGGATTACGTTCAACTCAATCCCGGTGGTTTGTATGCTGTCCACACCTGGCAGCCCGCATCCGTGTGCTGTGATGGGGGAATATCTTATCAGTAATCACTTTTCTGGGTTATGGAGCAGATTTCCTCTGCAAAACACCAGGCTGGGAGGCTTTGTGAACCTCCTCCCAGGCATCCTGCGGTGCCTCCATGAACATCAGAGAACAGTTCCTGGAAAGCATCCGCGTCAAACAGAGCCTTGGTTCTAAGCCAACACCCACCATTCCGGAGCAAGCCTGAATTGAGGTTTTATTTCAAAAACACTATAAGGTGATTATTAGTGCCAAGCAAAATAACACGAGATTATTCCAACAGACAATTATCATCAACTTGTTCCGCTCCGGCTGTGAAAGATTGCCACAGACTCCATCTTGGTGTGGCTCACCTCTTGATGGGAGACTTGAAGAACTCGTCCATGTTTATGCATAAATGATCGTCTATATGATGCAATATGTATCATAGTATAATCACTTCACATCTGGGGCACTCACTGGCTTGGGTAATGTCCGAGATCTTTTGGTTCAAAACTCAGGGGTAGGCATTTAAAAAATATTTTAATCTACACAGTTAAAACCCAATGCTAGTTAAGTTGTGGTAAAAGCTCGTACAGTGTTATAAGAAAATGATATGAAAATACATTGAAAGAAACAGATTAGCGCACATAATATCCCCCCTGCCAATAATAAATTTGTCCTCGGTTATAAGTCAAAAGGAGTAAGGACATGCTTAAGGATATTCGGTGTATCATTTCCTAGTGTAAATGGTCCAGGTAATTGAGGTTCCTCAACCCAAGAATACAGTATGTAGCTATTTAAAGTAATTACAGAGACTAGTCATTTGAACTGTACTTAGTATCTAATTTCTAGTGAAAGAAAGAGCATGAAATGTTATATTCAATAACGACATGTGGTCCAGGCACTCAATGCCATTGCTTTTAGTGGCTTACGCTTTTGAATATCAAGAGTCTCTGAAAGGCCTTTCTCTCCATGCTCCCAAATCCCCCTCAGAACAGTGCTAGGCGGCTGCTGCTTCAGCTCTTGGTTTCGGGTGAGGCGACTGAGTCTCAGGAAGAAGAGACGCCCTGAGATAATCTTCACAGCACGTGTGAATCAAGGAACCCCCATCTCTAAACTCTTCCATGATCTGTGCAGCAAAGACGGCCAGCAAGAATGGTTCATAGTGTGGCTAGATGGCGAGATGCCTTTGTCATCTCTCTGTTCCTTGGGTAACCAGAACCTCCGAAGAAAACCCTGAAGCAGTTTGGCCGGCGAGGATGGACAGAGTACTCCTGTCCTGGATGGAATCAGAATGTATGGTGGGCGCTTATGGGTGTGAGAAGGGACCTATTACCAGCAGTCACTGCCTTTGCAGTCCTGTGATGGGGATTAGGAGACAAAGTGACCACCTGTGCTGCCCCGTTGATCTGAAACCACAAATATGCACATCTTAGTACGTGCACCTCATCCACAATAGATGCTTAGGTGTTTCCTCCCTCAGGCTGTTACTAATCCAATGGACACGAGAGTGCAAATATTGCCCCAAGATTCTGAGTTCAGATAGTCAGAGTAGCTCAGACATGGAATGCTAGCGCTTGTGAGATAGAAGAGGATTGTGAGTTCAAGGCCAGCCTGCACTGTATAGTGAGTTCTAGACTAGCCCAGTATTCATGAAAGCTTGTCTCACAAAAAAGAAGAAATAACCCTCAGTCACTCTCTGATTTCAATTATTTTGAGTAAATATCCAAAAGTCAAATGGCTAGATCAATAGTAGTCCTCATTTTAATATTTTAAGCATATTTCATAGTTTTCCATACCAGCTATACCATTTTATAATCCCATAAATAGTACATTAGGACTTCAATTTCCAATTTCTATGTATAGACCATGGAATATTTGCAGCTTTTAGAAGAAGAAAAGCCTATCAGTTGTGACCACATGGACCACCTGAAGGACGCTGCACTCGGTGAAGTAAGCCTGGAACAGAAGGGTAAATCTACAACACCGCCATTAATACAGCCAGCCTAAAATAGGCAAATGCCTGGAAACGGAGCACAATTGTCCAGGGGGGCTGAGAGCAGGGGAGATAAGGGGCTGTTACTCAGTGGGAATAAAGATTCGGTTAAGCAGCATGAGAAAGTTCGAGAGAACGTCTGTGCAGCCTCATGCCTGGAGTTAATAGTACCCTTTTGTGCACTTAAAACTGCCAAGAGAGGGCTATCAAAATGGCTCAGCAGGGAAATGTATTTGCTGCCAACCTTGAGGACCCAAGTTCAACCCCTCAGAAACCACACTGTGAAGAGAAGAAAACAAGACTCTGGCAACTTGTCCTCCGACCTTCATTCTTGGGATCCATAGCAGACACACACTTAAATAAATGCAAATCTTTTTGATTTGCTGAGAGATTGGATCTCATGTAAACTCTTCTTATCACACACACACATACACACACATACACACACATATACACACATATACATACACATACACACATATATATACATAAATACACACACACAACAGTATAGCTCACTGTGGACTGTGGTGACCTCGGTCTAGCCACTCAACTTCTTTATCTCCATTTCTTCATTTGCAAAATAAGGAGAACAATATTGCTTGCCTCACCAAACTGTCAGGAAGCCTAATGTTTTCCCCAATATTAAAACGCATAAAACAAATGGCTCCTGGAAATCACTTTGTCTTAATTTTATACTCGCTTATGATTTTTACCCTCAGGGCAATCCTAAGAAAAAGGAATCACTAGCCCCATTCTATAAGTAAGGAAACTGAGGCACTGGGGGATTGTTTCTTCACAGTGCATCTGAATGAGGACATGGCATTGATTCTGCCAACACAAGATGAAGAAGAAGCGGTGTCCACAGAAGACTTCCTAGGGGAGATGGTCCCTCATTGGGGCATTAATGGATAGAGGAGGGCAAATTCGTATTTTCAGCATATGCATTGTGGAGTTCAAGACAGAGTGTTGTGAAGGCAGATGCATTCCACGAATAAAAATACCAGTGTCTAAGCAGGACAGTGGTGATACAAACCTTTAATCCCAACACTTGGGAGGCAGAGGCAAATAGATCTCCATGAGTTTGAGGCCAGCCAGGTCTACAGAACTAGTTTTAGGGCAAACAAGGCTGTTACACATTTAAACCCTGTCTCAAAAAAAAAAAAAAAAAAAAAAAAAAAAAAAAAAAAAAAAAAACCCACAGTGTGTCAGAAGCCCAGTCTTTCTAGGGCCTTGAATGAGAGGTCAAAGCTTCTACGGATACTTTATTAGTATTAGTGAGTCCTTAAAGGCTGTGGACAAGAGGGGCAGTCATCTGTGCACTTGGTCAGAAGTGAGAATGGTCAAGAGCCAGCCACTGCATTTGCAGTTCATACCCCAGACTTTGCCACTGTCCCTTCCTCAGAAAGGCTCCCAGAAAAACACAGGAAGAAGAAGCAACCAAGGGTGCTCCTATCCACCAAAGAGCTGCTCATAGTTGAGGTGCATTGGAATATTGTGGGGCTCTACACAAACAGACTCAGCTTCAGCAGGTGTGGAGTAGGACCCAAGCATCTGCATTTCAGCAGGCTTCCAGTAGATGTCGATGCTGCTAGTGCACACCCCACATTTTCTTCCTAGTCAGATTACTAATCCCAGAAGGCATAGTGCCTGGTCCATCGTGGGTGTTGAAGCATTTGCTGGAGCAAAAAGTTTAATGGTGCCCATCCCTGCTATCATTGAACTTTATCAAATAGACTCTTTCCCACCACACACCAAAAGCCATTTCTTCTTCTTCCTTGGTACATATTCCTACAATCTAAGTAGAAGATACAACATTCATTTTCACACTGTCACATATCTTTCTGGATGGCTAAATCCCAAGTTCTGTGTGTGTGTATCTGTGTGTTACACAAACATTTCAATTTTGCTAAAAAACACAATACATAAAAAGAGATAAGCAAAAGAGAACAAAACCAAACTACAATCTGATATACATGTCTTGAGATGTTGCATGTGTTACCCAATGAAAGTCCGCATCACATACTGCTGATGACATTATAAAGATTGTGTCAAAAATATCAAAATGGTTGCATGGTATTTTATTATTTAAAAGTTTAAGAATTGGTTGTGGTATTGCACTCCCTTAATCTCAGCACTTAGGAGGAGCAGGAGATAGGTAGATATCTTGTGGGTTTAAGGCCAGCCTGGTTTATATAGCAAGGTTCAGGCCAGCCAAGAGAACCTGTCTTTTAAAAAAGACTTTACATATGGTACACACAGTGACCTGCACAAAACAAAACAAGAAATTACGAATGCGGGGAAGAGAGTTGCAGGGAAGGAAGGGGAGGTGACAAGGTTTGAAGGAGATACGAAAGGGTGGGGAGCACAAGCAAACAGAAAGTATTATATTCATGGATAAAACTGTCAAAGAATAAATTTAGCAAAAGAAAAATAAAGTATTTTTGAATATTATAAAGATACAGTAACATAAAGGAAAAATCATGGTCCATATTAAAAACCTATGGATAAATTGTTACAATGCCTGAGATTTGCTTTAAAATAATCTGGTGAGTGGGAACGTACATATAAATGAAGAATAAAGTCAGAGCCAGCCATATGTTATTGAACGATACAGGGATATTATGTGGAGGTGTGTGACATGATTCTCTCACTCGGGCACATGTTGGTAAATTCCCACTTAAAGCATTTAAAAATAAAAGTAAGGTCCCAAAAAAGATGCAAGAAGAGGATTCAGAGGCAGGGATGGAATAAGAAATGTTTTAAGTTAGCTTTATTCACCCAAAGAAAGAACAATGCTTCATTTAGAGTCATTCAGTCTCTGCTTCAAACAAATTCAAGCCCCTTGAGCTACTAAATGGAATCATCTGCCTTTATCATTTCCGGTCCTGTCAGAATGGATTTGCATTTTAAGTGTATGCTCAATGTCATCTCTAAATTAGAACTAATTGAAACTTTCAAGAGTCTGGATGTGCACTCTGGCCCTTTGGAGGTTGACATGGATTGGCCCATGTGGAGCCCTGGAGAGGGTGGAGGGTCTGGGAAACAGAGGACACAGCCCCACCTTGTCTGTACTTCACACGAACCTTGGGCAGGTCACTTCATCCCTCTGCTACTCAGCTTCCCTAAGCTCCAAGACAAATGGGTTTGAACCAAATGAACTCCACAACTTCTCCCAGCTCAAAAATAACTAGGCTCGACTTGAGGAAGCCTTTTCATCACTCTGTTCTGCAATATGCAAATCAGCTGAGTTTAGTAATTGGACAGAGCTGATGGGAACAATTTAGCAAACTTTGATAACGTTGCACAAAGTAATTGTTCAATTATTTCCAACGGTTCAGTTTGGAAAGTACAGCAGGAGTTGGGGGAGGGGGTGGCATAGGAATTACCTTCACATATTAATCTTCTCACCCAGCAGAAACCAGAGGCAAATGAAGAGTGTGCAGGGGGGCCTTTTGTTTTAATTCTGATTAACTGTACTTTCATCTGAACATTTTTACACCATGCTTTGGTCTTCCTCCTATGGATGTTGACTGAGTTCTCTTATCAGGATTTTAATTAACACCAGGTAGCGAAGGGGAAGCCAGGATGACATGCTATTACTTCTGTTTGATTTAAAGTCAACGCTAGGGACTTTTCTTCGACGAGCTGTAGAAATTGTCTTATCTCGTGCATTCCAAGGATGGCTGTTTCATGTAAATGTCATCTCTGCTGTCCAAAATGTTACAACATGAGCCAGCACAATACCGCTACTGTCTTGTTCTAAGAGACACGAGGGAGCCGGCAAGCTTTTGATCAAAGGCACAATTCGAGCATCAAAGTAACACCTCTTCTGTTAAACTCGAATCAAGAGGAAAGAAAGGAATAGAGGCCTGGCTTTAGCAATAGCCCAGCCTCCTGTCCTGGAAAGTGGCAGCATTTTCAAGGCTCAGTCCATCACAGGGAGCCAGCAGAAAAGGGCAGTGTGGTTGACTGGTGATGGGGGCACGCGTGTTGCCTCCTCTAGTCAGCTTGTTTCTAGTCAGTCTGCAGAAATCCACCTGCTCCTGTGCAGACTTCTCTAGGATTAAAAGACTGGCATTGACATGTATGTACACACACACACACACACACACACACACACACACACATCGCAATGTGTTTCTACAGTAGAATGTTTCACAATCGGCAAATGAACCCTCGGCCTTGGGTTGTAGCTTGGCAGTGAAGCACTTGCCTGGTGTGCACAGGGCCCTGAGTTTGAGCACATAACACAACTTCACTACTCTGCATTACCAGGCCTCCATCCTAGCACTAAAATACTGGTAAAGTCTATTCTGGCTTAGTGACTTTGCCAGTCCCCAAGACATCCTATCCAGGCTGTACACTACTTTACTTGAAAGAATAGATATCACCAAATAGTTGGTAAATCCAATATGTTTCGTTTCATACTTTGGGCTGTTTTTCTCGGTGAGCAGCTTTGAAGACAGAGAATCCTAGATACCATCTCACAACAGATCCCCAGACAAGCAAAACTGCAGTGACAATCACATCTTAGAGTCTAAAATTCACAGATGCACAGCTGCCCACCCTGGTACCCCCGCTAGAGCTCTTCTACATAGCAGAGCCCATAGCAAACCATGGGAAGGTGCGTTATAAGCAAGGAAGACTGACCAGCAGGGGCGATTACCCCTGTGATTAGGAACCAAGTGTGGGCAGAGGCTGTTGCGGAGGTGCTCACCCTGGAACCCTGCTGGGCTCCAACCGTTCTCATGCTACATTCTACATCCTATTAAGCCAGTTGCAGAACCACTGAGGAGACCTGGACAGGTGTTAAGTCGCCTTTTGTCACTGAGCAGGTGTGTGAGCGATGCCGCAGGAGCACATGTCACGTCTCCCAAAGCGGGAGGCTCTGCCAGGGATTTACTCTGAGCACAGGGATCAGGAGACTACATCACTTTTGACTTCGAAATGGCTGGGATCAAGGACCTGGCTTTCTAAGCATGACAGGATGATAAAAATATTCTCTGGCAACATACCCATGTAAGATACAAGCGGCCGAAGTGAGCTCTGGGGCGAGAGGAATGAATGTGATCCACTCCTACATCTAAAAGCTACTTCTCACACAATAGTGCGCCCAGGCTGGCTTTAGTGGCTGTGGGTCAGTCAGAAAAGCAATAATGATTTAAAAAGTAATCTGGAATCAGCCACATCTGTCTACTGGATGGTTAAGCCCTGGGGGAAAGAAATACAAACACACAAGCAAAAAGAATGGGAAGTTTGAGGCCATTGAATTATTTTCTACAAACCTATACCAGGTGTCTGTCATGGAGCACCAACTGTGTTTACCCTGGAGAAGCTGAATGAGATTGATACAATGACTGGTTTCAGGGAACCACATCCTAACAGAGTGGGACAAGTAAGGATAGTCATACTACTGAGTAGCCAGGGCAATCGCTGGGCAAGAGAGCTTGAAGAAGCCCAGACAATTGAACCATAGCCTATGTCTGATGCACCCCCTCATGCCATGGCCTTGGGTTAGAGTTCCACCCTAGGAGTGGAGGAACCATAAACATTCAGACCCTTAGATCTTACACTCTAGGAAGGTCTTTGCCCATGAGGGTTCTTCTTCTCCTCTTCCATCTCCTCCCAACCCCCTTCTCCTCCTTCTAATCTCAATCTCTCTCTCTCTCTCTCTCTCTCTCTCTCTCTCTCTCTCTCTCTCTCTTTCTCTCTGTCTTTCTCCGTGTGTGTGTGTGTGTGTGTGTGTGTGTGTGTGTGTGTGTGTGTGTGTCACCCCTCCCTACCTCCCTATACGCCCTCTGGTTACTTGTAAATCACACTAGGGAAGAAATAAACTGCCTCTGTGTTGCACAAAGCTAACTTAATGACAATAAATGTCACCATACTAAGCACTTCAATATCCAGGAGCAGAGTAGACTCCAGTTCTTTTCATGGTCCCATACGCCTGAGATAGACCCAGTGTGCATCTGAAAAGCAATGAATGACCTACTAGGGTCTTCGAAGACTGTTCCACAAACTGCTACACACCTACTATGTGATGGGCTCTGGAAAGAAGGAAATAACTCTCTATTGTGTATAAACTGACTCCTCAGATCATGGGGGACTTTAAGCATGTACCCTCGGCTGTGTGAGTCCAGATTCCATACTGTTGACCGAGGTTTCTGTCCCACCCGGCTGTCGTTCAGTCCCAAAGAAATCACACAGAGGTCTACATTAATTATAAACTGATTGGCCTATTAGAACAGGCTTCTTATTAACTCTTACATTAGTCCATAATTCTTGTCTGTTAGCCACGTGGCTTGGTACACTTTTTGGCGACACAGTCACATCTTGCTTCCTCTGTCTCTGGGTCACGACTGCAGACTCAAACTTCATCATCCCAGAATTCTCACTGCCACACCTCTACATCCTGCCTGGCTACTGGCCAAACAGTATTTTATTAAAAATAATACAAGTGACAGGATAAAAGACCATGGTCCCACAGCACCATACCTTTTCGATAATATGCCATAGTCCTCACTGAGAAGAACTCAGGCTATCTAAGGTCTGCTTTGAGCATTCTCTTATTCGGTAAATACATATGAACTTCCCTTCATGCAAGCTTTTAATAAGTACTTTTATTCTGGTGATGGTGGAAGGGGGGTTCCAGACAGGGTATCTTTGTGTAGTCCTGCCTGTCCTGGAACACATTGTATAGACCAGGCTAGCTTTAAATTCAAAGATCTGCCTGTCTCTGTGTGTCCCAAGTGCTAGGATTAAAGGCCTGTGCTATCACACCCATCTTAAGTACTTACTTTAATGCATATCAACCTTAAATTTGTCACACACACACACACACACACACACACACAGCAAAAAACAAATCCTATAAAATTTCCAATGTTCTCAAAGTACTGTGATGATCAGTACTCCACAGTAAAACAGAACCAACATAATACATAGTAACACACGTATAAACACTGAATATGCATACATATGAGAAGATTTTCATTATGTTATATATTTAAAGATATTCTTATGCAGTATATTATTCTACATATACTAGGAAGCGAGTTATCACAAGGAATTGGCTCAAATGATATGGAAGCCAAGAAGACTTGGATCTGCAGCTGACAATCTGGAAAGCCGACTGGATAGCAGCAAATCCAAGCTCAAAACCATGAAAAGAATGGAGTTCCAAGACTCACAGGAGTGAATCCTCCCTTTCTCTGGCTTTTTGCTCCAATCAGCCTTTCATTGAAGTGGATAAAGTCCACTCCTTGCAGCAGGCAAACTGCTTTACAGTCTACTAGCTGAAATGTTAAAACCAAGAAATGCCCTCACAATCACACTCAGAATAATGTTCAACCATATATCTAGCTACCCTGCAACAAGTCAACTTCACCCACCAAAAGTAACCAGCGCAAATCAGACTTGAAGTTAGATTAAGGAGGCCAGGAAGCCGTCAGGTATGGATCCTGCCTATGTTCTCATGCTGAGTTAAAGAGAGAATTGAGAAGCCTCCTCAGGCCTACTGACTCCCAGTCCAGTGCCCTTTCTGAGCCCTTACCTAGGTCCCACGAGTTATCTCAAGGTGTCTACATCCCTCAAAACTATCTTTTTCTTCTGTTGGCCTTAGATGCCCTGCAATCTCCAGACCTCCCTGCCAGACCCTCCCTAATCCATCTCTTGGTTTGATGCTAGGGTATGTCTCACCCCATGTGTTAAAGACCTGATAGCTCTTCCATCGAGGATGCACAGACAGAACTCTGACCATGTGGGCAGCCTGGCCAACAGTCTCATTTTAGGGGAGCAAATAAGTCTCAGGTCTATGAAAGAATGATGAGAGGCAGAGCATCCACAAGCAATCACTCCTAAGACATTTCATTATCTAAAACTTCATCGTGGGAACTCTCAAATAAACTCGGCATCCCCATCTGACCACTTAAAATAAGGGTTAGGCTATTGGGAGCAGCCTTTCTGCAGTGAGGAACCCTGCCCACAAAATCAACAGAAGCCCTCTTAAAATAAGAACTAATCATTGGCACAAAACTGAGAGCGAGAGTTACTAGACAGGAAAGGATCGGGAGTTGGGTCAATGCAAGGCAGGCAAAGCAATGGAAAAGGAACGTGGTGTTTATTCCTTTCAGAGGAGGTGATCACAGTGCCTTCATGGAAGCAGCAATAGGCCCTTGTTAGTCGCCCAATCAGCTTCCTTGGTCATCCGTACCCTACCTCCAAAACTCTGAGAAGTCAATATAGCCTGTTCCAACTTCTTTGTGAATACGTCTCAAGTATTTTCTTATAACAGTAAAATTAAATCAAGACACAAATTGGCACTGAGAGGTAGAATGTTGCTGTAACAATGCCTAGAAATGCAAAGATGGGCTTTAGAGCTAGGCAGAAGCTGCGAGCGTCTGTCAGGACAGGCTAGGCTAGAAAAGGCCAATGCTGCCATATTTAGTGTTTGTATTGATTCCGAGGAGGACTCAGAAAAAGAAGGGAGTGAGAGCAGAGCCCGAATCACCCCAGGATTATTTAAGTGGCCACGATCAAAACATTGGCAGGAATTTGGAGAGTAAAAGCAATTCTGATGAGGTCTTAAATGGAAATTAGGAATACCTCCCTGGAAACCGGAGCAAAGGCCATTCTTGCTGCAATCTGGCAACCAACGTGACCGACTAAACACGTGTCCTAGGGCTTTTTGGGTTTCAGAACGATGATCTAGGCCATTTTCTGGAAGAAAGCTTAAGGAAACTTCTGAGGGCATTACATGGCTTTTCTTGATAGTTTGCAGTAAAGACACCAGAAGAAAAAAAAATGAATTAAACATGGAATTTATAATTAAAAAGGAATCAAAATGTAAAGACTTGGATAATTCTCAGCCTAGCCAGGGTATAGGATGACTTACTAAGAAACAAAACCCATGAACAGACATTTACTGACCCCAGGGGGCGGGGGGTTACCAGCCACAGCCAAGGAGCAGTAAGCAGCTGCAGCCAAGTACAGTTTGACGAATCTATGAGCATTTTGCTGGCCAACTACACTGGATTAAGAAGTACCTTCTGGGTGTGGCTGTGAAGGTGTTTCTAGAGATGACTGACATTAGAAACAGCAAATGAGGGGGAAGACCCACCATAAATGTGGACAGCTTCATCCAAAAGGCTGAGGCTGCGGGGTTAACCAAGTGGGAGAAGGAGGAGGAAGAGTACTCTTGGGTCATCCTCTCTGCTTCCTGACTACTGAGGCGAGCACATTAGTCTGCCACATGCCTTCTCTTTCTACCTGGATGTCCTGCCTCATCACAGACCAGGATGATAGAAATGGCCAAATATGGACTTGAATCTCTAAAACTATGGACCACAATAAATTTTTCCTCCATTTAAGTTGTTCCTCCCAAGTATTTGCCACAGTGACAAAAATATCTGGTATGGGCCATTTTGACACGGGGCCTCTATAATACAATTCTGCTGTACCCCGAGGACAGGACATGGAGTCAAAGGAGATTGCTCTCAAGCCTTCTTGGGTAAGGTAAGAGATGAGAGGCATAGTTTAGAACAGGGCAAAGTCGCTGCTTAACGCCTAGAGGAGGAACCATGTAGCTATCCACTATTGAATGTCATAGTACTATTATAGATGGTTTAACCTCCCGGAAAATGTAAGGGACATTGTAGCAGAGATTTTGTTTTTCCTTTCCCCTCTGGAAAATCATTGCCTATGTCACTCCTGAAGCTGCAGGGAGCCCTGAAGACAGAGAAAGAGCACAGAAGAAGAGGAAGAGGGTGAGGACGGAAATGAAAAGCTGGCAGAGGCAGGCAAACCCTGTGACATCTAAGGAGCCATTTGCATTCCTGGTTTCCATGGCCTTGCCCTAGTTTCTGGCTTCTCATGGTCTGATTTCTCGTCCTGTCCTTTAAATTCAGTGTGTTGTCCTGACAGTCTTTCAATAAATCTGATTTTTTTTTTCTTAAACCGTTTGAGGCCCGCTGTCTGATGTGTTGTGAAGTCCCCTGACTAATGCAGGCAGTGACTGACCTGAGCCCCAGCACAGCCCACTAGAGCGCTGCAATTACCCATATTTCCCAAAATGGGAATATTTTGTTACCTTATGATTTGAGCAAGATTAATCTCTAAAGACTAGAGTATAAATATGAAATCAAGGTTCACTGTACACTTAATGAACCTCCTTTATTTACAAGTCTAAAATTACATAAAATTAACTCTGCCCTCAGGAAATCCAGCATACATTACCAGGCTCACCATCCTCCTTTGGATCAGCCCACTTGGCTGCAGTAAATCTGTGAAGGTTGACAAACATCGAATATTCTTCACTTATATTTATTGTCCATTCAAGAGCTGACATCTCCTATTGGACGTTTAATCACAGGTTGCTTTGTTTAGCATTTTTTCCTGGTGAGGGGAGCGCATGAGAAATTGATTCCCTGATAGCATGAGGTAGAAGACGAAGCACAAATTCACCTCCAAGCCTTTGAACTTCTCATCTTCTTTCCCCTGTATGGTTTGGACACTTCATTCCCTAAAGTGAAAGGTAAGGACTTTAAGACAGAAAACCAATTGGATTGCTAGAATCCAATCAACAACCATGTCCCAGGGCAAAGGGCCAATCTAAAGTAGCCCAGCCCCCATGGCTCAGCACTTCCCAAACACTACAGCCCACCCGGGTCAGAGACAAGGAGCTGGCTCTTTGTTGCCAACAAGCAAGAGGCTGACAGGTGGGAAAGTTTCTCTGGGACTGAGGAAATTAAATTGAACTCAAGTTGGAGGTTATTTATCTTCGCTGTGACCCGCAGTGGTCTCCCGTGGTAGCACCCCAAGCAGCAAGGCTCAAAACTCTCTTCCGCGAGTCAATTACTGGGCACAAGCATTTGGTAACAGTTCCAATGTGTTAGGTTTAAACCGACTCAGACGTATTGAACAGAAAAGAAAAAGAAGAGGGAACCAGGCACCTTTGGGGATGTTGTTTGAAGCTACAGAAAGGCAGGGTTGAAGCCTGCGGAGGATTTGTAAAGAAGCTGTAAGATCTTTTGTTCCTTTGAAAGGAACTGGAAGAGAGATACAGGGAGGGGGGCAGGAGACACCCAGCTGCAGCGCTGAGTCGTAGGGAAGGCGAGGGGGGACCTGTGATGTCTGCAGAGATGAGCTTGGATAACTATTGCCATCACTGATGTCTCGGGCAAATGCTTGGGTAAAAGCCCCATCTCTTAGGCCTCCACTAGTAAGAGAAAATGTCACTTTCCCTCCCCAAACCTCTGTCCCCATACCTGTAAAATGCTAATGAATTCCACGTGTTTGTTTCTGTAAGGATGCAAATACCATCAGCCACAGAGGGGCTAGTTACATTTGGAATGCATCCCCATTAAGAAATGATGTCTATGGAACGGAAATCCTGGCAGAGCCCAGTGGCAAAATTCAGAGAAGGCCAAGACTAGAAAAGATGAAGCCAGGCCAAATAAATAAATAAACAAACAAACAAAGCTTCTATCACAGTTGGTTATAAGAGGTCTAAGGAACACAGCATTATATCATATTGTCAGTCCCTCAGATTCATGGGCTTGCCTTTGACAAGTGGGACAGTAGCTTCCATTATCTATGAGTAATAGCCCTCGTTATGCTAGGAGACCTTAGTTACTATAGTCAATTTGAGTCAGCCAGCTGGTCTCACCTAAAGATGGCTTTCTGTGCTCTGACTAGCCCCACTGCCTACTAGTGGCATATTGCTGAGTTGTAGTAGTTATAAGAATCAGGGTCACCGGATCACAATATCATCTATAATATTGCATGCTGATATTGTTTGTCTGCGTATTATAGTCTCTTGAGCATCACAAAACTTATTGAGATCCCCTTCCATCAAGAGGACAATTTATTGTTCTGAGTGCATTCCTAACATTGAAATTAAAAACAGGCCAGGTGTGGTGGAGCACACCTTTAATCCCAGCACTCAGGAGGCAGAGCAGGTGGATTTCTGTGAGTTTGAGGCCAGCCTGGTCTACAGAGCGAGCTCCAGGACAGCTAGGGCTACCCTGTGAGACCCTGTCTCAGAAAACAAACATAGTGACTCTAACACACAGCTAAGTTCTAGAACCAGTACCCTAGTAAGGTATAGCAGGATGACAGTATACATCTATAACCCTAGCATTTGGTAAGTGAAGGCAGGAAGATCAGGAACTCCAGGATAGCCTCAGCTACATGGGAAGACCAAGGCTAATCTGAGCTACATGAAACACTGATGAAAACAAAGAGGAGACGGAGGACCACTCTAGAGTAGAAGGTGACACATTTTCTGGGTAAAAGGTCTGATCAGTGATATTTGGAGGTTTTCTAGAAATAGAGCGTTTGTCACAGCTACTTAACACTGAAAGCAGCCATGCCTGAGATATAAACAAATAGATTCTATTTCTATAAAACCTTATTGACAGAACACGTCGGCAGGTCGGGGGCCACGGTTTTTTGACCCCGGTGAGAGTGCTTCGTTACTTAAAGTGTACCTGAGCCTGTTAGAAAAGCGAGTGCTTGGGCTCCAATAGGATTCCCAAGTGATACACACACTTTGAAGCTTGCAAGGCACAGCTCTAGATGTGCTTTGTGAATGCAGCCAGCATCCCCAGCACCCAAGTGCCGAGTTCCCATCACTGTCAGCATCCCCCATGCCTGTCACTTCCATCAGCCAAGCTGTCTCCACAGTTCCGTAGCATCTTCACCTTGGTGACTCCGGTAACCTATGCAGCTGTCTGCATTTGACAATGGTGCTTCCGAAGGGTCAGTGGAGCCACATGCTCCGATCTCCGTCTCTCATGATAATAAAGAAGGAAGACATGACGATGGAGAGGTGTCAGGGGGTATACCTCTGCCTTCAGGAACTACTCATCTAACTTGTCAAATGTCACATGATTCCCCCAAACTCCCTATGCAGCTTCAAGCCTTTGTGCTTTCCATACCCCTAAAGAAAGTCTGAGGAGTCACCTGCCACCAGAAAATGAATCTGACCTTGAAAAATAGACAGGCATCAAAATTTCAGCACCCATGTCCATCCGGAGTTGGTGGATTTTTCCTCCACTCGGGGTCCAGGCTAGATTGCATACTTCTTTATCCTTAACTTCAGCACCATGTGTCTCCATAACTACTTTTATGTCTGGCTCCTTTAATGTTGTCTTCTGTGTCTGCACGTCTAGCACAGGACTTTGATACAATACACGTGTACGCAATGGAATAGATACCGTGCTAGAGCCCAAGTTAGAGGTCAGACAAGGGCCATGCGGCTCTATGAAGGAAAGAACGTGAGAGGCCGTCTGCAGGAAGACGCACACCCTGCAGCAGAAAGGACGCAAAGCCGGGCTAGTGGCTCTGCCTCTTGCCGGAGCAGTCATTTCAAGGGTACGGCTAATGTGCTCTGTAGAACAAGTGATTTACAGAGTTGCTCGAGACCCCAATTCTTTAAATGTTGTCCGTGAACTTGTGTTTCAAACTTTTAGCAATGAGTTATGAGACACCACCCTGAAAATTCAATTACCTCAGCAAGACATTCGGCATAAATCAAAGCTATCTGGAGTCAGAAGAGGCGTGAGAGATCCTCCAGAGTGGAAGCGACTCGCCCAAGGTCACACTGTCTGTGACAGGTTCACAATTAGTAATCCAGAACCTTTGCCTTTATTGACAGGCGTTGGAAGGGAGAGCTTGGACAGCTTTGCTACTGACGACCTTCATCTCTGTCTTCAGGTGTGAGTGGATGGAAGGCCCAGCGAGAATCAGGAGAGCAGACCTAGTCCCTGAGCCCTCCAGAAAGCAGGCCTCCACGTTGGATCAGTACCAAGGGGATAATTGCCGCTGTTCTACTGGGAATTAAATGAGCTAATTTCTAAAGACATTAGGCTAGTAAATGCTACATCGTCCTGTGAATGCAATGGATTATTAATAATCTTTATTGTTCATTATTAGGAGTTATTATTGTTCATTATGTCTGGGATAATGATCGCTAACTTGCTTCTCATTTTTTTAACGTATTTTGTTTACTTAATAAAATATATTTAAAAATCCGAACACCATGGAGGACATAAAGGAAAAATAAAGTCTTGCAGTCTCCCAAGTCCCCATGCTCCTTCCCCCAAAAGCAACCTCTTAAGTGACAACTGTTACTTGCAGACCCATCCAGAAATTTTTGTGCATAAAACAGTTTTTCTCATTGTTCTACATGCTGCCTTTTCCCTGTTATGTAACAGTATAGACAGGCCACGCAGAAGTTAATATTGACACACTTTGTTCTTCCTAAGGAGGGAGGGGTGTCTCATCAATGGACTAGCCAGAAAATTTTCAGCCAGATTCCTATTTGATGGTCACCTGTGGTTTCCTTGACTTTTTTTTCTTTTGTTTTGTTCTGTTTTGTTTTCCATTCCAGTAGAGTTACCATGAGGGCATGCTGCATGCATTTAAGAACATATATTCTTAGACCCAGAATCACTGGCTCAGACACAGTGTGCATTTAAAGTGTTGAAAGACATGGCTACGTTGCCATCTAACAAGGAGGTTACGCTAGCAGCTTCCTCTTCCCATACCCTTCTCCTACTAAATGTACACGGGACTGTCTATTTTTTCCAAGCTCTCTTCAACCCTGGACAGCAGAAAATGCTTTTCAGTATTTGTAGATCTGAAAGGTGAAAAAATGGAATATTACAGTTTTGCTTCATCTCTTATTGTAACCACTAGCAAGATTCTTTCGTGTACTGGTTGGCAGTTTACTTGCTAGGTTGTAGTTCAGAAGGATGTGCGTGTGTGTGCAAGAGGGAGAGAGAGAGAGAGAGAGAGAGAGAGAGAGAGAGAGAGAGAGAGAGAGAGGAAAAGGGAGAGAAGTTAGGTTTCTATTGCTGTGCTAAAATATCATGGCCAAAGTCATTTCTAGAAGGAAGAGTTTATTTAACTGATGGTTCCAGGGAGGAGTCCATGACGGCTGAGTGAAGGCACAGCAGCATGGGCAGGAAGCTGGGGACATATAATCTTGGAGTACAAACACCAAGCAGAGAGAGCAAGCTTGGTACAGTTCATGGTGTTGAAACCACAAAGCCCACCTCTTGTGACTTACTTCCTCCAGCACAGCCACACCTTCTAAGCCTCTAACAGAACAATTAGCTGGTGACCAAGTGTTTAAATGCTAGAGCCTCCCGGGCCAGGCTTTCTCAAACAACCACTGCAGCCTTTGCCCATTTTTTTCTACTTTTGTTACCATACCACTATTTTAAAATTCTCTTATAAATTCAGGAAGGCTACCTTTGACAAATTTGGGAAAAAATTATCATATTGGCTTTAATACCTAAAATAACTTCCTAGCACTGCTGCTTGCAATACAACTGTGATTGCTTTAAAAAAAAAAAAAAAAAAACCTGAAGTTGGATCATGTTGCTCTCTTATACAAAACACTCCCTCCTTTGGTTTCCATTATTCACAGAATAAATTTCATAACTTCACCATGACCCAGAAGGCCCTTCTTCATCTAGACGCCACCTACAACCCCAGCTTCACGTCACTTACAGTCCTCCTACCTGCTGATAGCCCCTTCTCTGTCTCCTCCTCCCTCTTCCCAGTATGAATGCGCTCTTATTGATGGTTCTCCTCGTCATCCTTCTCCTGCGGAACATAGGCAACCTGAAGATGGGACCCCAGTTCTCACCGTCACCATTGTCACCGTCACCCTCTACCTAGCGCCACTCATCCAATGTATCAATTAACGCCACCTGCTCTTAATTACCTTGCTGGCTTTTCCTTTTTCTGGGAAGTTTGGAAGGGTCCACATGTCTCATTTTACGTTCAGATTTTAAAGCCATTTGGTGAGGCTGGCATTTATTGACGCCCTCTCTATTCTGGGCACTGGTGACGAGTGCCAAGGGGTCAGTCACAGTGGTAAACAAGGTGACTGCCTTCCAAGACCCTGAGCTCCACCGTGAAGGCAGCGGACCCATTACAAACCATAAACATGCACCAGATGGTCTTACAGAAGAGGGAAAGGAATGGAGAACATGAGCAGAATGATGGGTTAAGGCTGGGGTTATGGCGGGGGGGGGGGGGGGGGGTCTCCCAGCAGGAAGCATGTGAGCCAAAGAAGACAATTCCATGAGAAAAGGTTTGACAAGCTGGGGGAAGAGCAGGTTCAAGAAAGGGGTCTGATGGCACCCAGGGCAAAGAAAAGAAACCAGGACAAGAGCAAGACCTGCAAGGCTGAAGGGGCAATCCAAGAGGGGGCAGGGCCTTTGTCCCAGGGACAGTGCAAGACTACAAGCCAGGAACAGAACCATTACCTTCAGTGTTTCAAGACTCACAACTGGGTCCACCCAGAAGTTCATTAGATGGGAAAAGAAATGGGGACCTAGAGAGGGACTTTTTCCCAGAAATGATAAGTCAGTGGTCATTCAGTGATAGAATAACCCGTCCTCCCCTCCTCCAGGACTTGCTGTGTTCCTTTTAACAACCATTAACATTACACTTGGTATTTGGCTCTATTCTGTCGGTTTGATTACTGAAACCAAACAACCAAACATTCTTTAAGACAATAACAACAAAAACCCCCACATTTTTATTGCATGTAGATGAATGTTTTGCCTGTGTGTATCCCTGTACACCATATGAGTACGATGCCTGCAGAGGTCAAAAGAGGGCAACAGATTTCTGGAACTGGAGTTATGATGGTCGTGAGTCATGTGGATGCTAGAAATTGAATTCAGGCCTTCTGCAAAAAGCAACAAGTGCTCTCGACCTCTGGGCTATCTCTCCAGCCCCAGGAAAGTAAACATTTTGACTGTTGCAGCTTCATGATACACTTTAAAATCTGCTAGCGCCATTCTCCTCTGGCTAACTTTTAAGAGTGCTGTCCACATTCGTGTTTCTCGGAGTGATTTTTCAAGTCCTTTGTCAAATTTCAAAAGTGAAATCCTCTTAGCGTTTTCATTGGGGTTCATTGGTTTCATCGATTAGTTTGTGAATAGATTAATTGAAGAAAGATTGAATCTTTACAATACTTGGTTTGCTAATAATAAAAACTGTATATATTTATTTATTCCCATAGTCTTTTTTGCCTTTTACACACCAGTTTAACAACTATGGGTTTATTAAAAAATAACTTGTGTAATTTGCTTATAAAAAGCTCATTGCAGAAATTTGGAAGCCATAAAACGGAAAAGAAAACATAGGGGTAACTAAATATCCCATACAACTGCAACATGCAGACAGAGCCATTGTTAACGGCTTGGCTGTGGAGGGCGCACACAGGCACAGATATGAGTCATTACCCATAGAGCAGTCAGCGCTCGTGGCTTAAAAGTAAAACTTCCCATTTATCTCATGGCGGTAGGTATTCTCAGGAAGTAATGACTGCACAGCTCCTATCACCTAAGTGCACCGTATTGTAGTCAGAGGCTCCAGATCTCTAGCATTTTGATTTCATGGTGACATTTTGTTTTTCTTACAAGTGATTCTGCTCTGAGCACCCTGTCAACAATTTTTCCCCCTAATGCCGTGTGCATACACCTTCCTTGTCGGGTGCTGCAGGCCCAATCCCTTTACAAGCTTCTACCTTGTGTGAGAAACCTGCATCTGCAGGGTATGCCCTGAAGTTGCCTCCTTTGTCTTCTCATTATCTAGAGCCTATTACAAAAGATCAGGACGAATCCAGCTTACTTCACCTTCTAAATAGCCAATTTTCGCAGGGTGTTAGCTGAACTGTGGGCTTCTGTTGCTTTCATTCTGAAGACTTTTTAACTCTGTGCCAAGTTCTGCTTTCTACAGAGCCTATCTCATCTCAGCAGTGTGTCTGTGGAGCTGTATACCAGTTCCCAGTGATGTTTTTAAAGATTTATTTATTTCATGTGTGTGAATGTTTTGCCTGCAGGAGTAGATGTATGTGCATACCTAGGACCCTCAGAGGCCAGAAGAGGGCAGCATCATATCGCCTGGAATTATAGTTACAGATTGTTTTAAGCAACTGTGTGGGTGCTGGGAACTGATCCCAGGTCCCACAAGACCAGAAAGAGCAGAAAGCATTCTCAACTGCTGTACCATCTCTCCAGCCCCCAAAAGGCCAGAATATTTTCACTAGTGGCTTCTTGGTGTGTCTTTATCATCTGTTGTTCTACTTTTTACAAATCTTCTTGCTCTGAAGTCAGACTAGCAGAAAGTCACAGTTAAACAAACAAACAACAACAACAACAACAAAAAAGCATCCATGAATGTTGGTTGGTGTGTTCACGTTAGGATTAGTTTTATGCTAAGCATGTTGTATACGGACAGAGATGATCTGGAAGGAAACCTTAGGCCTTGTTGATGGCCTTCCTGAATTAAAAGAATGTGGTATAAACTGAAGCTTCCAAACATACTGTCCTGCGGCTCTGCCTGACTCTGCCTGGCCCTGAGACATCACCATGTGCTCATGGACCACACTTGCCCCAGATAGCACCCAGAGGATACACCAAGGTGATGGCTGGGGGAAGGGAGCTCACTGAATGAGCTTTGAGGACCTCAAAGGCACAAAGGCTGCTTAGTGGGAGGGTTACCTTGATGTGGGAGTGTCATATATCAATCTGTTGATTTCATTGGTTAAGTTATAATAAACCAACTGCTTAGCCTCAGCTTAGAACATAGATGGGAGGAGTAAACAGAATAGAATTCTGGGCGGAAGAGGAAGTGAGGTCAGACTCTGCTCTGCTCCCGGAGAGACTCGGCTCTCCGGATTACAGACGCCATGCTCAGCTCTCCCGGGTAGACGCGATAGCTCTGCTCTCTGAGGCACACGCGATGAAGATGGATGTAGGCTAGAATCTTCCCGGTAAGCGCACCTTGGGGTGCTTACACACATTATTAGAAATGGGCTAGTCCAGGTGCGAGAATTAGCCTGTAAGGGCTAGAGTTCATGGGCCAAGCAGTTCTTTAAATGAATACAGTTTGTGTGTTGTTATTTCGGGCGTGAGCTAGCCAAGCGGCTGGGGTGTTGGGGACGCAGCCCCGCCGCTTCTTATTTCAACATTACCTGTCCAGTTAGAGAGGAGGAGACATTGGGGAGCGCTCAGACCTGTCTGCCTTCCTTTACACTAACTTGTTCACTTGTATTGTTATAGTGGGACACATCTTGATCTCCAGCAGCAATCTCTCTTTCCATCCTTCTCAGAGACTTGTGATCAGTGTTCCTGTCTGGAGGGGGAATTCTGCTTTGCTTCTTTCTCTTCCTTTAGCAACAGTGACCCTGGGTGGCCTTGGAAGATGCTGAGCGGAAAAAGGTCCTGCCAGATGACAGTGGGAATTAGAAGGCACCAATTCCTTGTGCTAATAAATATACCCTGAAAACATAAAAACACTAGTGTCTCTCTACTTTAAGTTTTAGGAGAAGTGACCGCACAATTATCTCTGCAGCTGCTGTTGACAGCTCCCACTTGCTTGTAGGAAGCTGAAGAAGAGAGTCACAAAGACCTTCAGCTGCGGAGAAGTTCCTCAGTCAGAGAACAATGACCTCCTACCTCACCCTGTTTCCCAGAAGCCTTCCAGGGCTTCACAGAGACCCTCTGAGCACGCAAAGCTAGAAGCTTTTCCCAGTCAGCCCAGCTCCCTAAGGTCCCAGGGAGGCACATTTGCATAACAAATGACCACACACCCAGCAGCCTAAAGCAAGGACCATTTGTTAGCTGGTGATTTTGCAGGCAGAAGTCGCAAAGTCGAGCTGATCAAAGCTGCCCCATATCCTCCTGCTATAACCATATCAACTTGCCAGCCACAGACAGAATTCACCCTTCATCTAGCATTCCAGATCAGACAATAATCTAGGAGCTCCTGGGAAGGGATTCTGCAGATATAAAGCCCCACGTCAACTGACCTTAAAAAATCAGACGTTGGGGCTGGGAAGACAGTTCAGTAAACGCAGCAGCTGCTCAGCCAACGGGAAGACCAGAGATAGCCTGTACCTGTCATCTCAGTGCTAGGGAGGAGGAGACAGAGGGATCCCCGGGTTGCTAGCCAACCACTAACCTCCAAGCTTAGTAACACACCCTGTTTCAAAAGGGTAGCAGGGTGAGGATTGTGAAAAATTCCCAACAACCTTTGCCACCATACACAGGTTCACATACTACACCACCACCACAACCAGAGGTTTGGGGATGTTGGAGACCCTAGAAAAGAAATGCAGACGGCCTGAAGTTCCTCAGGGTAGCCCCCATCGTCTGCCAGCCAGGAAACAGACTCCAGCCCTCTACCGATAAGGAGAGGAATCCTATCCGCATCCCAAGTGCACAAAAAAGCGGTTAATCCCTCCCCTGCACCCCGCTTATCCCTTCTCCGCACCCAGCTCACCCCTCTCCCGCACCCAGACCTCCCAGAAAAAAAGACACACCCAGCCAACTTGTGATATCCTCAGGAGAGTTCAGCCCAACTGTGTGACTTCGGCCTGCAAAATTATCAGCCAACACGTGGGCCTTGCTTTAAGCTGCCCAACGTGTGGTCATTTGTTATGCAAATATTCCTCCCAGCCGAAGTTGTCCTCTTTGGCTAAGCGGGGGGCACCTCAACAAGAGCCCCACGCTGTCTACATCTTTCCAAGAGATCAAAAGTTACCTACCCCCAGTGTTTCAGACAGGGAAGCCAACACTTCCCACCTGGCAGCATGCCAGGTAAGCCACGGGAAAGGGCGCGATCCGCCTTTGTCATGGCGTCTCTGTTGGCAGGGACAGCCCAGCAGCAAGCATGAACCACTAACACACCCAGGATCAAGGAAAGCCATGGGACAGGGTCTCTAAAACCCCACTTTGATTTTTTTTTCAGGCGTCTGGGGGTGGAAAGCAGGCAACGGAGGAGGCTGTGCTCTGAATCCAAAGCCATCTATTTCGATGCCTTCAAAAGGCAAAATCATCTGAGCCCTCACAAGGGGAAAAAGGGAGAAGAGGGGAGGGAACTCTGGGGCTTACTGGCAAGGCAACCACAAAGAGGAGGGTGGGGACTGGGGGGGCTGGGGTGGCCGGCAGCACTGTTCCACCGCCGGAATGTTAAAATGCTCTCCCCACAGACCCAGCAATCACCAGCGCTCCACACCCGACAATTTGAGATTTAGACATATTCAAGTTTCCTAAGCCTCAAATTAGCCCTTGTAAGAGCTTATCTTCTTTCCCCCCAATTGACTTTAATCAAGTGCCTCAGAAGCTGGGAAATATTTTAAGTTAATCAGGCCCTTAATGCTGGTGCCTGGGGAATGCCAGGCAGTCGTATGCTCTTCTTGCTTGCTGCACTGTGCCTGTCTGTCCCCCAGTTCCCTGCACACCACCCCCACCCCCCACCCCCCCCACACACACTGGTTTTGAAATGCTGGGCAAACATGTCTCACAAATGAATGGGAGATGGAGAGGAAGAATGGAGTCATTATCGCGACCCTTTCCAGCAAAATCGTAAAATGGTTTCCCGACAATGGAAGGCAAGTGCTCTATCTTGCAAAAACCTTCGTAATAATAATAATTTTAAAAATGGTATTTTTTTTTAAAAAAAAAGGGGGGCTTAAGAATGCAGTGAACAGTTAGCTCTGCCTGATCAGAATTCTCAGTAAGGTGACCTCATTTCCAAAGAGCCAATGTCAGACAAGATGGCAGACACTGGAATAGCATATTTACTATCTTACTGCATAAGCAATGCTGTTTTGCATAGGTAAATCATGTACTTCTCCCAACAGCCTTACCACCAAAGCAATCACCACACCCACTTTACGGATGAAATGGGCTGGAAAGCCTGAGCAACTCACCCCAAGCAAACCTTTCTGACCCATCGTCTTCCACTAAGAAATTCCAAGTAGGTGTTTCCCACACACGTGGTAATTAGAGATCTACCTTGACCATAAGACACTAGGGCCAAGACCATGGAAACTCTAGAGAGGGCAAATCAAGGTCAATGTCACACCTGTGCCTTAAGTCCAGTACTTCAGAAGCTGAACTTGAGGATGAGCAGGCAAGAGCTTCATTGAGCAATAGATAAAGGAAGCTGGTGAATTTAAGACGGATGAGACCCAGAGGAAGGAAAGGAGACAAGGCAGGAACCAGGAGAAACTGTACCCAGAGCGCATGCACCCTGCCTCTACGTGCAGGTTCCCCTGCGTGAAGAGCCCAGGGGCTGCTGGCTGACCAGAGGCAGTGAGAATCATAACCTTAGGTTCTCTCCTCCTAGGAGAAATGACTCCACAGGTTTTAGCAGATGAGCAATGAGAGAAAGCACGCGGAATTAACAAGCAGGATCTGGGGAGATTCCTGCAGCGACTACCACAATCCATTTGAATCCCGATGCTTCTGCTAGCTGTGTAACCTCAAATAAGTTCTTTAACTTTTCTAAGTCATGGGATTTGCTTCTATGAAGTAAGAATCTCTCCTTGGGGCTGGCAAGATGGCTCAGTGGGTGGTGCTGCATGCAGCCACACCCAACAATCTGAATATTCCCACAAGAGGACAAACAATCCCCACAGACCTGGTGACTTATACATGTGCTGCAGCGTGCACCCGCCCGCACATATATACACATACAAGTAAGGAAAGAAATATAATTAAAAATCTTTAATAATGACTCCTAGTCTTCCCTCAGAGAATTATCATGAGGACTCATTGGAATACTTTGTGGGTGTTTGACTTAAAGCTGACACAGTATCCCAGGATGTGGGTCACCCAAACTGCCGCCCCCAAAAAAAAGATCCCAAAAGAGCACAACAAGACACACACACAAACACAGGCACACAACACACACACACACACACACAAAGCAGCCATCATGAATAACTCACAAAGACTTGCAGATGCTCTTTGCAGGGTTCAAGTCCCTTCCTGTTCCCATCAACGGGAGGGCTGTTTTAAACTACCTTTGAGCTGTGACCATACAGGCAGAAGTATGCCAACCCCACGACTTCCCCCACAATCTGGGAAAAGGTTAGCATTAACAATTAAGCACTGCCCTGTAAGGACCCAGCTTTGAGAGCTGCAGTGCCAGAGTCTGGACCCCAGTTCCAACCCAGAGGATGAGATTTGGAAAGTTTGCAGGGAGGGCTCCATCTGGAAAGAGAAGCATGTGGAGAAAAAGAAGGTCCGGGGTTGGCACCTGCCGAGCTCGCTAATCTAGCACCATTGTTTTACTTCTTTAATTAAGTGTCTCTGCTTCACTCCCAGCTCACCTTCCCAAAAAACTAGGCTATATTGAGCAGATACGTAAAAGCCGGCAATTAAATTGTCTTATCAAATTTTCGCAGCTTATTAAGTTGTTCAATTGCACGGGAAATGATTAGTGTCTGTAAATAGAGAGCGAAGGCATCAGCCCAGGAGGCTGCAGATTGGCGCACGGGGATCCAAAGGCAGGTCCCCTGGAAGGGGAGGGGATTGGCTCAGACAGACTGGCTGAAACTGGAGCAGTGCCCACCCCGCCCTCAGAGAGCTCAGCTGGTCTTTCTGCTTGAGGATCCAGGTGGTCAGAGAGACAGAATGACAACCACCCTCCTGAGAGAGCCTAGGACTTGAAGCCTAGCCTCAGCGGGTCCAAGTTCAGAGCTCCACCACTTACCAGCCAGAGATATTTCGGAAAGCCCTGAATCTATGTTACTTGGACAAGGCTAGGCCAGGGGTCTGCCTTCTGGTCCTAACCATGTCTTCTCCAGAGGATGAAGTTCTCAGGAAGGGTTCCCGAGATGCAGAACTCAACTGCATCTATGTTCATCTTCCTCTTGAGAGCAATAAGCAGTCTGTTGTACAGATGGACCCTGCAAAAGAACCCCTTCCTTTCTGTCTGGGATGATAATAAAAACTAGGACAATGATGAAGAATAAGCTGTAGACACAGAGTCTCTGAAACAGGGGCCTGACAGTGAGGGACTGTGCCCTGCCAAACGAGAGCATTCCTGTGGTGCTATGGAATTGCCCTTCCCACTACAGACATGAAAGGAAGAAGTTTAGTGTGTCTCGCTTCCTGAAATGTCTCGTTTAGATTATCTGTGTGTTATCCCTCTATCTCCTCTCAAACAAAAGAAGGATTTTCCCCAAATTACCGCAGTGTAAATAAAACCCTCAGCCATGTGTTGACCTTGGTCTGAACTTGGACTGTCAGCATTGCTTTGCTTGAGAATAGGGCTTCTTTTGTCCAGTGGTTTGAACAGAAACTGCCTGACCGGCTCTGTCTGGGTCTCCTGCCAGACAAAGTGAAGAACCTTCTCCAGCTGTAGGATAGGATCATACTTAGAACCCAGGGTAAGGCCTTTGGAAGCATCCCTGCTCTGTCTTGGATGAAGACATGCGTGTCTTATAAACCCAAGGAAGCAGAGCTTAGAAAGAGCCTCGCCCAGACCTAGTCAAGGAGCAGAACTAGCTAAAACTGGACTGCTCGGTACAGATTGATGCATCCCTAAGGCAGAAGCAAAGCAGAAACTTCCAGAATAGATTTATCCGGGACAGTAGGTATGCTAGTGTAGTTGACTCTTCTCTTTATTTTTTTACTCTTGGGGGGGGGGGGTCAACACCAGCTCTCAATAGATAGATAAAGACTTATTCTTCCTTATGAATGAGTCCTGTCCTCAGTGTGGCTTGTTTCTAGCCGGCTTTTCTAACCTAAATTATCCCATTTCTCTTTAACTATGTTTTGCATCTGGAATTTTACCTTTCTTTATTTTATATATGTTTCTTTCCTTCTTACTCCATGGCTGGCTATGTAACTATGTGGCTGGGTGGCTGAGCAGCTGGCTGCCCCCTAGCATCTGTCCTCCTCTCCTTCTCCTCTTTCCCACTCCTTGCTCTTCACTAAATTTCTCCTCCTACTTATTCTCTCTGCCTGGCAGCCCCACCTGTCCCTCTTCTGCCTACCTATTGGTCTTTCAACTCTTTATTAGACCAATCGGGTGTTTTAGGCAGGCAAAGTAACACAGCTTACAGAGTTAAACAAATTAAACGTCTTTGACTCATTACACGAATATTCCATAGTATACACAAATGTAACACATCTTAAACTAATACTTCACAACATTGCTAGAGAGTCAAATTTGGCTTCTGTCTAGCTGGAGTCACCTCCTGTAAACTGAAACTGTGTGTTTGTTTCCTGGCAGCCTGAGCCCAAAAAAATCACACAGAAATTATATTAATTACAACACTGTATGGCCAATTAGCTCAGGCTTCTTGTTAACTAACTCATATCTTAAATTATCTCATTTCTATTCATCTGTGTATCACCACAAGGCTGTGACCTACTAGTAAGTCTTCAGCATCTCTTTCATTCGGCAGCAACATGGAGTCTCCTTGACTCTACCTATTCCTTCTATATATATATCTCTTTCTATATATCTCTTCCAGCCTGGCTCTATTCTGCCCTGCCATAGACCAAAACAGCTTTATTTATTAACCAATAAGAGCAACACATATACAGAAAGACATCCCACATCATCCCCCTCTTTCCGTCTAAAATAAAAAATAAAGTTTTACTTTAACATAGTAAAATTACACAAAACAGGTATCAAGCAAAAATTACACTTACAATATTTAGTCTATATGTATATGGAAAGTTTCATACCTAATCTATTTTTCATCATAACTAAGGAAAACTATAACTAACTATCTGTCTCCAACTCTTCAAAGACCCCAGAGGGATATAATATTACCTAAGTAAACAGAAAGTGCATTGTAAGCAACTTCCAAAACTCTAGAATTGACAGAAGCATCTTACTGCCTGGACAATCACCCAAAGTTTTTCTGTAATGTTGGAGCATCCATTTTTAGCCTACAGGGTCCTTAGTATCTGGCAGACTTTTCCATGAAGCAAGAAATTTGAAAGACTGTTTTACCTATATTGGCAGTTTGTCAGTCGCTTTCTTCTATGTTCTGCAGAATGTTTGGTAGTTTCTTCTGTGAAGCAGGAACCCTTAAAGACCAATCTGTCTTTTGTAAAGTTCAGCAGTCACTTTTCTGTGGGTCCTGCATGCCTAGTTCATACAGCATACCATAAAATCAGTCCAGGCAAGAACAGTTCTTTGCCCAAATGGCTAGCTTTGTCACATTGAAGACAAATTTTATAAAGAATCTCTTCAATGCCCATCAACCTCTCTGAAGTAATTGGTGCTGTCAGAAGCAGACATGTCTCACTGTCAAGAAAAATCTAAGTTCTTAAAATATTTTAAATACCGTATTCCATAGGTCTTTGAAGTGTTGAAGATTATCTAACTGAAATATATCTTCTCTGTATATCTAGAAAACCTAACTAACATGACTACAGTTTAGCTATTATAGATAGTTATCACTTAATCTGTATTTCTTAATTGTGAATTATATTTTTAATGTAATTCACAAACACAATACCTTAAACAAGCAGGAACACATATAAACAGTATAGCAAATCAACCTTAAATTTGTACCAATAGACCAAAGTCTATACCAATGAAAAGCATTCATCTCTATATATCATATCCCCCTTATTATTTTTTGGGAAATTGACTGTGACTATTAATCACTTATAATAACCTCTTCGAATAAAAACAAACACTTATAAACAATCATTTGGGGAATTTGGGCATTGTTTTGTCTAAACTGCTTCCTGCTATTTGTTGGACAAAGTATTTTTAGGGTTCATGGAGACCTTTCAGGGGGTCTTGTTCCATCAAGCCACTTTAATCTGGAAGGAATGCACAGGTTCCCATCCTCTGTGGAAACAAAAGCAGAACCTCTTTTCCAAAGTAACATATCCTTAAACTCAAATTTTGAAGTCAAGATATCTTTAAAATAGATGTTTCTTTAGCTTAGCAGCATACAATGAAATGTCTCTCTGTACTTAAGCACATTCATAGTCAAAACATTCAAAGAAAACCCAATAATATGGCTTATTTTACTCTATTACTTTTTAATATTTAATTATCTTTACTCCTTTAATCTGTGACTTTCTGCACTCTTTATTCTCTCTTATAAGCCCATGTACATTTATTCAAAATTGTGACCCATTCAGAGGTCTTTTCTCTCTGAATCTGTCTTATTATGTATCTGTAATCATTTTCTGACCAGCAGTGCTTTTAAAATAGTAAGAAGTTTGGTGGCAGTGGCCCTGGACACTGGCTCTGCCTTTCTCGGCCTTTTAATATGGTGGAGGTATGTTTACCACCAGCTCTGCGATCCATGCTCATTGCCCAGCTCTGTCACAAGCCATTTCCCCCCTAAAAATCATTACAGGAACCATCACCCTGGGGAATCTGCAGGGAACCTCACACCCATAATTATGTTCTATTGAGAGAACCTGCCTCACACCCAATTAACTTATCTGTTAGCGGAACCCGCCTCACATTCCAGCTATCCAGGGAACCAGGTGTGGCAACTTGTGACTTCTTGGCCTACCTGTCCGAATGTAACCTCTTGGCCTACGTGACCAGGACCACGCGGCAAGATCCCGTGCCCTGCCCACCAAGTCCTCATCCAGGGCTATGTAAGCAGCAACCATGATCCTAATAAGGGGGGCTTTGACAAATCTGCTTGGCCTCATTCTTCTGTCCTAGCTCATTCCCTTCCAGGTAGCGCCCCTCCGAGACCCTGGAATAACTAGCTGCAGGGTGGGTTACAACCCCTAGACTGAGTAACCCACCCAACGCAATCGACACAGCTCCAGGGACACAGCAGGTCTATGTCACCAATAAACAACTTGTAGCACTAAGTTCACAGACCCCATATAAGTGCAGGACTTCCCTAAAGAGCCAGAGCCACCATCTCTAAAAGAAGCCATGCAGTTTTTGCTACTAATGCTAAAGCCTTCTCTTAAAGGATCCAACACTCTGCTCATTGCCAGCAAACAGAGCCTACCTGAAAAAAAAAATGCAGCTACCAAGAAATTGTGCTTGGTTACCATTTTTGTGGGTCTAGAAGGCCTCCTTTTTTTATTTTTTAAGCTTTTTTTAGGTCTTATGAAGATCCATGTCCCAGACAGTGGTGCTGTTTTGTAAGTTCAGGCTGCATTTTAGCTTCCCAGTCTGAATAATCACACAGAAACTATATTAATTACAACACTGTTTAACCAATTAGCTCAGGATTCTTATTAACCAACTCTTACATCTTAAATTAACCCATTTCTATTAATCTGTGCATCACTACAAGGCTGTGGCCTACCAGTAAGTTTCCAGCATCTTGCTCCTTCAGCAACTACACGGACTCTCCTCTCTCTCTCTCTCTCTCTCTCTCTCTCTCTCTCTCTCTCTCTCTCTCTTTATTTCTTCCAGCCTGGCTATATTCTGCCATGCCATAGGCCAAAGCAGCTTCTTATTCACTAACAAATAGAAGCAACACAAATACAGAAGGACATCCCACATCAATCTCTGTCAAGGCTGCCCCAGTTCTACCAAACCCAACCATTGATGAATTAATTCATCATGCAGATTTGAACACATTTCTCCATCACTTTGGGAACTGTGATATTCACAACAACTATAGGCAGCCATCCTTATGGCCCTGACAGGTAAGCCAGGTAGTTTTCATCATTCCTTGTAGTCTTAAAAGAAACTTCCCAGCTCATGAATTATACCACCATGTGATCCAGTCTTCAAATACTGAGCAAGTCTCTGTGGGCTTCACTGACTTGTTCAAGGATACAAAAGCACTTCTAACAGTTTGGGAGTAGAACTCTGGTTTCTAATGCTGAATTCGTTCTTTTGCATTATTTCAAAATGCTTTGGGGATATAATCTCACAGACCCTGGACCGCCATTACTTCTGACATGAAAATTTAGGAACAGACTGGCATATGCATACTGCAGAACACAAGACTGGTGTTTCTGCTCTTTCGTCTTTTACTACCTTCCTGTGTGCCGAGCCTCCTTCTCCACCTTTAAAAGTAAAGCACTGTGGCTTATATCTAGGCAAAGCTTTTATGTTCTGCTGACACTGCCCTCCCTTCTCACTGTTTCCCCCCTTTACAGCCCAGACACACATCAGTGACTGGCTCTAGGGACAAAGGGACAAGAAAATTTGAGCCTTCTTCCAAACATAGAAGCATTAACAATGTGAACATCTTCTACTCTTTGATGGACCAGCCATGTGCATTCTACAATCAGCTACGTTAGAAATATGAATGGATTTGATTGCACATGTGACATATTTGATTACTGAAATGCCAGAACTCTACACTGGTGTTGACTAGCCACCAAGAGCCTTGTCGTGTTCACTGAGAGGGCTGCAGAGATGAGCTTGGGATACTGGAGATGTTTGCTCAGCGGTGGAACAGCAAATCAGGAGGGGGGAGAGACCCTCTCACACAAAGACGATCGGTGAGCGTCAAGCTCACAGCTAACGTGAGCTCTAGCTCTCTCAAGCAGCTATTGTCCTTCTCAGCCATTCCAATATAACAAGCAAGGAGAGACTCTGGCAGGGCTCAGGTGAAGCAGAAGTGCAGAACATGAGGTCCTGAAGCAGGAAGGGGAGGACTGAGTGAGGAAGACCAGGGTGGAGGCAGGCAGATGGCCCAAAGCAGGGAAACTCCTCATAAATCCACAGGGTGCTGTTCTGCTTGTTGGCTATTAAAAAAAAAAAAAAAAAAAAAAAAGGTACCTCAGGTGTTAAGGATCACTTTCTCAGGATTTCTGTCACGCCTTCTGATGCTCTATCAAAATATCTGAGGCTGAGAAAATTATAAAGACCAGAAGTTTGTTTATTCTATAGAATGGAGACTCCAAAAGTGTGGTGATGGTACCCACTTGGAATCTAGTGAGGGTCTTCCCACAGCATCTTAAAGTGATGGAGTGTGTCACAAGGTGAAACAAAGTAGGTTTGAGTCTCTCATTCCTTTCTATAAAGCCAGGAATCTGCCCTCATGTGATCTCTAATCCTAAAAACCCAGACTCCATATCGCTAAAACAGGGGTATAGCGTATGAACTATGGGGGAACCTGTGTCCCAGCAAGTAGGAATTCCAAGGCTACTGTTCATGTGACTCCATGCAAGCTGCCTCACTGCCTTTCTGAGTCCCAGCTTCTTCCTCTAGACCCTGGGAAGTGTCCTTTCCACCTCCCAGATTTCTGTAGACATTAGTGTTCCACTCAGAACACAAGCAACTATCTGAGATGCTTGGATACATTAGGTGTCTTTGGTCCTCCACACAGATGGGTGGGATGGAGCTGCAGGTGCAAACCCTGCCCTGGCTGATCCTGAGCTTGCATGTTCTTTAATTCACCAACAGTGGCTCACACGGTCCAAGCTAATGCCCTCCCCAACCCACAATCCCAACCCTGGGCTTGCAGTCATGCTGAGACTCCAGAGCTATACATACTCATTTAAAAACTGTGAATTTCAAATACATTATCTCATAAGATGACTCAGTCCCATGTGGCCCACTGACTTGAATGAGACTTAATATTTGTGCAACTACTACTGTTCAGATAGGTCCTCAGTAGGGAGGTTTCAGATAAAGGTTTCAAATGGCAAATCTAAGGCCCACTGGCCTAAGGATAACATAGTATCTGTCCACACTATGAATCCATTACAGCAGGGTACCTCACTGCTCTCTCTCTCTCTCTCTCTCTCTCTCTCTCTCTCTCTCTCTCTCTATCTCTATCTCTCATCAAAATTCTTTTTTTTTGGCCTTTAAAATTTTTATTGTTTATTTTATAGAACTCAAAATGACAATATTTCTTATATTATGTAAGTTAATTTTTCAGTTAATAAAAATTAAGGAACTCACTTTTAGCTGTTATTAAAGCTCTCTTTTAGTATTTTTTTTTTGCTTTTTTTTATTGAGAAAAGGAAAAAAAAAATTTTCCGCCTCCTCCCAGCCTCCCATTTCCCTCCCCTTCCTCCCACCCTTTTCCCCCTCCCTCTCCAATCCAGAGAGCAGTCAGGGTTCCCTGCCCTGTGGAAAGTCCAAGGTCCTCCCCCCTCCGTCCATGTCTAGGAAGGTGAACGTCCAAACTGGCTAGGCTCCCACCAAGCCAGAACATGAAGTAGGATCAAAACCC
>NW_026067927.1:10983689-11067733 GCF_014885135.2 Alexandromys fortis
AACATGGGATGTACTCACTCATAATTGGTTTCTAGCCATAAATAAAGGTCACGGAGTGTATACCTGGTGAACCTAAAGAAGCTAAATAAGAAGGTGAACCCAAGGAAAATCATATAGTTATCCTCTTGGCTATGGGAAGTAGAGAAAATTGCCGGGGAGAAAATTGAGATCTTGGGGGTGGGGTGGGGTGGTGATAAGGGGGGACGGGGAGAGAAAAGTGAGAAGGGGAGGATTGGGGGAACTTGGGGAAACAGGAAGATTGGGATAAAGAAAGGTTGGATAGGGGAGCAGGGAAGCACATATCTTAGTTAAGGGAGCCACCTTAGAGGGTTGGCAAGAGACTTGAACCTAGAGTGGCTCCCAGGAGCCCAAGGTGATGTCCCCAGGTAGTCCCTTGGGAAGCTGAGGATAGGGAACCTGAAATGACCCTATCCTATAGCAATACTGACGAATATCAAAATTCTTTATTAGCCCTTCTCAGGTCCTGGAGATGAAGAGGAGTGATTGGCTTGCTCTCCTAGCTCCCCAAACTCCTCATCTTCAACTGGCACCACCATCTAGTCTCTCTTGGCATCAGGACCTGGAGCCCGTGTAGATCCCTGGTGGCATGCACTTCATATAGAACATCCCTGTGAGGCTTCAGCCTGGACGCCAGCCGGACACACGGGCGAGAGTTGTTTGCCTCCACCTCATTCATCACTAGCTCTCTAAACACATTCCCCTCTTCCATTTCCAGCAGACAGAGCCAACATGGAGAGTGGTACACCCTCCAAGACATCTAAATTCTGTCAGCCATTCATTCTCCTTTGCAGAAAAATCTCCCCAATCAGGTCTGCATCAAAAGCCTGTCTCTGTTCATCCAGGTTTGACTCAGGACTCAAGGATTCTGGAGGATTCCTAGATCTCAGTCTCAAGGTGATCTAACCAATCATGGGTGTTGAGGAAGAAGAGGAGCCATGTAACCTTTATGCATGGGGACCATGCTCCCTTTCCCCTGGGTGACATGCACTGTGTTAGGTTAATAGAATATAGACATGGTAAGACATAGCTCACTTATAATGAAAACTGAGTAATTTATAGACATATCTAATTCTAACTTTCACAAAAATATAAGATGAACTTGAGACCCAGGGTGTGAATGGAACTTGAGTGAATGGGGTCCTTTCTGGGGACTTTCCAAGTTGCAGCTAAAAGGAAAAGATGTAGGATCAGGACTTTTAACAGGGATGGAATGGGAACAGTAAGAAGAGAGTCAAGCGTGCAAAGGACAAGGAGGCACCGTATCATTCGAAGGCCTTTCTAAACAGTCTCCCTGGGATGGGAGAGTACGGGCAAGTGTGGTGAGGGCCATGCTGAGAGCAAGGCCTTTCAAACATGTGGCCACTCTAGAGCCTCCCATTCAGGCCCCTCTCTTCCTTAAACTGGATGGAGTTGGGTTTCTGCCACCCGCCTTCATCTCATTCTAACAATGAGACTTTGCTCTGTGTGTTCCCCTGACATCTGCTTCTGATCTGGGTCTCCACTCAGCTGCTCTATGTCTCCCTCCCTTCTGGTGTCTGGCGCCAGGCCCTCTTCCATGCTGGGAGGCTGATCCAGAATCTTTACCAGTATCCCCAGAGCTGCTGGGTAGAACCCCTGGATGCTTGACATACAGCCCAACTACAAAGTAACTCCATGACCTGTGGAGCTGTGCTGAGGAAAGGGAGCATGCAGAATATGTGTGCATTTATCAATGAAAGGACAAAGACGTAAGCAGTACAAATAACCAGGAGACAGAGTCAAGGGTCTCTCTGTCTTGGCTAATGGAATCAGTCATGGTTTAGAAACTCTGTCCTCCCACAAACACACCCTATATTTTCCATCTCTTCTGCAATTCCAGATCTGACAAGCTGCCTGGTCCTCCTTTGTGTGACCTTCCTTAGCTAATGGTGCCAACAGTATGCTTGGTTTTGTCTGGCATTGCTGCAGAGTCACAGTGTGAAGCCCATGGAACATACACTCAAGACCAGCCCTGCCCGCCCCAGTCCTTTAAGATGGCAGTTAACTGAGGGGCTGTGGAAGCAGGTATCCTCTTCTGTCTGACCAGATTGAGGTGGGATTGAGATGAGAGGCCCATGAAGACAACCGTGGAGAGTAGTGGGGGGACATGGCCTTGGCAGGCAAACAGATGATCTTGGAGGCGTCGTGGTTTGTCTAAACTATTTGCCAACATGACTTCCATTTCAAAACAGGGTTGGCAGAAACCCAGTATCATGGCTTGCAAGGAGCTGGGAACATCTGCCAGCTCGATTCTCCTTAAAAGGAGATTTCTTCCTCAAACATGACCCAGCTGCTCCCCGGAGAACGACACACAGTCTTGAGCTTGGAATGAGCTTGGTGTTTGAATCAGACATCACAAGCCATTTTCTCTGCACATTCTTTGCAAGCTTAGGTGTGTAAACTTCCTGCCCAATCAGGAGCAGGCTCCAATGGCATTTCCAAGTAAGCTGATGGGGCAAGGGAGGGGGATACCAGAGTGACTGGAGCTCCTTAGGGAAGTGAGGAACTAGATGAGGGTTTCTCCAGCAAGGGAGGACAGAAGGGGAAGTGTAGTAGGAGCTGCGGGGCTGCATTCCACCACCCAGCTCCCGCCACTGGCTAGCTTTACCCGAAATAACAACACACAAACTGTATTCTTTTAAACACTGCTTGGCCCATTATATCTAGCCTCTTCTCAGCTAACTCTCGCACCTGGACTAGCCCATTTCTAATAATGTGTGTAGCACCCCAAGGTGCACTTACCGGGAAGATTCTATCCTACGTCCATCCTGGGTCGGAGTTCATTGCGTCTGCCCCAGAGAGGGGAGCATGGCCTCTGAGCTCACTTACTCTTCCTCCCAGCATTCTGTTCTGTTTACTCCTCCCACCTATGTTTTAACCTATGAGGGCCAAGCAGTTTCTTTATTTTTTAACCAATGACCTTCCTCCATCAGGGAAGGAGAGTGAACTACATCCTTGTGGCTGCATCAGGTTAAGCTCCAAGAAACAGCAACAGGAGTGTGGTCTCTGAAGCTTCTCCACCAGGGTAGAGAACCAAGGTCTTCCCTTTCTTCCCTCGCTGTGTGACCATGTGCATGACTCAGTTTCCCTGAACTAGAGTTTCTTTTCCAGTAAAAAGTGGTCCCCAAAAGCCCCCACTTCCTCTGACTGCTATAGACCACATAGCGGACAGCATTCACAGGTGCACCCAGTAAAGAAAAAACACTCAGTACAACCTAGACATGTCTATCACTAGAAACTTCCACAAGGTAAGGTAAGGAAAACCAAAACAGGAAGGCGGAGATACCTGTAGCATAGTCTCTCTCATGATCCTTGCAGACAGTCTTTGAATTCATATGCTAACTAGAGCCACGGGTGAAAGTCTACCTTGACTTACAAAGTAGACATACAGAAATCACTGCTTTCAGTTTTGCAAAGCCAAACTTGAGATCACGCATTACAGCCTTTGGTGTTTAAAGGTTTCTGATAGGAACAGCCGAGATAAGGTGAGCAGCAAGGAGACCCTCCCAGAAACCTGTCTACTGATCAGACCCAACTGGGACAGCTGTGCCCTGTCTTACCCAAGGTAGACATTGACCTTTCCCCTTGTCTCACCCTGCTGTCCCTGGGCAGTGATTTCTCACATATGACCTTGATGGCATCCCAGGGCCTGGGAGAGGAAAGCCATAAGGAAGACTGATAATAGAGAGACCTTCAGAAAGGACATGGAAATGTCCACAGAGGTCTGGGGCCTGCTCACCAGCCACACAGTCTTGCTTTCAAATCAGAAAAGCAGACTTAAGGGCCTTTGATAGGACCAGCAGACAATCCACTCACCCCAGGTGCCAGCTGAGCACCACTCTCCTCGTCACATGACATCCTGGAAGATGCTTTTAGTGGGAATCCAGGAATGAAGGGTTAACTATTTAGTGTTTTATTTCTTTAACAGGATTTAAGTAACTTGAAATGATTTTTCCTCTATATTTTTATGCTAGAATTGTGTGTGCTCATTGCATGTTTACTTTCTCTCTCTCTCTCTCTCTCTCTCTCTCTCTCTCTCTCTCTCTCTCTCTCTCTCGTGTGTGTGTGTGTGTGTGTGTGTGTGTGTGTGTGTGTAACAGTATCTAATTTTCCCTATAAAGAACTGTGTTGGTACAAAGTGGTTAAAAAAGTCAAAAGTGAAACAAGAGGCCAGAGAGTTGGTGCAGCAGTTAAGAGTGCTTAGCTGCTAGGAACCGAGACTGGCTCCAAGCACCCAAGTCCTTCAGCTCCCAGCACCTATAACTCCAGTTCCAAAGGACACAACACCTTCTTCTGGTTTTTTAGGGCACTTGCTCTCATATTCACATACCCACACACAGATACATGAATATACATGTAATTAAAAAGTAGATAAAATCTAAAAAGAAAAAAGTGAAGCTAAACTATTAGGAGGAACCATTCCTGGGAATATGGACTGACTCCCAGGACGACCACTGCACAGTTTGTCATTCTAGAGTCGGTCACAGTTTTACACACCCGCCCCACCCTTCAACTTTGAGCAAGTGATTGACAGGGCCTCCCAACCACATCAAATGAAGAGGAGGCGATCCCATTTCCCTAAAGGGGAAATCGCATTAATGTTTTGACCATTTATCATTTATGTGTCCTTTTCATGTAAGAAAAGTATTCACACATAGCTTTTAGTCAAAATACCAAATGGCAGAGGAAGTTGGGCATTCTGTAGAAGGAACAGCAGAAGGAGGTATGGGGCGGGGGAATCCTTCCTTCTTCTTATCTCATTCCATCTTAACACACACCCTGTGTAGGATGTTGCCTCTTTCGGCACTGAGAGCTGTCTTTAGTTGCAGGACAGCAATCATTTCTGAAGTTATAAAGTATGGTGGGATTAGCTGCACTTTGTCAAATCACCTCCGCATACAAAGAATCCTGGCGTACATTCAGGGTGTCAGTACCCACTACTGACACAGCGACTCTGGGAAGAGTGGCAAATCTTGACTTGAGACAATGAGTTGAGATGGATCATGTTTAATAAGGCATTTTGAGTTCGGAAGTCACTGTCAAAGAGCTGGGATTTCCAGGGCCACTTTGTGAAGTGATAAGGAAGTACCTCCTTCTCCTGGATTCACCTCTGGCAGGATCCTTGGCTGACTAGGGGAAGGTGTTTGTCCTGCCTCAAAGAAAGCAGTCAGCACCCCTGGCTTCCAAGGAGCCCCAGAACTCCCTATAATGCAAGAGATCCTCAACATAAGATCTGGCCGAACACCAAAGTCCCCCATCCCCTTCATTCCCCTTCATATTCACCCCCCCAACACACACACGCACATGCATGCACACACTCATGCACACACACATGCACACACACATGCATGTGCACAGATCCTAATAGGAAGGTAACACACAGGCAATGAGGGGAATTCACCTCTGAGTTCATGACATATATGTCATGTGTTTTAGCAACTTCCCTGGCCCTCCTGGGGTCTGATCATAATGGCAGGAATAAAGAAAGAAAGAAGTAAAACCCCTATTTAGAAAATAAATAAAATATTAGAAAACAGAAACTGATCCCAGTCTTATAATTTCAGAAACAATCCTTCCTCCATTAGCCTTGGCATTTCCAATTGCTCTAGGATTACCCTTACAGAGACACCTGCCAGGTGTGTTCATCCATTTCAATACTTTCTGTGGATAAAAAATAAGGAATACATAACTAAATTTATCTGCATAACTAGAATCATACTATATACACAATTTATAGTCTGCCTTTTTCACTTCACCTAGTACTGTCATTCCCTGTGTCAATCTAGTCTTCAAAAATAATCATTTAATCCCAGTCAGAAGGCCAAGGCAAGAAGATCATGAGTTCAAATCTAGTCTGGGCTTGTAAGACTGTGTCTCACACACTAATCATCATTGAGTTTCAGTTATAAATAAAATTAGACCCTGCTGATAAGGTTGCTGTGTTCAAACGGTGTTCTGTTTAGATTGTACACAGATGGCAATCATTACTGTAGTTGTTGTATTTTTCTTTCCCTGCTCAGAGATTCAGCCTACATGGGTGTATGTGTTAGAATCATACACACTACACACATAAACATGACACGCATACTACACACACTGTACACACACCATACATACTCACATCATACACATTACATACACTATATATATACACATACACTGCACACATACTATACACACATCACACTACACACTGCATACACTATGCAAGTGCTACATACATACTACATATACTATATATACATATACACTACACATATATTATACATACAATATACTACATACTGCATACACTATGAAAATGCTACCTACATACTACACATATATTGCAGACATTACACACATACCGCACACACATGCATACAATTTTACACCCTCTTTTTTTTTAGCAGTTTTTAAACTGAACAGAAAGATGCAGAGATTTCTCTATACTTCATGGGGTAAATTTTTCTTGCAGCTTAACTATTGTTTTCAAACCTTATCTTGGTGACAAACTAAAATTGTCTTAGACAGTAGTCCTCCATCCTTCCTCAGAGGGAGCAGATGATAATACTGGGTTGCCCCTGGTGTTTAGTGTGATGGGTTATGCCGGGAAGATCATCTTTCCAGATCAAACTTCGTATCTATCTCTGTTTCTAGAAATCTCTAAGACATTCACTAAAACTGTGGCTCAGCTTTATATTAAGCTTATAAGAGTCACTGTCCCCACCTCAGCCTCCTTGGTGAACACTAAGATTCTATTGGATGAAGCAAATGGTGTGCTCCCCATGATGGGAAACTCACTAACACTCAAGTTGGTTCATGCCACTCTTGGACAACACAAACATTTGAAGGTTCTTCTTTGTGTTAAAGCAGAAGATGCCATTATGTCATGGCTGGAGATGTGCAAAACTGATTGATTCCTTTCCCACAGGCTCTTTAAACAGCTTCAGGAATCTGTGCATTTCCTCCATCCTATAAGCTAATGGACTCTGGTTATTTGTGTTACCATGGAAGCCCCGTAGTTTGCTCTCTCCCCTTCATACCCCCAACTATCTGCATCCCTCTTCAAGGAGGACCTGTCTCGATCTCTTCAGCTCACAAGCATTTAGGAGAATGTCTGGTGGTCCCTCCCTAGGATATTTGTCACGGATTAAGCTTGGCTACCACCTATGGGATAAAACTATTGCTTATTCTATTAATGTGTATAGTATGTGTGTCCATGCATGAGGAGGTATCTGTGTTGGGTGCGTGAACATGGGATTGCATGTACCTGTGGAGGCCAGACATCAACTTCAAATATCATTTCTCCCGCAACAACATCTGACCTGTTTTTTAAAACAAGGTCTCTTACAGGAACCCAGGGCTCATCAAGTTGACTGGGCTAGACCAGGAAGGCCTAGAGGTCTACCTATTCCCCTAGTGCTGAAATTACAACTGCCCCATCACACCTAGCTTTTTACAATAGTGGAAAAGGAATCAGCCTCTTACATTTACAAGGCAGGCCCTATACTGACAGAGGCATCGCTCCAGACACGGTCACAGGCTTTCAGCTCTCTACCCTGTACCGTCTCTCACTCACTGCTAGTGTGACTTTGGTGATATTCCCGATCCTCTCTGAGCTACCAGCATAGTAGAAAGATGGAGGCAACAGTGCAAACACCACACACACAAAGACCAGAGTGGTTCTGCACACAGAACTATGTGTATATGCACTCTACTTTGTTCAGTCTTGCATTCTGCACATTGAATCCAGGTAGTTTGTGAGGCCAGAGTGGTGAATCAAGCTACATGCTTCCCTAGTTTCCAAAGTACCCATAGATGGCTAAAAGTGTTGGGGAGAGATGTCCAGAAAGGCTGGTGATCTGGGACTTTGGACCTGAAGCTCAGCTCTGCCATTATCCCTGTTAGGGACATGGGCACATACCTACCCCAAAAGTACACAGGCTTCAGGCATGGAGGGTCCTAGGTCCCATTCAAGTCTCCGCCTCTCTCTCTCTCTCTCTCTCTCTCTCTCTCTCTCTCACACACACACACACACACACACACACACACACACAAATACACACATTTTCTCCAGAAGGAAGTTCCCAGGCCTAATATGATGGTTAATATTGTCATCTTGACAGGACCTAGATCACCGTGGAAATAAGCCTTAGACATGTCCATGAAGGATTATCTAGATTAGGTTAACTAAAGTGGGAAGACCTACCCTGAACATGGGTGACACCATTTCCTGGCTGGAGTTCCAGACTGAGAGAAAGAGAGAAGGGGAGCTAAGCATCAGCGCTCAGCTTCCTGTTTCCTAACTTTGGGTACAAAGTGGCCCACAGTCCCACACTCCCGCTATATGACAGCCTCTATTGTCAAGCCATGATCCAAACAAACTCTTCCTATGCTCGCTTCGGCAGCACATATACTAAAATTGGAACAAACCAACCTTCCCTTCCCCAAGTTGCCTTCATCGGGCATTTTGTCATAGCAACAAGGAAGTAGTCAATACAACCAGGACCTCAAGCTCCAGGGTCAACTCTGAGAACAGAACAAATGAAAGCATAAAAACAAAAGCCAAGCCAAGAACGGAGGTTTCTGTCTAACATTGCAAACTAAATGGTGACTCTGCTGCTGCAACTCAGTCAGAGGCAAGTGTGTTTGTAAATTTGTAGGAAAATAGTGTGGTAGAAATGAAAGAAAGACTGGGTACCCCAGTGCGTCCTGGGGCTCCTACCAGTTGCGATGGCAATCCAGTCTCATTTGACATCAGCCCTAAGAGATCCTGGAGGGAGAACTGGAGGGCAGGAGCCTAGGTGACATCAGGGACAAGCATGTCAAAAGAGATGGTGGCTGCTTTCCTTCGTGGAGTCAGAGTCGCTGGACAGAGCTCAGGAGAAACAGGGAAAGAAGCAGTATTGAGATTCTTTCCGGGTCTGCTCAGCATTAGTTTTCCATTTCCTTCGCTGCTCTGGTGTAGTTGCTACTGCTTCCTGCTCTGTTATGATCTGTGCTCCAATGGGGTCACTCAACTCAAGACAAGCTACATGTTGCAGGTCTGCCGATCCCAGGCCACTTCCTCGTGGGGAGACTGACGCACCTTTCCTTGCTCATTGGTTTAATGGATGGAGACCCATTTCAGAGTTGCTGAAGCCAAGAGCTCGGAAGTCATCCATTGCTGGCAGATCTCCTACCCGCCACAGCTGATCACCAGTCCCACTGCTTTGACCCCCTGAATCCTTCCTCTGCCCTCATTTCCACGGATAATCTGATAGTGCTACCCACAGTTTCTCTTCCCACGATATGAGCAACTCTGTATACCATGAACTGCACTGATTATCTTCCAACCATGGTGCATCCTCCTCCAAGCCACTCTATGTTCTCATACTACAGATGAACAGACCAGGCTATGATGTAGGGTATGACTCGACCACACTATCTCCTGTAAGCTCAAACAAGGAACATGCACCAGTGTTCAGTCATTTTCTGTGCTCCACATGTGTGCTGAGGCATGTGCAAGTCTGCACCTCTCTCCATGCACGAATTTAAAAGAGCAATGAGATGAACAACAGCAATTTCCTTCATCTTCCATACTGTCTCCTGTATGCTCCGGCTATGGGCAGTTTCCTATCCGATCTAGGTCCATTTTCCAACCCGTCCAAGATCAGAAGACTATAAAACAGCTGAGACAGTATCTAATATCAGGATTATTGGACCCCAAATCCCAAGGCCCTAACTCCTAGGACAAGCTGAGAAGAGATGTATTCCAGCAATGGTCTCTACAGTAGGCCATTGTGGAATGTTCCAGAGATCCTGTAATAGTGCCAACATTTTATAGCTGTCATTTTTATCTTATGGGGAAAAATGCTGCTGGTGGGATTATGTTGTGAGTTTTATATTTGGAAGTTGCACAGTTGAAGAAAGATATTGACCAAATGGACAACACATGGACGAGTGAAGGGTCCAGGAGAAAAGGGTTGAAGAATCTGTGTATCTAGCTAGGAGAGGCGAGAACACTAGAGAGAAGGAAGCAGACAACAGAACTATTTGTCCCCGTCAAGGGGCCCCATGTGGAAGAGGCAACACACCCCTCGTCTACCCTAAAACTTAGATCTGAGCCTATGTCAGGGTGTTTCCAGTAGGCAGCTGCCAAGAGCCCTTGGAAAATCACTACTAGGCCTGCACTGCAGAGGGAGGGAGGAGTCTGAGCAGCATCAGAACGCAATACCCAGACGGCAGAGGAGTTTTCCACCTAGTAAGCCCATCTTTGCTTAGCCGCCCTGAGCCGCAGCTTCCTCTCTGTGAAACGGGAGGAAGAACGATGATCTGAGGATGATGGCGAGAAACGAAGATGCCCAAAGGAGTGGCCATGGCAGCACTGTCTCCAACAACTAGCCATGGTTGTCATCACTGTCGTCGTCTCGCTGTCGTTCTAAATTTGTGCACGGAGAGAGGTGCAGACATGCACGCACGTGGAGGACAGAAAATGACTGAACACCGCATGCCTTCGTCCTTGTTGGAGGCCGGATCTCTCTTTGCTGTCCTCTGATTCATTCATGCACCAGACAAGCCAGCCGGGAAGCTTCCAGGGATGCTCCTGTTTCTGCCTCTCATCTCCCACACTATCTCCTAGCGTACTGGGATTACAGACTTAATATGAAGCACCTGGCTTCATAGGGGTCAAGGATTTGAGCTCAAGACCTCGCGCATGCGCTTCAAGCACTTCTCCAACTGCGCCGTCTGCTCAGCCCCGTTGTCATTGTTAGAATTAGCATAATTACTTTCAGCAAAAGAGGAAGGTCTGTACTGAAACAGGCACCGCTGAGGCAGGAATTCTTCCTTCACAGGGGAAGACTGGAGGTCACCCCTTCCCTGTCAGAGCCCCCTTGATATCTGGAAAAGACCAGAGAAAGCGGCTCAACAGAGCAGCGGAAAAACAGCCAAGGGCAGGTGCAATGGGTCCTTCAAATCTCCGTTCCTGCCAATCACTCAAGTGGTTTGCTTGTATGGAAACTTCCATCTTGAAGGAAGCTGACTATCCCCGGCTTGACCCAAGCAAGGGCCTATGACCTCACTCCTTGAAGGACATCAATCAACCTAGAAAACCATGTGACCCACTCTACAAAGCATTCGCAGGATGGCCAGAATGTCTGGGGTTCATGGGGACAGAGACAGGAAGGCAGATCAAATAAAAAGGATGTTTATTCCTTTTTCTGGTTGGTTGGGTGTTTTGTTTGTTCTTGTTGTTGTTTCCCCAAGATGGAGTTTCTCTGTGTAACAGCTCTGGCTGTACTGGAACTCACTTTGTAAACCAGTCTGGCCTGCAACTCACAGAGATCCGCCTGCCTCTGCATCCTGAGCGCTGGGATTCAAAGCCTGCGCCACCATAGCCCAGCAAAAAGATGCTTATTAATGTGTATAACCTGCAGGGACCGTAGGGATGGGACAACGTGCAGGCACGGGTGTCTCAGAGAACAGTCGCCCCCTACGTGGAAGGAAGCATCCCTAAGGGTCATCTCCTCAATGGCCGCTCTTCGCTCTGGAGCACAAATGGGAACGAAAACTTGTGTTGCTCTCTCCTAGCGAACCCCACACGTTCTATGACTCGGAAACCCCACAGCCCATAGTCTTTTAAATATCTTATGACATGAAGGTTGCTTCTGGCGAGTGACAACAGGACCTTGTCAGGTAAGTGAGAGCTATTTCTGCCCCGAGCATTCCTATTAATGTACCAGAATATCTAAACCCTTGACAAAGCCTCCCTCCCCTGCCCTTTGTTTTCCGAACAACAGCAGTAGCAGTAGGAAGCAGACTTGATTTTCTTTGAAGCCGGTTTGTTTGTTGAACAAAGACCTAGGCTGGAGAGTCCGTGGATGCTGTGAACAGAATGCATGGGCTTTTTATATTTCCATATCTTGTTGAAGAACGTGAGCTAAGCTTGTGGTGAGGCACACAGACAATTCCGGCTCCCCGAAGGAGAAGGCAGGAGAACTGACAATCGGAGGCTAAATAGTGGGGCTGGCAGAGGTGGGTGGTTGCCTCCAGTGGTTCTCAATTCTAGCTACATATCACAACTACTGGGTATCTTCTACAAGAGCAATACCAAAAGGGAGACGGCTCTGCCACGCCTTACCACACAAGCATGAGGGTCTGGGTTCGAGTTCCAGGACTTATGAAAAAGCCATGATGATCCATGTTTACAACTTCAGGCTAGCCTAGTCAGCAAGCCCTAGATTGGAGATTCCATCTCGAAACCAGGCTGCTCCTTTGGCCTCCATATACACATATGTACACATATGTGTGTACACCTTCACACACACGAACATAGATGTCGATAGATAGATAGATAGATAGATAGATAGATAGATAGATAGATAGATAGATAGATAGACAAATAAAATCACCTGTCAAACTGATCCCCATCTTTCCGGATACCATTGGTCTATCTCCTGAGAACAGATACTCCCCTTACTGAGCCTCACCTTCCTCAACCACAATGGACAAAGTCATGGGATCCTCATACGTATTACATAGAAACTGGTTGATGTGAAACATTTACTGGCAAATGTCTTCATTTTTTAAAAACCTCATGAGCCAGGTATGGAAGTGCACGTCTTTAATGCCAGCTCTTGGGAGACTGGGACAGGGGGAAGTTGAATTAGAGGTCAGCTTAAGCTACACAGAAAGACTTATCACCTATCAGATCAGGATACAGAATGTCTCATAGATGACCCTCAGAAGATAATTCTGCCTTTCAGACTTGCTGAGGAGCTTGAGTCCAAACTTGTGATGGTGCACACAGACAATCCTGACTTTCAGGAGATGGGGGCAGAACTGACCTAGGCTAAATAGTGGGCTGAGGAGAGGGCTAATCGCTAGGCAAGTGCTCCTCAATTCATAAACTCGGAACTGTTCCTACTCGGCCAATTGCCAGAATCGCAGGACCTGGACTGTTTCCTGGACCCTGAGGTTCGCAGCCTGTGGTTTGAGCATTTGCTACCTTTTAGGGCTGGGCTCCAGCTGCTCCTAGCCAGTCTCATCTCCTTTCAATCCCCTTGACCTTTTGTTGTTCCATTTTGCTCTCTTCTCTTTTTGAGACAGGGCCTCAGGTACACCAGGCTCTTCTTGAACTTGCATAGCCAAAGATGACCTTGAACTCCTGATCCTCCTGCCTCTACCTCCCAAGGGTTAAGAGTTCCAGTTTCTTAGGCTGTGTTGGCATGGAACCCAGGGCTTCTAACTGAGCTACATCAGTAGCCCCTAAACTGGGGATTTTGTTATAGATTCTCACGTTATAGCACAGGCTGATCTCATACTAGCAGTGATCCTCCTGCCTTGGCCTCTCAAATGCTGGAATCACACATGTGCTCTCTCTCACCACTACTAGACTAGGCTGTGAAGTCTCATCTTTGGGTCTTGAGGCTCGCTATACCCTGGGGCCCATATAGTTCCCATCTTCAAGGACCTGGACCAGATGCCTGCCCTCTCTAAATCCTGCCAGAGTACTCCAGTTTCCACCAGCATCCAGTAGCATTTGATTTACGCCCCAGCCTCTGGTCTATGGGAGTCCATTTGCTGCTATTGACTTGCTACTTACAAGGCATTTCATTCCTGCTTGACCATGAGTTTCTGTGAGCTAGCAATGACCCTAATGATTCTGTCCTGGCCACTGCCCTTGATAGTCCAGCGCAGCACCCTTCGTTCATTTTGTCATTGTTTATTTATGTGTTCATGTAAATGCTTTATTGCATCTATTAATTATACATAATAATGGGTTTCAGTGTGACACTTTCAGACATGTACATAATACACTTTGGTCACACTCACCTCATTGCCCTCTTCGGCTTTCTCCTTGTCAATAGGTATGGGGTGTCTGCCTGACTGAAGGATGTCATAGACACCTTTGGCATTATTAACTATCGACTCATTTGTCTGGGAAGTATACGGTAAAGTGTTAGTGCTAAGGTTTTTGACAGCCAGTCATGCTGCAAATTCACAGTGGCAGATGGGTGTGGTGAGCAGCATATGGCTCGAAGTGTAAGTCAGTGTTTATGTATTTTTTACAAATGACGCCTTTCTATTTATGCATAAAGAAGGGAAAGAATTCAAAATTAAGTTGCACATTTGGGGAGTTGTGGTGATGGTGTTCAGTGAACAGGTAATTGGAGGCTGTAGACAAGGGCCTGGAGACTCGTCCAGGAGTCTTGAGCATTAGTTTCATCCTACCACTCTCTGGGAGCAACTTGGGAAAATGGATTCCTTAGATTGGATCCCTCTCTTGAGTCTGTTTCCTCAACCATGGCATGGGGAAAGTTAGACTGAAGGAACCACCTGCCTGTTCTAAGCTCACTACACCAGAAGTTGTTGAACAAAAAGTTAGTGACATTTGTAGATGCTTGGATGTGTGCATGGGGCACATCAGAAGTGAAACAGTTTTCAGTGTTTTTTGGCCCAGAAGGGCTACTTTCAGGGTCCTAGACCCGAAGGACCGAATGCTGTGCTTTCTGGTCCCAACTGTCAGATGCACAGACTCTGGACTGTCTTTGCAATAAGGAACACACCACCCTAAAGGTCAGGCCTTGGGAAAACAGATCAGGTTCTGCTTGCTTTGCAGAAACGCATACCGGCTCTGACTCTCTTCATAAAGCCTGGGCTGATCCACAGGGTTCGTTCTTAGATACTGGTTCATCCAACTGCCTTGTTTTACAGATGGGGAGAAAATTACCCAGAAAGAGGAAGTGATTTTTTTCCAAGACCATGAAGGACAAAGGGCAGGTTGTCTGAGTTTAGGATGACCTCACTGCATACCCTGTACTGTGGGATTTCCCTGGAACATCTGAGCAAGCCTGACTGGGACTAGGAAGAGGTTGTCAGCCCTCCCAGGAGATGAATGGATAACCTGGAACCATTTGCACCATCGCAAGCCTCTCATCCCTCCTGGGGTCCAAGGTCTGAACCGTAGGAGCATTGACAAATGTCTCAGCCACCATGTGCAATGAGCCAGGGACAGAAAGGCTGCCAGTAACACAGCAAGAGTCTCTAAAGGTCAGTGAGTGTGACAGACCGAACATGCATTCTACTCTATTGTATTTAGATAAACATGTGCCAGGAAGAAAGAAGGCTCTCTGTGGACAGTGACGGCACTCATCTGCTTCCCTGGGTGCTGGGAGCACAGAGCTGTTCTGGTCCTCGCAAGGTACTAGTTGCTATGGTCTGAACATCTGGGCCTCCCCCCCCCCCAAATTCCTGTGTCGAAATTCTAACTCCCAATGTAATAGGATTAGAAGTGGTATGAATTAAATGAAGGCGTGAGGGTGGGGACTCACGCTAGGATCAATAGCCTTATTAGAACAAACAAGGGAAGGAGGGGAGGGAAGAGGAGAGAAGAGGAGGATTCCATTTTCTGCTCTTTGCCTTAGGAGAAGCAAGAAGACATCTGTCTGTACAGCAGGAAATGAACCCTTGTCAGACACTGGGCCCGCCAGCACTTTGATCCTGGACTTCCCAGCCTCCAGAACTGTGAGAGATGAGTGTTATTTAATCCTCCCCAACTGTAGTATTGTTGTTATAGCATCTCAAATTGACTGAGACACTAGCCTTGCACAGCTTAGTCATGGTAAATGTGAACAGACAGAGGCCCAGATAGCACACATGACTTTTTCACAGCTGCAGGAGAGCCGAGAGCCTCTTCTAAAGCTGAGTTTCTTTTTGTCCCATACTTCTTCTTCAGGGTCAGAAAGTTCTCCACCCCTCTGGGTGCATCAATAGAAAGTTACTTCAAATGCATCTTCCAGGACCCCAGGATGGAGGACTTGAGAGATTTCCTGTTTTTAAAAAGTTGAAATCAAAAAGTGCTGTCATTTTCCTTAAATATATTCTTTTGAATAAAACATCCACTCTTGATGCCAGCAGCAAGCTTCGAAACATGTTCAAGATGACATGATTGATAATAAGGCTTTTTCAAGATGTTTCTAATCCTATCTTCCTGGTTAAAGAATTCAAACTCTCGAACGTGATGTATGGCCTAATAAGAAGGGGTACTTGAACTGAAGCTATTTATTTACGCTTGCATTTTTGACAGATGAATATTAACTACTGAGAAAATGGTAAAGGCAATTAGTCGAGGCTAAATAACGGCCAGATGAGTGCGCGATCGTAGATGCATGGGTTGCTTTTCTCCCAAATAGTAGCTCATCATCAGGTTCTTCCTTCCTCTGAGATGCTGTGGCTGACCCAAGGAGCGGTGACCCCCTCTCTTTCTGATGCTTTTGGAGTGCAGTGGGTGGACTTGGATTCCACTACAGAGTCTGAGATCCCAAAGGAAGAATGACACTTGCTGTCAAAGTCCCTTGTCTTAGATCTCTATGAAAACTCTCTTTCTGCCTACGTGAACGATGTTTTCAGCTGGCTGTCCCCAGTATAAAGCAGATGAAGAAGAGGAAGAAGGTGAGCTCCAAAGAAAACCTTATTCTTCCATTCTTGGAGAGGGGGGCCTGCTATGTAGAAATGGGGGTATCAGTTCCTCCTCCCTTCATCTTCTTAATCTCTGCTTGTTCTGCCTACAGTGTTTGCTTGCAGGAGCTAAATAAAGCCACAAACAAAATTCAATTTATAAGCAAGCCACACATTCAAAAATCTTCACTGCATATCTGCTATGTGCCAAGCATCAGAAATAGGAAGTGGACACAATCCGCTTTCACAGAACTTCAAGATAGGACCTCTCTTGGGGACCTGAAGTGTGCTCACACCCTGACACTGTGTCAGACCCTCCCCTTCCAAGAGGATGCCTCCTTCCTGAAGCAGGGAAAGAGACCTTGAGGGGCTGATGGCAGCTTCCAAAATTAACAAGGGGTAGTTTACCCAGCGCAAGCTTGCAAATGTTGTGTTGTTAAGCGTCTGAAAGCAGAGACAACACAACCTGAGATTCCATTTGGAGGCTGTAAAGAATGCTTTCCCCAGAATCCTGGGCGCCAGTCTGTCACCTTGCCTTTTCTTAAAAGATAATCACTAGCTTCAATAATTTCTTAATAACTGCTGGCTCTGTATTAAAGTAGTGCTACCTCTGTATAATTCAAGAAAGCAAGGGATTCTATTTAAAGTACAAAAGGAAGAGTCCATTGCTCCACTCCCCTCATGTTGCATAGTTAGCTATGGTCAGATCCAACCATAACCTGACTCATGTGCCACGCTCCTTTATAAATTGTTTGTTTGTCAAGGCAAAAGCCCCTCTACAGCCGAACCATCCATTTTCATTTATAGCAGCATTTTAGCATTATTCTGCCCCTGGTTCCCTTCACCTTCCTTGTGCCTCACCAAGCAACCTAGTGGGTTTTCTGTGAAACCCATCTGTCCATTTTCTGAGGACTCTAATAACAACTAGGTCCGATCTAAAGTCCCAGTCTGTCTGAAACAGGAGGAACAGTCTAAGTACTGACATTTTAACCCCTCATTTGCTTGGGTTCCAAAAGAAGGGGCTGCCTATGTGCATTTGCACATGGGTGCAATGCCAGGGTTTGGACAGGGACTCTCTTCTCTTAGCCACTACTTGGTTGTCACTGAACCATTGCCACTGGACATCTTTGTTTGCCTTCTGTTTGGACCCCATTACCATCCTGAGATTGGACATCCTAAATAAACTATTCAATACCTCCAGGACCTCATGGAATCTAGTCCCACATACACAGTGGATGGCATGAGTCATCATGGAGAAGATATCAACATGTGTGTACTACACCCTCAATCTCTCTAGACTAAGGCCCTTGTGATGGGCAGTGTTGATTGTCAGCTTGATTGGATTAAGGAATGCTTAAGATGGGGCTGAATAGATGGCTAAGTGGTTAAGAGTATTGGCTGTTTTTCTAGAGGACCTGGGTTCAATCTCCAGCACCTACATGTCAGCTCACAACCATCTCCATCTCTAGTTCCAGAGGATCCACAACACTCTTCTGACTGTTGCAAGCCAACAGGCAAGCACAGGCATACACACAGGCAAAAGACTCATACACATAAGATAATTTTTTAAAGAGATACCTGAGAGATTAATTAGTGAAGCATGCCTCCGAGGGAAATAGGATAGATTTTTCTAGGGAATCAGTTCAATCGTCAGGGTTCTGCAGCATAATTCCTTAAAGTGTTCGTAGTAGGATGGTATCCCTGGGAGGTGATGCAGGTGCGTGGGGCATAGCTGGGGAAGTAGGTCATGGAGCTGCTCTCCCTGGGGGCTGGATTGTATCCTGACCTCTTTCTGCATTGCCCTTTCTGCAGTTCTCTGTCTACCAAGAAGTGAAGAACAGCCTCTGATGTAGGCACAGGACCAAGCATAGGACAAAAGAACTCTCTGAAGCCATGAGCCACAGTAAGTCCTGCCTCTCTTAATTTTGCCAATGAGATAAGAAATCACCATCAGGGATGTGATTAGTAATCTGTTCTTTTTTTAAAAAAGGCACACACAGTTCCAACTTCTTCCCGTTGCACAAATGGGGGAGGAGGAGCGCAAGCTTTTTTCCCATGACCAAAGCATTAGCCTCTAACAAAACACCAAGTCCAAGGGCTCAGTCACAGCTCAGGGAATCCTCCATGAAAACCTATGCAAACATCATTCTTCCTTACTCAGCTGGACTTTCCTTGAGAGAGAAGATCTCATTGTAATATGATTTGGACCAGACTACAGCATAATATTAAAGCCATAAACTATGTGTGGAAGAACACAGGCTTCAGGCACAGAAGACAAGTTGGGCACCCTGAAAACTTATTATCATACTCCAAATTTAGTGTCCTGATGTCTAAGTGCGACTCATGATGTTAACCAGCAGTGTTTAGGCATCTTTTATTCCTTGTCAGGAAAATAAAGTTGTCTCCTGTCATGTTGGACAGTCTGAGTATATATCTTATAGCAAAGACAACAGAAATATGTAATTTTATGTGTGCCTGTACCCATCATTTCAGTATGAAAGAACTTCAAATTCAAATTAATACACTTGTTCAGCATGTCGTTTTTGAAAACCACAGCTGAGCAGCAAGTGCAGAACATTCCAGAATACTTGCAGCTTGTCTTGCCATTTATTTATTTTTGTTTTTTTTTTTCCAGTAAGACTGAAGGAGGAAAAAAAAACAGTAGATATTTATCATTTTAAGTCACTTCCTGCAGACTAAAGGACTCTCCCTGCCATCGCTGTAATTGTTAATCGGCGCCATAAACATAAATTATCTATTAGTGAGGAATGGGACTACTTTATGTCCTGGAATTTGCAGGGATATGGCAGCCCAAGCCAAGTGAGTCTCCTGAGTCTAGGCTTTCATGGCACCTCTGCGACCCTGAGGTCCACAGGGAGCACCAGGATGGCTATTAACCTGTTCTACCACCAATTACCACCAATTCGTTATGTGGCCTTAAACAAGCCCCAGCCACTTCCATTCCTTTTATTTATTTATTTATACAAGATTCTGTCTGTGTGTATGTCTGCAGGCCAGAAGAGGGCACCAGACCTCATTACAGATGGTTGTGAGCCACCATGTGGTTGCTGGGAATTGAACTCAGGACCTTTGGAAGAGCAGGCAATGCTCTTAACCACTGAGCCATCTCTCCAGCCCCGCCACTTCCATTTCTGAGTCCCCCATCCACTCTATTCTCTGAAAAAGAGCTATGAATGTGGGGTTCCTAGTAATCCCTCCTTCACTCAGACTCTGGACATTCAGAGCTTACAGAGTCACAGGGCCAAAGGCTCAGAGACAGAAAAACCTGTGACTTTTAAACACAGGCTGGAGAAGGAAGACAGTGCTGTCAAAACATGTATATTACCTGAAAACAAGCCAAAGCAGCCTGCAAACCATGCATTCCGTGGAGACTCCAAATCTATAGGATGTACCGCTTACCACTCTGAACCAAACATGCCATCCTAAAGAAACAGCATGGAGTCTGGGGGAGGGAAAAAGCAATAGAAGTCTTTCTCAGGTGTTCTGTTCAAGCCAGCAAGCATGTCAGAGACTCGCTAGAGGCAGAGGGGGCAAGATGATTGTGGGAGTCAGAAGTTCTTCAGTCTTCTCAATGACAACACTACCTAATATACTTCCAGAACATTCTCTCTCCTCCCTGAGAACAGAGCCCTCTTACCCAGGGAGAGAGATTTATGTGTGTATTTATTTAACAGTTGCTCCCAGTGTCCAGCTGAGGAACTGAACTCTAGGAAGAAGGCCACTTGTCAGGGTCAGGAAGCTGCTGGGCAGCTGAGATCGGGTTCAAAATCAGAACCCACGCTCTAAGCTTTTGGGTCCTAGACGAACTAAAGATTAATTAAGATGTTCCAGAGTAGGCCAACCTAAGTCATTATAGAATATTCCAGACATCCTGCATACACGTCTAAGCTGTAAAGTGATTACTCAATAGGAAGACATGTTGATCTAGGAAGAAAATATCCATCTTGCCATCAAGAACCTTCAAAGTAGGGATGGAAGGGCCAAGTGTGGCTCAGGTTTATCACTGTTTTGTTTGGGAATGTGGGGAGGGCCAGAGGTCAATTGCAGGTGTCTTCCATCCTATTTTTTGAGACAGGGTCTCTCACTGAACCTGGAGCTCAGGAATTCAGCTAGACCAGTTGACCCGGAAGCCCCAGGAATCCTTGTCTTCACCTCTCCATCACCAGGATTACTGGTGAACACTAACACAATTTGGCTTCAATGTGGGTGCTAAGTGTTAGATTCAGGCCCCATGTTTGCATGACAAGCTTTACCAATGAGTCATCTCTTCAGCCTGTCTTTGAGGCACAACTAGAGATGGAAGGGGTAACCCCCAACTCTGCACCCAAATAGTATACTTCCTATCACAGGGTATAAGAATAAAAAAAAAAAAAAAGACCTTCCCCAACAAGAGTGTGATGTCTGCCTCTGCCTGGGCTTTCAGGCCGTCCAGTCATCTCCATCCTCACCCCCAGTCTTATGCCTGACCCTTTGCCACGAGTACCTGTTATGCCCACGAGCTCTCCTCAATCTGCAAAGCCATCTCTCTCAGTCCTCAGTTCCTGCTAACACATCCATATGCCCTTTCTGCACAGGGGGCCTTTGAACTGCTTTTAATAGAGTATCTCAGACCCTCACAGTCACCAGTCAGGCTCCCAGCAAGCCCTTTCTCCCCATGTTCCCACACCATCAACTGCTTACCTTTCTCTTTCTGCTTCTCTCTTGGGTGACTGACTATCCAGTACCACTGACTCTGCTCCCCCCTTGTCAGGAATAGCGTTAACTCCAGTACAGCCTGCTTGCTGGATTAATGTAACCGAAACTGACTTACTTTCAGTGCTCGTCGGCCAAATTGACTATTTCCCTGATATCCAGGGACACAAGGCAGAGGTGATTCATGTCCTATCCCACTCACAGCCTGCCTCAATTGCCCTGGAAGCTCCAGACCAGAAGGACGCAAAATCTCCTTACTATGTCAGAAAGTTTGGTTGGTAAAGACAGAATACCTGACGAAAACAAGGGTGGGATGGTTTGTTTGGGCCCAGTTTGAGAAGGGTTTTGGTCCAGCATGGAGAAGAAGGTATGGCAAGAGTATGTGGCAGTGGGAGTAGTCAGCCACATCTGTTCACATCATGACAGATCAGAAAGCCAAACAAACAGACCAGAATCGGGGACCAGGTTATCACCGTAGACCACTTCCACCAGCCAGGCTGCATCGCCCAAAGGCCCCCTCAGCCTTGGAAATAGGACCTCAAATTGGAGAATTCATGCTCAAAATATGTGCCCGTGGGAGAAATTTCATATTCAAACCATAATGGTAACCAGATCATGCTTGAAGTTAAAGCCATATGACTTTATTTTAATCTCAAAAAAAAAAAAAACTATCAGGAAGCTCCTAGGCCCATCTGGGCTCAGATAGCACAAAAGCCAGTGATGTTTTTAAAAAGCCAACAGCTTCCAGATTCTCCGGGACACAGAGAGGCTTACACATCTCACCGTTTGCACCTCCTCCCTCGTGAGACTAAGATGCCCCTCCCAGCCTCCCTTAGAGTCTCTGCTGTCACCAAATTGAAGATAATCCTCTGGCCCTGGGCCTCAGGACCAGATGGATAGCATTTCTCCAGCGGGATACACTTCCCCTCCTCCCTCCTCAAAATGGGAATGAGGGGGCCTGGTTCTCAGCAAAGAACAACCGCAGGGTGGGAACCACAGCCCTCTCTCTTCCAAAGGGATTTGTGTGGAGAGCTGCCCAGTCCCCTCAAGACTGATTAACTCTGTTCAAATGTCCTCAATCAAGTCATGCTATGAAAAACCCTGGGGTTCAGTCAGTAAAGTGCTTGCCACACGAGTATGTAGACAGGATCTCTAGTCCTCAGCTCCCACTTAAAAGCCAGGTGTGTGGTGACACATGCTTGACGTTCTAGTACTGGGGAGGCACAGGATGATACCCAGAGTCTATGGGACAGAGACTCTCACTGACGAGTGATCTCCGAGTTCAGTGGGAGACCCTGTCTCAGGAAGAGATGGTAGAGAAGGACAGACAACACCCATATCCACTTCCGCTACCCACATGCACACTCATGTACCCACACACACAGAGTGAACTCTACCATGACACAGTCGTGGGCGGAACTCATGACTGACTGACTCCCCCATAATCAAAGCTGTGTTAGTTGAGATTTTCATTTAGTGACCGCAGTATGCATTGAGGGAAATGTGGCAGGTCTGCCCTTATGTCGTGTATGGAACCTGAGTCCCAGAGGTGGAAACAGCCTCTCCTGACAAGACACCTTCTTTAGCCCACTGCCAGCTTCATCCTGTCTTCTCTCTGGGAGCTGGGGCCAGAGGCTACAGCTAACAGGAACTCAGTACAAGACTGTTGAGCTCAGCTCACTTTCATTTTAACCCATCAGTGAAACAAACAAAAGACGGCTCTCAGAATTGGTGGCATTGTCGTTTAGGGGGCAAAGGACAACATTGTGATGGCTTAAGGCCCTGTGCTTTTTATTTTTTATTTGCATGTCTCCAAAATAGAGCCAACAGTATGCTTTCTTGGGCCTACACAGCCACTCTGAACCTCCATGATCACACAGCAGTCAAGCGGCAGGAGCAGGTTTTGAACCCCTGTCTGTCTGAAATCAAAACCCCTCCCTCCGCTCCTAGAGGTAGTGAGAGCAAGTGGCTAACCTTCTTCCTTCATCAGTACTTCTTCTTACCAGCTTCCATCCTGTGTCACAGCTCCGATTTTAAGCACTGCTCTAACACTGCGATTTCAATGCTGGAAAACAGCAATCCATAACTCACACCTTAGAGGAAATGAGTGAGAGTCAAAACATCAGCTCATTCCAGAATTCCTAAGCTTCCACACTTCCTTCTAGGATCCGTGAAGGAGGGAAGGTAGCCAAGGCTGGTCCTTCACTGCAGAGCCCACACAGGAAGCCTGCTGGTGGATTTGGCAAAAAGCATAAAGGGACATTTTTTTTTAAACCAGGACAGCCTCCAAGGCAGGCAATTGTAAATCCTCACAAGCAGTGGTCATAGGAAGTCACTTGGAATTTCATGCAGCAGGAAGCATGCCTGGCTCACACTTTGCAGAGAAACACATGGGGTAGGGAGTGCACAAGCGGAGGACCGTTGTACTCTTGAGGAAACGCACAGCAGCAGCCTGGCTCCAGCTCTGTGCAAGCATCCCCACACACCCCAGTTCTTCCAGCCGTGGAAAGGAAGTGCAGCGCCTGTGAGCATTAATGGCTTCCCGTGGGACGAATCATGCCAGAATAGATGGCCATGTGTCACCCGTGATCTTGCCACCCAAGGTTGACCTGTGAGTACCCGTCTGGATTGACCAATTCTGAACTGGCAAGAACTGGTCTGCACTCTTGGCAGCTCGCCCCACAATGGGCTCACCACTTACACTGTGTACTCAGGTGGAGATGCCACCACCATCACCTTGGTACAGAAGGAAGGCCACAGATTCTTCTCTGGTCCCAAGAGCGGCAGCTCAGAGACACACACTTTCTCTATTCCATTAGGCCCAGGAAAGTCAGAGACCAACAGTCACTTCTGTGTGACAGAGAGAGACAGTGATCCCACTATATGTAGTGTGCCCAGAAACTACAGGAAAGAGTTGGTGAGTTGCTAAGTGACTATCCCACTGTTCCAGGAAAAGCAAGAAACTGGTGGCAGGACAGTCAAAGAAGACAAATCCAGGCATGTTGGCAGTTGCATGCCTGCAGTCCATGCTTAGGAGACTGAGGCAGGAGGATTGCTGAGTTCTAGAGCATCATGGGCTATACGGAGTGAGACTACATCAAAAGAGAGGAAGGGAAGAAAGAAGAGAGGAAGTCAGGAGAGGAAGGGAAGGAGAGGGGAGGAAAGGAAAAAGAAAAGGGAATGGGAGGGGGAGAGAAATTAAGCACTTCAGTTATCAAGATACTAATCAAACCCAGGGCATGGCCAAGTGTTTTATGTCTGTTGCTATATCCATGTGACCAGATAGATGCTGCTGAGGTGGGTTTTATGGATGAAAAATTAAACCTTTTGAATTCAGAGTACTTGTGTAAGGCCAGATCATTGGTAAATGATGAATCTGAGGCTCTAATTCAGGATACCCAGGTTCCCAGAACCATGCTCATATATGTACATACCCATATACAAATAATTTCATTTTTTGAGACACAGTCTCCCTATCCCGGGCTAACCCTAAATTCTGAACTTTTGAGTCAGTCTTGCCAGTGCTGAAATTATAGGCATAAGCTGTTTCCATGTGTGTCTTAGGGACCTTCAAAATGGCCAAATGGTAAGTACGGTGGCCCTATGACATCAGTCACAGGCATCGTCTTCTTGCCTTGCTATGGAGCTCCAGCAGACATAGACAATGGCTTCCAGAAAAAAATGGATTCAGATCTGCCCACCATCCAAGAAGCCCACTGTGAGGTATGTGTGAGCTATCAGAGCCCACACCAGCCTTGTGTGAGGCATTAGAGCCCACACCAGTCACATGTAAGGTGTCAGAGCCCACAACAATTACATGTAAGGTGTCAGAGCCCACACCAGCCACGTATAAGGTATCAGAACACATACCAGCCACATGTGAGGCACCAAAATTCACACTGGCCAAGCATGAGGTGTTAGCAGACATCATTCTCAAACACACCCAACAAACAAGTCTTACTCTATCCATTCTGCAGCTCAATAACTTGAGGCTCACAGCTGATTCGAGCACAGATTTGAATTCAGGACTTTCTGGCTCCAAGGCTTGTGACCAGGGAAAATGTTTACAAAAGAAAGCGGGGTTAGGGGGAAATTCTTGCTGAAGCAGAGTCCCTGAGCCAGGATGGGTCAGGCTTTCGTTTTCCCAGAACCAGAGGATATGACATCTGACAAAGAATTTAAAACTCCCAGTGGAGACTCTTTTCCCTTAAGGAAGACATCTCTGCCCTTAGATGTCCTTTTGATAAGAAAAATAGTTCTAAATTATATCGAAGCCAAATGATATCATGAAAATAGACAGCTTAGGAGTTAAGTGTAGATAGCATGCCTACAGCTCGGAAGCTGTGTGACTTTAGGCAAATCGCTTTACCTCTCTAAGTCCTGGTTTCCACAAATGACAGAGCTGGACTGGATCTTCCTAAGTGTTAACTTCTGGTCATGTTCTCAGAACCAATGATGTGCCGATAAACTCAGGCAAAGTCCCTGAGACAGGAAAACCAGGGAGAGAGTGAACAAAATTCCAGGAAGGCAGAAGATAGTTAAAAGCTCTGAGGAGAAATAGGGCACACCTCTGCTCCCAGCACGTGGTTCAATTCAAGACTAACATGGGCTACATTAGACTTCTGTTGCAAAAGCACAAAACAAACAAGGAAGTGATGAGAGACCTCTGCCTGTGAGGGCAGCATCTACTGTGTGTGATTTGCTCTTCTACCCATGAGAAGTGCTCTCATTATCTGGAAATAAGGCAGTAGTAGAGATAAGGCTGGTCCCAGATCGCAAATGTCACCTCCTCATCACTGTAGAAAAAAAAAATACCCGACAGAGGTAACATAAGGGAGGAAGGGTTTCTCTCAGCTCACAGATTCGGGAGACGTCAGTTCATTGTGGTGGACAAGACGTGGAGTGAACAGTGGCTCAGTGTATAAGCTGTGGAGGGAGCAGTGGCTCAGTGTGCAAGACATGGAGTGAGCACTGGCTCAGTGGACAAGACATGGAGGGAGCAGTGGCTTGGTGGACAAGACATGGAAGGAGCAGTGGCTCAGTGGGCAAGACATGGAGTGAACAGTGGCTCAGTGGGCAAGACATGGAGGGAGCAGTGGCTCAGTGTATAAGCTGTGGAGGGAGCAATGGCTCAGTGAACAAGATGTGCAGGGAGCAGTGGCTCAGTGGACAAGACATGGAGGGAGCAGTGGCTCAGTGGACAAGATGTGGAGGGAACAGTGGCTCAGTGAACAAGATGTGCAGGGAGCAGTGGCTTAACCCATGTAGTCAGGAATATGGTGCAGCAGGTGACATTGCAGCAGTCAGGAAGTGGATGGAGCATGTGAAGGGAAGGAACCAAGAACAGTATCCCCTTAAACTGCTCCTCTAGTAAGGCCCCACCACCTCCGAAAAGCTCTGCAACCTCCCACCAGCTGAGGACTAAGTATAGAAATATGTGAACTTGAGTGGGATATCCCATATTCAAATCATCAACAGCCTGCATGTGTGTGCGTGCGTGTGTGTGTGTGTGTGTATGTATGTATGTATGTATGTACACTAGAGGTATTAACAGCAAAGACCTAGCTTGGTAATGGGGAACAATGTTAAAGAATCTTCTTTTCACTTCTGCCTGATTCTTAGTAAAAATACCATAAACACCTGTCAGATTCAAGCCATATAGAAAATGCACAAAATTTAACAGAACACCCTCTTCCTGCTCATTCCACCTCAAACTGAGGTCATCTTACACCAGCTGCTGAGAGAGGAGGATTGTGAGTTCAAGGCTGGCCTGGGAAACTTAGTAAGACCTTGTCTCAAAATTAAAAAGTGAAGGAGCTGGGGGTTTAGCTCAGGAGAGCACTTGCCTAGTGTGTGTGAGGATCTAGGTTCATCCCCCAGTTCTACAAAAATCTATCCATAGGCAGCACTCGTTTTAGCATTTGTGCAAATTTTACAAATCCTTCAAATGTAAATAGTTGTCTTTTGTTTGTTCTAACAGAGTTGAAGTACTATCCTAAAGCGAGGCTGGCCAGTGACTGCCCCTTTGGAAGGATGTGAGGAGCAGTGAGTGATCCATTAGGTGTGTATGGGGAGCAGTGAGTGATCCACTGGGCATAAATGGGGAGTAATGAGCAATCCACTAGGTGCAAATGGGGAGCAGTGAATGATCCGTTGAGTGTATATAGGAAACAGTAAGCTATCTGTTGGGTGTTTATGGGGAGATCATTCTGGGTGTTACTGAGAACTTTGACACTGCTGGTACTTAACTCTGTTTCTGTGTTACAGGTTCTTTAACACCAGGCTGTATTTAAGTTGTGAATGTCAGAAGGAAATGGGGTTTGGAGTAGGGATGACAGATTGCAGGCAAGACCCTGGGAGACATTCTTCCCCTTTGTACCTTTGTGTCCCAGATGGGAAAGGTATCTGGGAAAGTGCCAGGCTTCCTGAGCCTGACTCCCCAGGGAAAGGTGAGTGTGCTATCTGCCTGTTCTGCAGCCCCACAACACAGGACAATCAGACCTGTGTCTGATTGTCAAGTCAAAACAGGAACTCAGTTTATTACTGTGAGCGCCAGCTTATATAGGTTAAGTAACATCATGTGATGTGGAGGTACCTCCAGCCAATGAGAGACAGCCAAACTCTCCCTCTGGCTGGAGGGACATCTTACCTAGATTTTGCTGTCTCATCCCCCGCTTTGGTAGCTTTAAGACTATTCTTCAAACTCAGGCCAGGCTTATCTCTGTCCTACAGGCCTCGAGGTACAGGCCCTGAGATAATTTTGGCCCAACAGGAAAGGCCTTTCCTTTCCCTGCAGAACTGAACCTCAATAGCAAGGCGGTTGCCCTGGAATCACCCCTTTGATTCCCACTAGTGAGAACACATTCTGCTAATGCAGACAGATGGCCTCCTCTAGCAAGGGGGAAAGAAGGGACTCATGTGGAAAACCTGTCGCTTAGGTAGAGATTCCAGGGTGGGGGCTCATTAACACCAAGGGCTGGAGCTGCTGTCCTGTGACTTCTAGGTTCTTATGTCCCAAACACAGAGCCATGTCTCTGGACCCTGAGGGAAGGGTTCTGGGATGAGGCTCCTCCACCAGCCGTCAAGCCAAGACCCACACTGCATTTCTGCTTCTCTGTGAGTATTTCTGGGAACTTCCAGGTCACATGCTAACAGCCAGAATTTACCAATAATATCTGGGCCTCTAAAATGGATTGTTCGAAAGGATCTGGCTTCCTGTTAGAATGAAAGTCAGCAGAAGTACTTTGGTCTGTTGGAATAATGGGGGCCAGTGAGTAGATGCACTCTGGAGCAGATGAGACAGAAATTAGGATTCAGGGTGGAGAAAATGAGGTAGGAGAGCACATGCCAGGCAGAAGAGGTCATAGACAAAGACAAAACTCTTACAACAGAGTGAAACACCTGCTCAGGGCTGATCATAGTAGTCAGACCAACTGGCTCCACTCAAGGAGAGCCATTCGCTGTTCAGAGCTCACAGAAGTTTCCAGAACCATTGGCCACTTGAAATCAACCACAGGAAGACTCTTTCCAGCAAGGTAACTAGCAAACACTATGAATTAGGACTTCGATTTTTTTTTTTTAAACCTGCTTGCCAACACAAAAAGAGTCAATTGAGGAGGGTGATGTGGTCACACCTACGCTTCTAAAGCAGTCACTCTGGGGTTAATGTGGAGAAGCAGAGGAATAGCTAGGAAGCCACTGTTTGTCACCACCCATACCACGAATTCTAATTGGTCTTAATAAAAACCTGGAGTCAGATACCAAGGTAAATGCTGAAAGATCAGAGAAGTAAAGACTTTTTATCACTACCGAATCCTCAGACCAAAGCGGGCAAGATCCTGTCTCCAAGAATCCTCAGACTGAATGGGCTGAGCTCCTCCTCCATCCAGCCCAGTCACGTCCCTTCCCATCTCCACCTCCCTAGTGCTGGGATTAAAGGTGTGAGCCACCTTCACCGGGCTCTGTTCCTCTTTTAGACTGGATGAATCCCCTGTAGCTCAGGGTGGCCTTGAACTCACAGTCTGCCTCTACCTAAGGAGTGCTGGGATTTAAGATGTGCGCCACCGCCACCACCACCACTGCCTGGTCTCTGTGGCTCACGAGTGACTTAGTTCCACACTCTGATCTTCAGGCAAGCTTTATTTGTTAGATCACAAACAAATATCACCATGCCAGTCAATCAAGGGCCGAGGGTCAAGAGTGATGTGGGTAGGAGCAGGAGAGGAGGCCCCATCCAGCTCAAAGGCATACTGGGAACTCAGTGACTCATAGAATTATTGTTCTCCTTGCTGCCTTAAAACCCCTTACTAAAGCAACTTAAGGAAGAAAGGGATCACTTTGACTCACGGTTTGCGAATCAGGTCCATCAATGCCGGGGAGTCGCAGTGGCTGGGGCTTGGTACATCTATTCACATTGTATCCACCATCAGGAAGCAGACATAGACGGAGGCTGGGACTCAGCTAACTTCCTTTTTTGATTCAGTCTGGAATCATAGCCCATGGAATGGTGATTACCACATTTACAGTGGGTCTTCCCACCACAATTAACCCAGAATGGACACTCCCTCGTGGACACGCCCAAATCTCCTAGGTGATTCTCGAGCCTGTCAAGTTGACAGTGTCAACACTTAGGGAGTGAGGATGCAGGAGAGTAGCACAGGGAGAGAGGAGCAGCCCAGACCAGTGATCTTGAAGCAGCTGTGTCAAATGCCAGGCTTCTTTGTTTGGTCTCTCTCTCTCTCTCTCTCTCTCTCCTCAAGACTTGTAGCACTGACGCCAGAAAACCCTCCAGGGCTGATTGACAGAGGCTTGACAGAGAAGGGAGAGGTCTACAGCCTCAGTTTAGGAAGAGCAATTTCTCCATCCTGCTCCCCTCTCCTCCCTACTGCTGTGTTCTGAACTGTCCCTCGAAGCTACATGCTGGCAAGCCAGCCCCTGAATTCACACACTCACGGCATTTGGAGGTGGACCCTTTGCAAGTGATTGATGTTGATTGAAGTCATGTGAGCCTCATAATGAGATTAGAAGAGGGAGAGACCTGGGCTGGCATGCCCTTGCCCTCTCTCCACACAATGCCCAGCACCAAGGCTAACCCCAGAGGGTGCCCTCCCCAGGAGCTGGCGCCTTAACTTTTTATGTTCTTTCCTCAAGAACTGTGAAAATTTTATTTTCCTTATAAATTGCCCAGTCAGTAGTACCCTGTTTAAAACAGCTGAAATGACAATGGCCAAGGAGATGGCTCAGTCAATACGGTGCTTGTTGTACAACCGTGAGGACCTGGATTCCATCCCTAGCACCCATACAAAGCTAGGCCTGGCAGCATGAACATCTAATCCCAGCACTGAGAGGATGGAGGCAGAGGGTGGCATTTACTGGCCAGCTAGTCTGCCCGGAGTGGGGAGGGAGCTCCAGGGTCAGTGAGAGACCCTGTCTCAAAAAATAAGAGAGTGATTGAGGAAGACACCTGGTGCTGACCTCTGGGCCCCACAGGTATGTACCTACATAGACAGACAGACAGACACACACACACACACACACCCTGAAGCACCTTCTCCCCTCCTCCCTCCCTTGGCAAAGTCTTCCTAAATCTCAGGTATAAATATTCATGTGGTCCAGCCAGCATCAGATAGCTGCCTCAGCACCGCTGGTCCACCTACCATCAGCAACTCTGCTCGGAACCTTGAGCTCCTCAGGCACGGATGCCCAGGGCCGTGATCAGTGCCAGCCACTCCATCTCTGTCAGAGAAATTCCTCAGCTACCCCTCTCTCCAAGCTTTGAAGCATAGACTGTGGGAAAGCCGAGGGCAGAGAGACGGGCATGCGAACGAGAAAGAGAACTGAGATCAGAGACAGACCCGGGCACACGGCTCTGCGCCCAGACCTCGCAGCACTTCATCTGAACTTGCACTCGGATACCCCAGTGCAGAGGGTCTGTATAAGAAGGAAATGAGGTGTATATGAGGGTCAAACACCAGAGCCCATGTAGCTGGTAAGGGGGAAAAACCAAATAGTTCTAGAGACAAGCAGGTTTGAGATCTCATCGGCTGTTTTCTGCTAGCTCTGTGCTCTGCTCTTGTGGGCCATTACCCAACCTCTTTGTATTAGTTTATGGCTGGCTACCATCTTTGGCTAGGTCTCTGTCCCTCAGGGCCATCTGCTCCTTGGATAATGATAGCCAAACCGAACTATATACAAAAAAGTGCTTTGAGAAGATGTCAACGTTAAAGTCAAGGGAGTGTTTTCTCCTTTGTTTGTTGAAGTCTGTTAAACACCTTGACTGCAGGAGGAGTCGTCTAACATGGAAGAGACTGACTGCCACAGCTTCAATCCTAACCAGACTGCTAACCCTTGCCAGTGCTCCTGTGTGGGTTCCCAAACACCAGGCTGCTGATTGCAGGCTGTGCCAGCAGGAGGTAGCCTCCTATACAGCAATGAGAGAGAATTCGGAGTCCCGGGACAGAGGGCACTGATTCTAATGACCCTAGTGGAATGTTTCAGTGAGTCCCAGTGCTATGCCCACGGAGAACAGATCTGAGACCCTGGAGCACAGATCTTGGCAGTGGGGTCTCTAGATTGGCATGGAACTCCAGGCAGAAGAAACAGTCATGAGATGAACAGGTAGGTGTGAATGAATACTGGGGAGATGGTTCCAGAAGCATGAGAGGATTGAGGAGTGGGTCACTGTAGGGAACCCGAAGTCACAGTCTCCAAGGGTTACCCCTGGGACACTGTAGAGCATGTCAGCTGTATCACAGATCCCTGGAAATTGGGTGTTTATCCTCCTTTCTTGCTAGTCACTGACAGAAGGTGGCCCCAGAGTTGGTCTCCCAACTCTGTTCTGCTCAGCTGTCCTAACCTAGAGGCAGCTCAGATTCTCCAAAGGGCCGAGCAAGACCTTAGACAATAGCATGGGGCCCTATTGAACAGACAGGAATGGTAAGGTTCCTTGCCTACCTTGAAGATGGGCTGAGGATTGGGGCAGATCACTGATGGCAGTTGTGACAAGAGACAAACTGGTAGTAAAGAGAATGAGTTGTCATTCACCCCAGGATGGAGAGCGGAAGGAAGAAAGCATGCTCAAGATTGCGGAAGGAAGGGAGGAGGGATTTCAGATGCTCTCCTGGAGTGATTGGAAGCCATGGGAGAAAGCCCAGGGCAGGACAGTAGCACAGTCAGATTTGTGATTTATAAAGACCAACCAAAAGGGAATACAACCAGGACAATTGGAGCCATGAATCTGGTCACATAGGCAGTATTGGGAGAATTACATCAAAAGACAAAACCTTCCAACACACACCCCTACATATATGAATGGTGCTCACTTCTCTTCATGTCCCTCCAGTCTGACTGCAGTACCTCCAACCTGGTCCACTCTTACATCATGAAGCCCACCTCAGCTGCCTGGGATAATCCAGGTCCACTGAACAACAGACTCCACCCTCCCGTGCCCACCCAAAATCTAGCAGGAGAGGTCTTCACTGACCCCTAGCTCTCTCTAGTTTCAAATCTACACCCACTTCCAAGGAACTGAGTCCTTGCTGGCTCTTCCTCACGCTTGTCCTGCCCTTCCCTTCAGCTCTGTCCTTTCTTGGGGCCAAAACCCAAAGCAGGGGAGGCACCCCCATCACAAAAGTACAGAATGCAGTGGTGTGCACTATTCCAAGGGCCACCAGTGTTGATGTGGTTCTGGCTCAAACAGGGGTTCTCTGTCCCCAACTGCTATTCTTGCAAAGCTCTAAAGATAAAGAACCTACACTACAAAGAGCAGGTAGCTTTTCTTTGGGGTGCCAGCAAAACAGGGTTACCCCTTCCCAGGTACCTAAGGAAGAGAGGGGTCCCATTTCAGCCCCTTCACAGCAATGGAAGAAGGCAAGCAACCTGGCCTCAGAAGGACAACTCTACCTCCTGCCCCCAACCCAGCCTGGAAAGTCAGCCAGCAGAAGACTCTGCATCTGTCCACGGCCCCTCCCCTCATCTGTGCACCTTAGGCAAGAGGCCCAAGCTGTGCCCTTCACACGCAATCCAAGCCCACCCCAGCCCCTCTGCTGGGGAAGCCGCCTGGCCTGCCCTTTCCTTCCTTGTTATGAAAGGCCTGCCTTTATTTTCATTCTTTAATAGGGTTACTGCTGGACTGAGGGAGGTAGATTTTAGCCCAAGGCTGCATCTGCCCTTCATTTAAAACTACCCTGACTCCCACAAGGCTGGAAAACAAGTCTCCGGGCTCCGCTTTTATAGTCTTCCTTAGATCCAAATCCAGAGCTATTTTTGCCAACAGCTTGTGTCGGCCTGGAGCCCATTGGCCTTCAGAAAGGGTCCCTCTTACACAAAAAGCAAAACTCACCTGCAGCCTGCCAGACACCCCCATCCCTCTCTTATCCCACCCCAGATCTACTGACAGGTCTTTGAAGAAACCTTTTCTCTCCCTGGAAACTTCTGGAATCCTGCCCCTGCTCCGAACTCCCACCTCATCCACAGTCCCTAATTTTTAAATGGACATGCGATTTTGGATTCCAAAATGTGGTTTTTGTTTCCCACTAAAAGTATATGGAGGGGGAGTTTATTGTTATTGTTAATTACGCTGGGTTGTTTGACTAAGAACATTTGCACAGAAACAGGCAGTGCAGGTTTGTAGGGGAGCTCTGTCATTTACAAAGGGTTGGGGAAAGAAGGGAGTGCCCCTCTGCTCTGCCCCTCCAAGGGAGTACTGCCTTCCCTCTGGGAAGTCAAGAGACTTCTGTTGTCATTAATTCATCAGGCTGGGCCCAGACCCCAAGGCCAGGCCTGTCTGCCTGAGAGGCAGAGCTAAAAACAGCTCCAGCCTCAGAGAGGGGCCAGCCCAGTGTCTAATTGCTCAGCGCTCTCTCCGTGTCCTCCCTGGGCTCCCCTGGCAGGTGACTTGAAGAGTGAAGGCTCACTTGGATTTGGAGATGGAGAAGAAATGAAGAAAAGAAGGCTGTTTGCAGGTGTGTAGTCAGAATCGCCCAGGCAACAGAGGGGAAAATGCCTCTCGGCAGGCTGCTAGTGCAGGTGCACCTCCATGTCCATGGGCGCATGCAGGGAGCAGGGGAGGGTGTTGGGGAGGGGGCTGTTGGAAGGGGACACATGCTTCATGCTTGTGGAGATGTCCAGAGCAGAATGGGCTGTTTTTAATCCATCACAGGACCTGGGATACCAAAGAGCCCTGGTTGTAGCTATGATTTCTTGTTGTGGGGGGAAAAAAGTTATGAATGAGCAGATGGGTTAACTTGGACCTTGAGTATACTTTACCTGGGCCAAGATGGGAGTGAGGGAAGGAGGGAGCATAAGAGTACCCATTTGGCTGGAAGTCGCTAAGACATTCATTCATCTCTGCCTTCCTCAGCCTACATTTATTATTGATAATAATAGCTACCATTTACTGGCTTCCATGGTATAGCAGGTGCTTGCTAGGCACTTTAACTTGTGACTCAGGGCTCACAGCTTCTCTGTGAGACAGGCCTTATCATTTGCATCTTATTGATGATTAAAAAATAAAAATAAAAAACTTTCTCAGGAAGAGACAGACACTTGCCCACAAAGTCCATAGCCTATAAGGGCAAGGATTCAAGCCAGACCTATCCACCTCCCAAGTCAAAGCACTTACCTGCTAGGGCTTCCCCCTTCCCTGTGTGGGTCTCTGTGCCTGGCCTTGGGCCAAGAGTTAGAATATATGTTTGGTGCACAAAGTGTCTTCAGAACGACATGTTAGAGGTTCATCTCGAGATATAGCCATAACAGGCAACAAAAAGCTGGCTTCTGCTTTCCCTGTGTGTAGCAAGATGCCTGCTAGGCAGATAAACGTTCCTACCGAGGCATGGAGTACACCATTAGCAAAGATGACCCAGTTCTCCAGCCCACTGACAGCCGTATTACCTGATGTGACTTCCTCTCCTTCCTCAGCATTAGATGGGAAAGCTTTTTCTCACCTCGGAATCTAATCTGCTCTTGGGACTCGGGTTCTTCAACAGAATACAGTTGAAGATTTGAGCCTGAGCAGTTGAAGATCAGGGCTGGCTTCTCCACCCTCACCCCTGTTCCTCTTGAAATCTTACCTTTGTCATGTGGCAGTCTGAATGTCCTCTATAAGATAAGAGACACGTGTCCTGGTCATTGATGACCCTAAGATACGTAACGAAACCATGCTAGACTGCCTACTCTCCAGCTAACTCAGTGTGATCACAGTCAAGGGAGGGGATCCAGCACAGAACAGAAGACCTCCCAAGAGAAGCCCCGCCAAATCCTCACCTGCAGATTTGGACGCTAAACCACCAAGCGTCCCCCAGGACCCACACAAGTGCAGACGCCTAAGCCCCAAATGTTTCTGGACCCTGGCCTCTTTGCCACCTTTGGTATTGTTGGTGGTGGTAGTAGTAGTTATGGTGGTAGTGGTGGGGGGGTGGGGGTGATGGTGGTGGTGTTGGTGATGGTGGTGAGTGGTGGTGATAGTGGTGATGGTGGTAGGTGTGGTTGATGGTGATGGTGGCTGTGGGTGGCGGTGGGTGGTGGTTGTTATTGTTGGTGTTGGTGGCGGTGGCAGTGGTTGTTGTTGATATTGGTGGTGGTGGTGGTGATGGGGTGTTGGTGGGGTGGCGGCTGCAGACTGGGAGAAAAGATAGTCCATGGAAGCTGAATGCACTGGTGCATGCCTGCATCCCAGCACTTAAGGAGCTGAGCTATGCAGCAAGACTCTAGCTCAAAAAAAAAAAAAAAAAAATCAAACAAACAAGCAAGCAAAGAGGCAGTGGATCCCGTGGAAGGCAAGACCTTGAAGTCATGCACTGGTGTCCAGATTCCTCCAACACTCACATCTTCTACTGGAGGTCAAATTATTTGCATCTGTGTGCAGCTGACCCGTCAGGTCTCTACAGAACCCCCCTGTGTGTTAATTGGTGTTTTCTTGAGAAACACCCCACCGGGAAATTAGACACAGTCCTCCTCATCCATGCTTTTGTCTTTCATAATTCCAGTTACCACCACCAATGGCAATCAAGCGCAGTCTAAAAATATTTAAGTGGAATGTTCCAGAAATAGTCCATAAATTTAAAACCATTATATTAGAATGAGCTGTTAAATCGTTTCATTATTGGTTATAATCATTGATGACTGTTCCCAATTTAAAGTGTGAACTTTAGCACAGGTATGTACTATGTAAATACAGGAAAAGCAGAGCTATACAAGGTTATTATGCAAGGTTAGACATCCTTAAGTTCAAGTACCCTCTGGGGTTCCTGAGGTGACTCCCCTGCATATAAAGCTGAAATTCGACATGTACAAATGTATGCATGTGCAAATACATACACGTGTAGGGTATATTATAAGATACAGGCTCATACAACCAAACTCATACTAAGAAGTCCTCTCCTCCACCACAGACAAGCTGAAGACAAAAAAAAAAAAAAAAAAGCCAGCAGGGTGGTTAACTCCTGAGAGCTCGAGATGAGAGGACAGGTGAGAACTCGTGTATAAGCTCGGACGGGTGCGCTGAGAACTAATACAACCACTCTCTTCTTTTCTTCCTAACCCTCATTGGATCCAGGGATGCCCACCTCCATGAGGAGAGCCATCTGCTTTATTCAGCCCATCAGTTCCAAAGCTAATCTCCACTGGAAATATATGGGAAACATACCCAGAAATCCCATTTAATCAGATTCCTGGGCACTTGCTGGCTCTGTCAAGTATGATAAAAAAAAAAAAAAAAGTTCCCATCACATGCTTCATAGTAGAAAAGTCAGCCGTGTGGGGAAGCATGAGGATGGACGGGGAAAGGAACCCAGACACACTGCTTTGTCTTCCCAGGGCTTCTGGAACAAATCACAGCAAACACGGTGGTTAGAAACACAACCATCAGGGGATGGAGAGATGATTCAGTGGCCAAGAGTGTGTGCTGCTCTTCCAGAGGATCCAGGTTCAGTCCTGGCACCCACGTGATGGTCTACAACTATATGGAACTCCAGTTCCAGGGGCTCTATCCGATGCCTTTCTCCGGCACTGCACTCATGTAGTGTACAGACATGCATGGAGATAAAACACTCATTCGTATACATAAAACAAAAGCTAAATCAATCTGATACACACACACACACACACACATGTTTACTCTCTCATGATTCAGGTGGCCAGAAGTCGAGAATCCAGGGGTCATGAGGACTGGTTCTCACAAGAAACTCTAGGAAAGGATGCCTTAGCTGTGTCTGAGGAAGGGGTCTGCAGAACTAGGGGGTAGTAAGAAAGGAGCTTACCGTGACTATAACCAGGACTCAGGCTCTGAGCAATCCTGTACCTCTTCTCTTCTGCGTTAATTCAAAGACTCAGACAACCATTGTCCAAGAGTAGGGAACAGGAGCAGGATCTATAACGGCTCAGTTTGACAGACATCAGTGGATATGGCCAGTGCCAAAACCATAGTGTATCATCATACATTTGAGGAAAACTAAGAGCCTAGTCTATGGATGCAACTATAGCAAGAGGTATTGGCCTATGCATTAGGAGAGCAAGAGAGTGTCTGACCTGATGAGCAAGAGACTTGGGGTCAGCACCAGAGCCCCACTCCTGAGCAGAACTTTGGTGACCCTCTCTCACTCTGAGGACACATATCTGTGAGGGAACTTTCCTAAAGAGTCACCAGCCACTCAGGATTCAGATCCAGGCCTCTCCCCTTCCCCTCATCCCCTTCAAAGACCTGGTCATTGGTCACTTCTTCAAGAGCTTCTGTGAAACCAAAATGTTACCCGGTCCTAGGATTTAGGCATTCAGAGTAGATCCCAGGGAGGACATAGATGGCGTCATTCACTTGGGTCAATGATTTCCCCGCATTCTCCACAGAATTCCTGAAGTGCTGACGGGACTGACAACCTGTCTCCAGCTCAGTCCAGTCACCTCCCTCCTTCCCATGTTACACATTGAGGGAGGCTACGGGGACTTTTGTTCTGAAACTAGACCTTCTGGAAACAGCTGGGAACCACTGCTTCATATTTTTAAGACAAACCAAGTATTGTCTCTGGCTTTTCGGTCCCTGGGGCTTTGGGGGTTTGTGTAATTGTGTTGCCGCTTTCAGATTTTATGAAGAAATAAACTGCATTTATGAAGGCTGGACCATTAGGTTGTGATGGCATTCAGGCATACCTGGCGCACCCCTCGGAGACCCGGCAGAGTGCATCACTTCTGTGCACATGCCCAATACACAGGCAGTACCTCAGCCTATCATGTGGTCTCTGTGCACTTGCTTTGTGCCCCTCCCTTTAAAAGCTTTAAACAGCAGAGCTCTGCCTCCCCCTCCTCCTCTAAACTCCTCCCTCCCCCTCTAAGCTCCCTCCTCCCCCTCTAAATTCCCCCCTCCCTGCAAGGTTACTCTGTGCCCCCTTTTCCTCTCCCCTTTCTCCTTCCCTTCCCCTAATGAAAACTCTCCACACAAGCTCAGGCATCCCTCTCTCTCTCCCCCTGCCCACCATTTTTTTAAATTAAAACAGGCTAGGCTCTACCACTGTTGCAAAGCCAAGACTGGGCTCTGCAAGCTGAATTATAGCCATATGGTCATTTATATATAAAATAAAACCATTTAGATCTACTAATATGCAGGGGATAGGCAATCTGGGATGCATCTCTAACTGTGTGTGTGTGTGTGTGTGTGTGTGTGTGTGTGTGTACTTGTGCATATGTCCACACACACACATTTATGATGGTGGCCATGGAAAACCAATAGCTGAAGAGCATGCCTTTGTCATTTCCTTTTGTTTTATTTAAGGTTCTCTAAAGGAACAGAACTGATTTTACGTCTGTGATTTATTAGAGTGGATTACAGGCTGCGATCCAGCCAGTCCAACAGTAGCTATTCTCAGCAGAAAGGCCAAAAACATGGCACTTGTTCAGCTCAGGAGGCTGAATGTCTCAGCAGTCTCAATCTGGTGGTGGAGTCCCTGTTAGGAATACTTCTTAACAGGAGTTCCCTGCCGACACAAAAATTCCCAATCAAGCCAAATCAAAACAAGCCAAATTAAGAAATATCTAGGTTTAGTGGGAGATCTTTGCTCTCGGGTGGCTCCGAGAGGGAACAGGGGAGCCACGGGAACACAAACCCCAGGAGGAAGAAAGGGAGGCCGTGTTCCTCTTTTGGGGGGGGGGATCACTTAAATACCCTGGGGAGTGGTCCTGACCCCACCCCCAGGGAGGGGTCAGGACCTGGCCTGCTGGGATTTGGAGTCCAGACCAGGCTGGGGGGGGGGGCTGGGATAGATGCGAGGGACTGAGGCCTATGCTCCCAAATTGATAGTCCCGGAGGATCCTGGAGAGATTCTGCTCTTCTGTCACCACTGGAATCCCAAAGAAATGAGTTCTAAGATCAGTGATGCAATTCTTTAATAATGGTGAACTCTCCAGAGGAGTAAAGGCAAGAAGGCAAAACCAAAAGTCTTTCATTTCCATTGTCACCAGAAGGTGTGGCCCAGATTTCAAGTGAACCTTCCCAAATTAAATGATCCAATCAAGCAAATCCCTCACAAACTTGCCTTGTTGATTAGGTTTTAGCTGATTCTAGACGTGGTCAGATTGACAACATCACAGCTCCCCAGGCTGTTCCCAGAGTTCTAGCTGTCTTCCTTCAGGGAACCTACCTCATAAAATTGCCAGAGTTAATCTTCCTTTAGGTAAGAATGAGAAAGGTCTCTTTGATCCATTGTCCCTGCAGGCCCTAAAGGCATAACTGGAGCTTCCTGGAAAGTTAAGGACCCTCACTAATTAGAGCTGATAAGAAAACAAAGGCCTGCAGAGTTGATTTGCATAGATAAGACTTGACTGTAAAACCTTCTTCAGTAGAGCCAAAGAACAAAGGCTAACGCGTCTGGAACCAGGAGTCAAATACACATTTCCTCTAAGTTGATTTGTCAAGCATTTTGTCAATGAGAAAAAGCTGACTACCCCTGACCCAGTGTCCTACTTTGTCCCCCATGCCTCGAACAAATCTGTGGCAAGACTCTGGCTGTGCTATTGACAGACTTTGGTAAGAGGAGGCAATTGTTGCTGTAAGAAGACCCATGTCTCCTCATGGGAGAGCATACACCTGTGCAACTCAGGGTAAAGGCAGAGGCTAGACCCCAAATGACAGTTGGAGGAACTTAAAGGGAGGGATCAGGGAGTCACCTGCAGGCACTGGGATTCAAGAACCAGTGGCTCCCCTACCTTCTGCTGTCTTGACACCCATTGGTGAAGCAAGTGCCTCCTGAAGAGCACCTGGCTCCTCCCCAGTTCCCCTGCCCCATCCAGAGGCAGCCCTGGCTCTGCTGGAGCACCAGCCTTCAAGGGAAACTCCTATATGAATGAGAAGAGTTGTGAACGCTGGCAACCCTGCTGTTGTGTGTATGCGCCTGTGTTTCCCTAAACACACAGAGCAAATGAGCCAGGGTAAAAATAGATAATAGCAGAGAACCAACCAGGGCCTGCAGGTACAATCAGTGCCCTGCTGCTTACTTCTCAGACAGCCGTCTCTCCAGGAGACAAGAGTCAGCTAGGGCAGCAGGGTCAAAGAGGGTACAACACAGAGGCGGCTCTGCCCTTAGTCACTAAAAAACTAGTCTCTGCCTGGGGGCACTATCCAAGTGACCCAGCCTGAATTTTGAAATTTCTCAGTACAGTGCGGGAGTCTTCTTGTAGTGTGTGGGCTGCAGGTAGACTACACAGGCCTTTGGGGGTTCTTTGTCTGGAGGCCTACTGTTGAATAAGAGATTATGAATACTAACCAAGACTCCAAGTGGAGAGAGACTGTTTAGAAATGCCGGATCTTTCCCAAAGAGAGTCATGAGAGGATCTCCGAGATCAGGGTCAGTGTTAGTCTCTCAGTTCTTGGAGGAAACCATGAATGCGGACTCAGAATAAGTCTGCTTGCATTCATGATCCAATGCAGCAAATGCTGGGGAGAAAAGAAGACAGCGGAGCCAGCCATTAATCTGTGCAATGTTTCTCCAGGGTCTACTTTGTCTCACGTTCTAGGCTAAGCCAGAGCGTAAGATGGACTACACACCAAGTCTTTGTTCCTGTGGATAAAAGGGGGATTGTTGGGTGGATGTTGATATTATTAATAATAATATGTAAACATGGAATGCTCTTGGTAGGGTTTGTGTTAAGGACACACTGACGTTAAAGGGCCTGTACGTGTCAAGCAGACTGACCAGAAGGCTTTTGTACTCTACGGTCTGGAGTTTGGACACATGAGCTTCGGGGAAGCATTTCACATCCAAACCAACACCTGGAAGATTTCACATAGGTTGGAACAAGAAACTATTTGTCCCATCTTAGAAAGAAGGAGGAAGCTGCTGGAGAGGCCACTGGGCCCGTGGGGCTCACACTTGCTGCTGAAAGTTCCCAGGGTGCTATTAGAAGGATGGGGTAAGCTACAGAGAAAAAGATGAAGAAATGCAGAGGGAAGAGGCCAGGGGGCAGTCTGGGTTTCAGAGAGTCACTGAGCAGAAGAACCAGGCTTCAAACTCAGGTCCCAGATATCCATGACGACACCAGGAATCAAAGGCTTGCATTTCCCCTCTGACTCTTTCTCTCTGCATCTGCTTTTCAAAGTTAGTTCTTCTTATGGGATAAAGGGAAGCAAGCAAGCCGAGACCAGTGCCGTTACCCTGCTCTGACACTGAGGAGGACATCAGCCCGGGAATTAATACAGCATTGCCTACTTCTTGATGACAGGCCCGGAGCCTGTGGGGCCTTCCCCTTCAAAGGATGAAGTAATTCATAAACAGGAGACTTTCAGGCAAGAGCAATGAATCTCAGGGGCCTTGCTAATTAAAAAGCCCGTATTACATTACTTCCTCAAGGACTTGTCTTCTAATTTTTAGGATTATGCTACATTGATTAATTTATACAAGTTTTTAATCCCTCTGTGCTTAATGAAGTCCAGGAGCATGGGAACGGGAGCATAATTGAGCTTCATATTATTTTATTAGGGAGAATTATGGCCTAGTGTGTCATAGAGATGTTTGTGAGGGCAGGAAGAGAGCACCCAAGCCATTAACCAATTGCTTTCCCAGTGCCAGCAGGACATTCCCCGGGGCCAGCACACTGGCCAGTTCATCTTTCTAAACCACATTCTGCTGGGAGTGCCTGAGAGAAATGCATCCATCCTTGTCATGGCATGTAGCGCCTTTCCCCCTATGACATGGCCACCTTCCCATACAACACCACTCTCCACACACACAGGCACGCACACGAAGAGGCCGGAAGCTGAGGTCTGGCTTCTTTCCCTAATGCACTCTGTCTTGTTTTGGGAGACAGATCTGCCATTAGACTTTAGGCCCCAACCTGGGCCTCTATAAGCCAGGTTCAGCCTCCTATCCTCATAAGACAATTAAAACAGCCAAATTAATAGTGAAGACAGAAAAGGGGGAGGGAAATGGAAGATTTACTCAGTGGGAGAACTTGGAATGAGGGACAAAGAGACCCAGTGACACTCCCCCCTCAAGTCCATCTTCAGAGTCCTAAAGTGAAGTTAAGGTTTAAACAATGGGTCAGTGCTATGCATTTCTGAACAGTATCTAAAGTGTGACCCTGCCTACCATTGCCCCATCATTGTCTCTTTCTTGGCAGTCTAGCAATTTGTAAATCTCATTCTAGGGGAAAAAAAAGTTTCCTTTCTCAATGTCCCAAGCTTTAGGCTTTCTCTTCTCCAATCTCACATGAGATTCTTGGAGGGGACTCCTGTTTCTTGGGGTTCCCCGTTTCAGTAGTCTGGTAGCCAAAGCAAAGAATCCAAGTGTCTTTTCAGAATACCTTCATCCTGTCAGTCCACTGAGTCTCTCAATGGACCTAGAGCTCACTAGCTCAGCTAGGCTGACTATCCAGCAAGCCCTGGGATGCTCTGTCTCTCCATCCCCAGGGCAGGGATTTCAGGAGGGCACCAGGCAGCCAGCTTTGCTTGTTGATTCTTACGGTACTGTACTAGGGCTTCATGCTTGCATGGCAAACACTCTTCAGACGGAGCCATCTCTCCTGTTCATCTCCAATACTTCTCGTCAATACTCCTACGACTCCTGTCTTACCTATGGTTTCTGCTTTGCTAAAACAGCACAACCAAAAGCAACATGTGGAGGAAAGGGTTTATTTCATCTTACAGCTTATAGTCCATCATCTAGGGAAGTCAGAGCAGAAACTCAAGGCGGGAACCTGGAGGCAGAAACTGATGCAGAGGTCATGAGGGAATACTGCTTCCTGGCTTTCTCTCCGTGTTTTTCTCAACCTACTTTCTTATAACATCCAGGACTATCTGCTCAGCGCCTGGTACCACCCAAAGTGAGTTAGGCCCTCCCACATCAATCATCAATCAAGAAAATGCCCCAGCTTGCCTATAGGACCATCTGGTGAGGATATTGTCTCAGCGGAGGTTCCCTCTTCCCAAATGACTCTAGCATGTGTCAAGTTGACAGAAACTAGCCAGCACAATGTCTAAACCTGTGCCCCAAACTCCACAACACAGGTTCATCTGCGTTCTAGGGATCGCCTCTGGAAAAAAAATTTTTATGGGCTCCACCAAGCAAAAATTCTTCTCTCCTCCATGTGTGGCAGAAATTCCTGCTTCCACCAAGAAAAAAAGTGGGCTAAATAAATGTCTGCAATCTATATCTCAATCTTGAGAGCTTCTGCCTCGAGGGAGCTTAGTAAATAGTTTGATATAACCCAAAGGTCAAAATGCCACATGCCCAGCAAGGTAACTGAGGAAGCAGGAGGATGGGCTGGGGAGACCTCCTTCCCAGAAAGAGCTTCCTCTGTACAAAAGACCTGGACTGGAGCAGCAGCTGCCTTGGGCTCTGTCCCAGGCTCTGCCAAATCTTCATGGAGCCCTCCTGATGAGATCCCTTCTCCAAGTCTCGGTCCAGTGTCCCCAGACATTCCGCCTTTTCCGACTCCATGTGAGCTCAGGTGATCTAACCATGCTTCTTGGGGGTTCCTCCAATGAGAACAGTAGAGAATGCTCAGCCTCCCCACAAACTGGCTCTCGTCCAGGGCTCCCATTTTCTGACCCATCCTCTTATGGCCGGAACTGGAGCTGCACCTGTGATGTCAAAGAAGGTGATGGCTCCAGCTTTTCTGGGTTGGGATGATTCAGGACAAACCCTTCAGCCCCTGGGGCTGACCCAGCTCTGGTTCCCAAGGGAGCAGAATCCGAGCCCGAATCAGAGCTACATTTTGGTTCTTGCTTCCTTCATCAAGTCATCACCACAGAAAAGATCGAAATTTTCTGTCCCTCCTTCTTCCTTAATCTGCCCATGCTGCCAGAACAAAATAGGAAGGAAGTTTAAACAATGGAAATCTAGTTCTCAGCACTCTAGAAGCTAGAAGTACCGGGATGGCCAGATTCTGTCAGGGGCTCTGTCTTCCTGGCTTATAGATGGCTTTCTGCTCTCCATGTCCTTGCATGGTCCAAAAAGAGGCAGCAAGTTCTCTGCTCTCTCTTCTGATGAGGGCAAGAATTTCATCAATAAGGGCCTCACAGGACAGGGGTGGCAGTAGGGGGCAGTGCCAGGCGGAGCTCACGACGTGTATTAGTTACATGCGCACCCAAAACCACTGTCGTTAGAGTCCAAAGCCCACTGGCACCTTGTTTACACCCTTGCTTTATAAGTTCAAATGCACAGATTAAAATGCACAGGACACGATTTGTTCAAAGGATGTAGCCACCGAGCCTGTTGGCGCTTGCTTTCAGTCTCAACACTCAGGGCAGAGGCAAGTGGATCTCTGTGAGGTCAAGGCCAGCCTGGTCTACAGAGTGTATTCCAAGGCAGCCAAGGATACAGAGGGAGACCCTGTCTCAAAAATGAATAAGAAATAATGTCATCTTCAGCCTGACTGGTGATGAAGAACAGTGTCACCTACCAGGTCACCTACCCTTGGGTCAGTTACTTAAGTTTTCTGAATCTCAGTCTCTTCATCTGTGAAATGGAGATCATGCAGGCAGAGTTGCCTACCAGAACAATCAATTAAGACGCCTGGTAAGATGCTCGGGGAAGGTGGGGAGCCTTGCTTTCTGCTGCTCTCGACACTTTTTGATGATGGTAGGGAGCTTGCCATCCTTCCCTGACCACAACTATGAAGTTTCCTCGTCTCTTGCGGCCCATATCGCGAACAGACAGGGTCTCTGATGGTAAGAGAGAGAGCAATTTCCAGCTTCTGCTTCATGCTTTTAACTACCTGCATGGTATTTTTAGACAAGAACCTATTTACCTCCATCACCATAATATGATTTTTAAATAAACTGAGGAAAAACCAGCTTCCTCCTCCCACTGAGATAATCTCAGGGAGAGTCTGTAATTTTCTATCTCGAGTCCAAGTGTCACAGGCAAGCACAGGGAAGAGCTTGGTAACCTGGGGTCACTTGGGTTGGGTTGTCATTCTTCTAGCAATGCACTTGGCAACCCAGCTGCTTCACCTGAATGGATTGTATGCACACATTCCAAGCACCCAGAAAATTTGGACACACCCCCGGCACACAGACCTACATTTTACACACACACACACACACACACACACACACACACATAAACAATGAGATAAGTTTCTTCTGCCATAGCAAAAATCAACTGTAGTTTCTATCCAAGCACACTTGCAAGGCATCCAGGCCCAAGAATTCTGGAAAGGTCAACCCAGCCTCAACTCTTTGGGGTGCATGCATAGTAAGATAAACTATGTCCATGAGTAAACTTTTCAGGAGAACTTCCCGCTTTCCATCTATTGCCCATGTATGTACTTAAAATCTAAATCATTATGGGAAATAACAGTCCCAGGAGGAAAGATCATATGACCTAACCTATCAGTCAAAATAGAGAATCACCTGGGGCTGGAGAGAACGCTCTGCAGTTGAGAGTACATATTACTCTTCCAGAGGACCCAAACTTGATTGCCAACACTGGCAAGTGGATCACAAACCACCTGTAACTCCAACTCCTGAGGATTTGACACCTCTGGCTTCTGCAGGCATCTGCACACATATTCACATAACCACACACATGCCCACAATCCATATACATAATTAAAAATAAATCTTTTCTAGTGGAAAACCACCCAAATTGCCTCCCTCTGTAGCCAGTCCTTCTTTCCTTTAGATCTTATCAAAAGATACTTCAGGTTACAAAATGGGGTTCATGAGTGCTCTCTCATTCTTAGGGATCAAGGCCCCTCCAGAGGATCCTGATCTTTTCTATTGATTTGCTTGAAATAAAGTTTCCTTGCACGTTTGAAAACCTGAAGGGTGGCAAGGCGAGGGCGGCTTTTATTTAGATTCCTTAAATAAGAGGCTAAAAACTTAGAAACACCCAACCATGACTCCAGACACTGTTAACACAAGGAACCTGGTATCTCCATGCTCTGGGCGTAGGAGCAGCTATCAGGGCCGTTATGACATGCCAGCAATCTCCTCCAGCATTTCTGCAGCCAAAGATATAGGGATTTTCTTTTTAAACTGGGCAGGAGAAAGAAGGAAATATTTGCAGGGGGAAGGATATAAGCTGTGTGTGTGTGTGTGTGTGTGTGTGTGTGTGTGTGTGTGTGTGTGTGTGTCGTTATATACTCATATTGCAGAAGCCAGACATTCCCTCCCCCTTGTGCAGGAGCAAGAAAGAAGGGGTTTCCCCCAAGACACTGAGCCCCTAATTAGTACCCTCTTTGAAACTGGCAACTCATGGTTGGAGGCCACCCAGGCTCTACATGGACCTTCAATCACATTCCATAAGAGAGGTGCGAAGCTGACAAACCATCCATGTCTGGAAGAGACCACTTAGAGAAACTGCAATAGGAACGGTGGTCCTGTAGCTCCCAGGTGTCAACAATACCAGCTATCTCATGATACATCTTCTCCGGGCAAATCATTGTCCTTATCACTGTAGTGTGGCTAAGACTCCTGGCCAGATCTCCTGGAGACTTGGGCTGGGGTACAGATATCCCTGGGTAGCTCATCTGTATCCATCCACATTGTGCCAAAAGCACTGAGTTTTCCCAGATTCTCCCATACCTCTCATAACAACGCTAAGAAGAAAGTGTAGTTATCAGAGTCATCCCAGACGAGAGGAATGAGGAACGGAGACGCAGCAGCTTTTGCCTAACATCACTCAGCCAATTACTGAAAGGTCTAGCCTCTTGCCTTCCTAGACAGGGTGAAGTAAATCCAAACTCCTGCTTCTTGCACTGGTAATGAGTTCCCCATCACCTTCAAAGAAAATCAGTACCAATGTTCTTGGGGTTAGAAAGATGGCCCAATAGTTAAAAGTGCATGCTTCTCTTGAGCAATACCCCAGTTTGGTTCCCAGAACCCATGACAGGCAACTCACAACCACTTGTAACTTCAATTCCAGAAGATCCGACGCCCACCTCTGGCTTCTACATGCAACTATACCCACATGCACATACTCCCCACACCACACACACACACACAGAGAGAGAGAGAGAGAGAGAGAGAGAGAGAGAGAGAGAGAGAGAGACAGAGACGCTTGCATAAACAGAACTAAGAATAAAAATAAAATCTTCAAAATGTTTGCCTCTCCAGAAAGCCTCAGAGAAGAGGCCTTAGGCAAGGGTGGCCTCTTTGGAGTCCTCAGCCAATGTGGTTCTATAATTCTAGACACGCAGGATAATCATCACAAAAACATAACAGTTCAAAGACGTAGAAAGATATCTCACTCACAATGGAGAAAAATAGAAACAGCCGTTATAGCAGCCGAGATAAGATAACCCTGCCCGACGCAAGGGGCTCTGGAAGAAACATGATTAAAATCTGTACTTCATGTCCCACCCTTCAACTGCAATGGGTTCTCAGAAACCAGTATGAGCCAAAGAGCCCTGTCTGAGTTTGGGTTTTTATTGTAGTGAAGAGATACCATGACCATGGTAACTCTTATAAATGAAACATTTAATTGTGGGGCCTCGTTTACAGTTTCAGAGGTTCAGTCCACTATCATTATGGCTGTGTGCAAGGCAGACATGGTGCCGAAGCTGAAAGTCCTGCCTCTTGACTCAGAGGCAAGCGGAAGTCGACTAACTGTCACGCTGAGAAAAGCAGGAGGAAAAGAAACCTCAAGGCCTGCCCACAGAGTGACATTACCTCCTCCAACAAGGCCACACCTCCTAATAGTGCCACTCCCTTTGGGGGGCCATTTTCCTTCAGACCACCACTAGCCCAGAGAAGGCAACTGTCACAAACAATGCAGCAGCACATGGCAATCGCCTTCAAGGGAGAAGAAATCGATCTCTGTGGACTGTCATGAAGTGGGAACTTTGGTAGAAATATAAGTTGTGCCTTCCTCTCTTCAGACCTTTGGGGTTGGGAAAGACTACCTATCGGTTGCTTTTAGATTGTGACATCCCTCCTTGTGGTCAATATAAACCAGACACAAGACTTCCCTAATTTTCAGATGAGGAAATAAGTTCAGAAAAGGCAGATGAGTTACTTGAGGTTAGAAACATGATTACACACACACACACACACACACACACACACACACAGATGCTAGGGACTGGTCAGAAGGTCAGGGACAGCCTCCAGGGGTGAGGCCCTTTCACCTAAGACAGGCAGCAAGCCACTCTGATGCAGTCCATGCTCAAATCAGCATTAACCTCCCAAACTCCTCAGTCCAAACGGCGTTTGTGTAGCCAGAAGAACCATATGGTCCAAGAGTAAGAGAAAATATTCACAGAGCTGGACATGGCAACGCATGTCTCTTAACCTAGCATTCTGGAGGTGGGGACAGGAGGGCTGCAAGCCCTATGCCAACCTGGGCTGCATAGTTCTTGGGCTACATAACAAGACTCTTTCTCAAAGCCTGGGTCAAAACTGGTCTCGCTGAACATAGCGGACAAGGAGGACTACTGAGACCTCAAGAACAATGGCAACGGGTTTTTGATTCTACTGGACCTATTGGTTACGTGGGAGCCTAGGCAGTTTCGTGGATGCTCACCTTACTAGACCTGGATGGAGGTGGGTGGTCCTTGGACTTCCCACAGGGCAGAGAACCCTGATTGCTTTTTGGGCTGATGAGGGAGGGGGACTTGATTGGGGGAGGGGGAGGGAAAGGGGAGGCGGCGGTGGGGAAGAGACAGAAATCTTTAATAAATAAATAAATAAATAAATTAAAAAAAAAAAACAAGACTCTTTCTCAAGACACAAAGACAAAAGATAGGGAAGGAGGAAGGGAGGAGAGATGAAGAGGAGAGAAAGGAAGAGAAGACACTATAAGAAACTAGTGCCATTCATGATAGAAATATTCTCACTACTTCACCCAAGCATCCCCAAAGGTGATTCCTTATAATAAGATCACACCACTTGTTTTCTTCTGCAATTAATTTTTCCACTCTATTTTTTTTTTGTTGGGGGGATCAACTTCGTCCATGTTCGTATATGACTTTCAAAGGAATCCATCCTCGTTCTGTAGAGCAGCTGCTGACCCCTGAGCCAAACCCAGCCAGACACCCCTTTGTTTATGGATAAAGTTGTTGCAGTACTCCCATGGTCATTCATTTAAGTATTGCTTACGGCTGCTTCCCTACTACAGTGGTGGAATAGCTGTGGCTGGGATGGTGTGGCCTGCTAAGCCTATAATATTTGCCATCTGGTCTTCTCTAACAATGTTTCCTGACCACCTCCACCCCGTTATAAAGCACACCATTGTATTACTGAAATAATTTATTCATTCTCCTATTGGTGGGCGTTCAGACTGCTTCACTTTGATGTTATTTAGACTGTGGTTGGGAATTTCGCACACATCTGTGAATTTATCTAGGGTGCGCATTTAAAGATGTTGAAGCATGTTCGGCTTTTCTGGAAATTTAATTTTTTTCCCTCCTAATTGGTTTTGCTAGTTTATGCTCCCAACAGCAATGTAAGATAACTATTAATTATCTCCTGCGATCTCAAATTCTGAACTGCATTTGGTACTGTGCATATGAAATAGAATCTTCAAGTTTCCGTTTGCATTTTCTCTAATTGCTAGAGAAAGTAAGCCATTTGTGTTCTTCAAGAGTTTGCCCGCCGCGGCTTTGCCCACCTTCCAGGATGGTGTTCGCCTCCCTCCCAATCTCTCTCCAGTGTAACACTACATAAGCACCACCCCCCCCCCCCGCCGCCAGGGCTTCCCCTTCCATGTTCAGATTTTGAAAAATTAAATACTTCTTAGTGAAAATCATCTGTGCTTTTGTGCTTTTATGACTTATGCAGTCATTCCTTACAAGAAACAGAATGTCCAGGTGCGTGTATAAATATTCAAATTTAGAAGAGAAAGATCAAATGGCTTCCAGCACCTTTATGCCAACAAGGCAATGTCTCAGAGACACTGTGCGTCAAACGCCACCAACTCAGTGCTTTCAAACTTTTACATCTTTGCCAGTTGATTGAGAATGACATATCGCCGGGGCCTTCGTTTACATTTCGCAGATCACTGACTTTATAAAATGTTTCTTTGTGTGCTTCTTTGCCCTCTGCATGCGCCATATGCAAAATATTGATTCATATCTTTTGCCCACTTGACTTCGGGTCTGATTTTTGGGGGGATGATCGGTTATTTCACATTCTTGCAGCCAATCCTCTCGAGAGCGTGTGGATTACGGATCATCCATTACAGACCACAGCTGCTGGGTAGGATAGAGTAGATTTTTGTGTATTGCCCTCTGTTTCAAGGGCGTCTTTTCACTTTCTGTAGGGTATCTCCTTAATTGTAATAAAATGAACTTTGCCGACCTTTTAAATAGCCAGCAATCTCTGTTACCTTCTGTTTGTCATCTAACGAAATCGTTCCCTACCCTCGGAAACAATCAAGACAAGCTCTTACATATGTAGAACAAGAAACTGCACAACAAACAGTTCAGCTCCTAAATGTCAATTGCTGGGAAAGGAAATCAACCAGCTGTGGTGGATTCGGAGTGGAAAAGCCCAAAACAGCCACTCCAGCAGCTACAGGAGGACACAACAAACTGGAAGAACCTGAATACTGTCATCTAAGAGTAACTAACTCCCCGGGGACTTAGTGCAGGTTTCAGGCTCTTTTTTGGTAAAGTTAAAAATCACCAAACAAATTAAAAGCATATCTTTTCGGGACAACATAAATAGAACAACACAGCATAAAAAGGAAAGGAGAAAAACAAGCCCGTGATTGAGAATGATGGCTTCCACGTGCTGTTGAGGTGACGGGCAGGACGGAGTGGGGAGCTCTCAGAGGTGGGCTCTTACCTCAAGAGCTTGGCGTTTGCTTTGGACAGTGGCTTCATAGGTGCTTGTTGCCCTTTTAACAGAAGCTAAATGTGATAAATACAAGCAATTCAGGAAAAAATGAAACTGCGCAAACTAAGAGTTATAATTAATAAAATTACATCTTCCTGAAGTACTGGGTTTTGTTTTTTTTTTTTTTTTTGATGTTTCTTCAATGAGAGCATAGGAACAATTCTCCTAAATCTTCTCCTAAACTTTTTCTCTTCTTTTTCCCTTTTTTATTGCTTTTATTGAGCTATATATTTTTCTCTCTCTCCTCCCTTTCCCCTCCCCTTCTACCTACTCCCATGATCCGCACATTCCCAATTTACTCAGGAGATCTTATCTTTTTCTACTTCCCAGGTAGATTAGATCCACGTACGTCTCTGTTAAGGTCCTCTTTGTTGTCTAGTTTCTTTGGGATTGTAAATTGTAGGCTGGTTTTTCTTTGTTTTATGTCTAAAAGCCACTTATGAGTGAGTACATACTATTTTTTTTCTGGGTCTGGGTTAATTCACTCAATACGAGGTTTTCTAGATCCACCCATTTGCCTGCAAATTTCAATGTCACTATTTTTTTTCTGCTGTGTAGTAATCCATTGTGTAAATGTATCATATCTTCTTTATTCATTTTTCAGTAGAGGGTCATTTAGGTTGTTTCCAGATTATGACATTTGGCTATGACAAATAATGTTGCTATTAATATAGTTGAGCACATGTCCTTGTGGTATGATTGAACATTCTTTGGGTATAAATCCAAAAGTGGTATAGCTGGGTCTTGAGGAAGGTTGTTTCCTAATTTTCTGAGAAACCACCATACTGGTTTCCAAAGCAGGCTGTATCAGTTTGCATTCCCACCAGCAATTCAGGAGCGTTCCCCTTACCCCACATCTTCTCCAGTATAAGTTGTCATCAGTATTTCTGATCTTGGCCATTCTTACAGGTGTAAGATGGAATCTCAGAGTTATTTTGATTTGCATTTCTCTGATAGCTAAGAATGCTGAGCATTTCCTTAAGTGTCTTTCAGTCATTTTTAGATTCATCTGTTGAGAGTTCTCTGTTTAGGTCTGTACTCCATTTTTCTATTGGATTATTTATTCCTATGATGACCAATTTCTTAAGTTCTTTGTATGTTTTCAAGATCAGTCCTCTGTCCAATGTGGGGTTGATGAAGATCTTTTCCCATTCTGTTGGCTGTCATTTTGTCTTATTGACTGTGTCCTTTGCTTTACAGAAGCTTCTCAGTTTCAGGAGGTCCCATTTATTAATTAATTGTTTCTCTCAGTGTCTGTGCTGCTAGGTTATATTTAGGAGTGGTCTCTAGTTCCAATGTGTTCAAGTGACTTCCCCACTTTCTCTTCTATAAGGTTCAGTATGGTTGGTTTTATGTTGAGGTCTTTGATCCATTTGGACTTGAGTTTTAAAGCATTACATTTCAGTTTTAGGTATGTAATTCACCTGGATCTGTGTTTGTAAACTGGCAATTTGATGGTTATCTAATGTGGATTATTATTTATTTCTATGCTATCAGGGTCTTGTATCATACCTACCCCTGGGAGGCTAATATAAATGGGCCTGGGTTCTCTGGATTATATCTATTCTTCTGTCTTTCCAAACTCACAAAGTAATATACCTTTTAAATTAGTACAGCTCTCAAACAAGTCTTGGTGCCTTGCAGAGGGAATCTCCACCCTCTTCTGCTTTGAGATGCCTTGGCTAATCACAGCTCTTGAATATTCTACATTCAGCTTAGAAAAAAAAGCCTATGGAATTCCACAAATAATACCTTGTTAGGATTTTCATTGCAGTTATATTGGCTTTATAAAGCTAATTTTGGGAGAGCCGACATCTTTCTACTATTGACTCAACATGTGCTAGAACATGGACAATATCTCTGTTCTGTTCTGAGAAAACAGGGATTTTCTTATAAGGGTAAGAATATTCTTTCATAGAACTTAGACAATTTTTTCATTAGATTTATTCCTAAGCATGTTACATTTTGCTGGTATTGCATATAGTATATTAATGCTTTGTTGCAAAGACATAGAATGCAACTAATTTTTGCATATTGATCTTTACTATTTCCAGTTCACTTTAAATTTTTATTTTACGGGGGAGGAGTGGGTGGATGCATGTTTCAGTGCGCATGTGGAGATAGAGGACAGCTTGTAGGAGTCTGTTTTCTCAGACTCGCAGTCTTGATGGCAGATTTTCACCAAACTTTCTCACTAGCGCTGCATTGATCTTAGAGCCAACAAACTTAAACTCTTCTAATTCTAGTCATTGTTTTTAGTGCTTTTTGAGGGTTTTTTATTATTTGTTTTTTGTTTTGTTTTGTTCGGGGGGGGGTTGTGTTTGTTTGTTATTTTTGTTTGTTTTGTTTTGTTTGAGACAGGGTCTTACTATGTAGCCCCGACTAACCTGAAACTCACTATGTAGACCAGGGTAGCCTCAAAATTATAGAGGTCCTCCTTGGCATTAAAGGCATGAACCACTATACTTGACCTCTCTTGATCTTTCTATAACATACGATCAAAAAATGCCAAACGCTGAGGAAGCACACAATTTTCCTTTAGACTAGAGACTTTTTGAGAATGGGGGGGGGGGGGGGACACCGTCATTATTCCCTGCATGTTATTGAATTTGGGCATACGGACGTGCTACCTTCTTTGCTTGTAATCCCTTCTGGAGGAGGAACTTCTTTAAGTAGGCCAAGTGCACTGGCTAAACCTTATAAAACCCTTTTGTTTAATGGGGAAGGCAAACATTTAAAGTTAAGGAGACAGGGGCTGGGTTCTCTGCACTTCCTTTCAGTACTGCTTCAGAGTCTCAGTCAGCACAGCGACAGGAGGATGCAAAGCGGGAGAGGCAGGGTTTGAGAGAAGAAGCAAAGCTGCCGCTCTCAGAGGCCGTTCTGATCGTCAATAATTCTAAGGCGGCAACTTGGCGATCTGAACGTGAGACAAATAAAAGCACAGTGCTGGTTTCTGTCTACCTGGAGGTTCCAGAATGTTCTCCGCCTAACTGAGAAACTCCCTGTCACAAGTCACAAGACACTAAGTACCTGCACCTTCTGTCGACAATGCATGAGGAGACAGTGCCTCAGAGACAGCCCAATATGGTTCAATTTGCCCTAACAGAAGCAAGAAACACATCCAAAATAGAGTAATTATCGTATCAAACCCCGGCACTATTGGCAATCTGAGAATGAGGTCTCCAGCAACCTGAGCTGTCACATGCTGTACTTTGTCACTAGCATCCCCAATATAAAGGCAAAACTGTGAAAACCAGGGGCAAGATTGAATGGCAATGGATCCATTCTGGCGCTGGGCGTGAGTCACTTTACTGAGGACATAAATTATAGCGCTGTCACCATCAGCCGTCCTATTTGCAAATAAATGTTGTCATCTAATTGTACAAGACTTGGAGACTGTTTAACAAATTTCTCCGAGGAAAGGCTCGGCAACAGCTAGGACTGCCAGACACCCAGATTCTATCTGTCGCACCAGGCTGTCTCCCTGCATGGGACTCTTGTTGTTTGGCGGGACAGACACTGTTATCCTCTCTTCTCAACCTCCCATGAAGATAAAGCCACAAAGGCCAGGTGAGCTTCTTGACTGATTCCATTAAAGGGTCATTAAGAAGAAGAGATGGAGAGAGGCAGCTTCTGAAAAGCATCAGGAAAGGGGAGAACAGCCCTCTTTGTTGCAGGATGCACGCCCAAGCAAGACGCCAACGCTGGGGCTGTAAGCGCAAAAGCTATTCTTTTTTTTTTTTTTTTATGCTCATGCTAGGGAAAAAAAAAAGAAACCACCACAACCAACACACACACACACACGTGCACACACACACACGTGCACACACAGCAGGATGAGAAGAGCTAGAAACAAAGCCTGGGATCCCTGGATGCCTGGAGTGTGGGCTGTGTGTTTTGAGCCTGTGGACATCCACTTACTACCCACTAGGGAGTCCTCGACTCCTCTCTTCTGAATGCCTGACCTGTGCACCATCTTTTCCTTCACATCCATTCTCTTCATCTCCATATTATCCCACCCCATCTGCATCTCCATCTTCATCTCTGCCCCCGCCATCTCCCAGAAATGTCTCCCTTCCTTTCATCCACGATATCGACTATGTTAAGCAATACCACTTTTGAGAATGTTCTGCCTTCTAGTCACTGGATTATCCATCCACCTGATATAAAGCTATCTACTCATTTAAATCTCTAGCACAACTATGGCCCCGTGCACCTGTTCCTTCCTGGGGACCTTCTCAGAGAGATGATAATTTACACCCACTGTAAAGTGCCTGTAACTGTTAGCATTGATTTTCAGTTTGACAGGATGTGGAATCACAGGCGAGACCAGCCTCTGGGCATGCCTGTGGGTGATCATCTAGATTAGGTTAGCCTCTGGATGTGTCCTGAGGGATAAAGTGAGGGATAAGGTGAGAAGGCCCGCCCTGAGGGCTGGACCAAATGAAAAGGAGAGAGCAAACTGAACACTGGCAGTCATGCTCATTACTCTCATTGGCTCTTCCTCAAGCTCTCACCACCGTGAGGTCCTCACCACCATGGACTGTAGCCCCTTGAAATGTGAGGCAAAGCAACCCTTTTCTCCTTTAGGATGTGTTTGCCAGGTGTTTTATAGCAGCGACCGACCAGACACATAACTAAGAGGGTGTCTAAAGCTCCTAGTCATTTCACACAGGTGGCCTGGCCATGTTAGCTCAAGTTCCATGCCCATGAACTGTCTAAGCCTTCATGTATGTCCCTGTGATGTTATGTGACTGAAATCCCCCCAAGCTCAGTCCCGTCCCTCGGGGGTAAGTCACTATCAGCATCAGCCCAGGTTGTGGTACTCAGAGGGGGGAGAAGAGAAAGCCTCTGTTGCCATTTTGTAGTGGCTCAACACATCTTTCTGCCTTTCCAGCCACCCATATTCTCTACCCCAAAGGACGGTGATTGCACTTCCTGGGATTATCAGTGCGTTATTCAGTTTCTGATGATATATTTCAGGGCTTTCTCAGACACACTGCCCTGGTGATAATAGGTGGCTTCACGGTGGGAATTCAAGTAGTACAGGAATATTGAAGTGGGTGAGGATGGGGGTTCTGTTTGGCATTGCCCCCCCCCCCGCCCCTTGTCTTTTGCATCAAAGGAGCTCAGATTCAGAGTCTGGGAAACTCAAGCCAAGAAGAGTCCAGGACAACAAAAGGAAAGATAATGGCTTTTTACTGGGGAAAAAAAAAAAGAACCACAAAAGCAGACTCGACCTGCTTATCTTGCATTCTGGCAGAACGGCAGACCACCAACTCAGATACTTCAAAAGACCCCTGGCTGGTTCCCCAGCCCCTCCCCGGGGGTCCCTGCCGAGAGAACATCATAATACATCTCCTCATTTTCTCCTGCACTTTTGAAGTCAAAGTGTGGTCTGGTTAATTAGATGTTAGTGGGGGCCAGGGGGCGCTGGAATCCAAACTCAATACATTTCATTTCTGAAAGACAAAGAGGTCAAGTGCATATTAAACTTGAGCACGCAGGGAGCTCAGCTGGGGCGTTTATTCAGCCGGACGCCTTGCCTCGCAGGTTAGGCAGAGAAAATGCCAGGCAGCTTTTGGAGGCTGGCTGGGTGCAAAGACGGGCCTGGAAGGATGCCCATCTTGCATTGTGGGAGAAGAGGGGGTGAGGGAAGCCATTCAAATGTTTGCAACATAAATAGCCTGGTCCCCACAGTCAGAATTTGAAATTTCTGCCAATATCCGACTCCTTTCATGAGACTAGCCGGGTAAACAGACCGGCTCTTCATTTCACCTCCTGCTGGAATCAAATCCACCAATTCGACTCTCTCTGGGGGAGCTGGCAATGGCAAGGGCCTCCTGCGAGCCCCTTGGAGCCGCTGGATGGAAGCTACCTCTCACTTCTACTCCTGGGCTTATCACAGAGCCACAGCCCGTTCTCTTTTTTTGCCCTTCTTTCTCCTCCTAGTTTCTTTGACCTTAGCAGTAAGGAGCATGCGCATACCACCCCATCCCAGATTCAGTTTAACGACTCCATAGTTTTGAGAAAACCAAACACATCCGATGTACATGTTATAAGATACCCATGGGCTGGTATATTTAAATACTCCGTCCCCGATTGGTGGACTCCTTTGGGAAAGATTAGGAGGAGGTGTGTCACTGGGGACAGGCTTTGAGGTTTCAAAAGTCCATGTCAATCCCGAGGTGATTTCTTTGCCTCTTCCTTAAATATAAAAATGTGATCTCTCAGTCTACTGCATGTAACCTGCTGGCCTGTCTTGATGCTCATAGCCTCTAACCCTCTAAAACTGTTATTCTCGATAAGCATTTGCTTTGGTCATGCATCTGATCACAACAGTAGAAAAGTAACTAAGACACAAACCTTGCCATCAGAAGCTAAACCTGGTGCAGGCCCAGCAACTCACTTTGTAGACCAGGCTGGCCTCGAACTCCCTGAAATCCTCTTAAGACTCTGTTTTGAAATATCCCTCCTGTTTTGTAGTGTTCTGTTTGTTTTCTCCTTTCCTGCCCTGTGTCTTGATTGGGAAAGGAAGGGCTGGTCACACGTGGGGTGTCCACATTAAGGAAACTACTGATTCTGCTGCTGAGTTACATTCACAGGCCGCCATTGAGAGCACGCCCTGTCTCCAGATCACCTGGCTCTCACCCACGATTTGGGCACCTGGCAATCCTAAGACTGCTTTATCCCGAAGGCTCACTAAGCCCCTGCAGCAATCTCTCCAAACAGGCAGAATGTCAAGTAGACACACTGCAGTTTGGGATTCCCTGAAGCCATCAATTTAAGATTTTTTTTTTGTCTAGCCAAAAAAAAAAAAAAAAGAAAGAAAGAAAGAAAACCCACTGTAGCCCACTGCAATGTGGGGTGGATGCTGCACCATCTCTAATCTCAGTTCTCTGTTCTATTTCTGCAGCATGAAGTCACTGGGCTGTAATTGTTTCCCTCCCTGCGCAGTGCTGGGGTTCCCGAATCAAGCCTGTATTGAGACAGGTTTTTCTTTTTCTTTTTTTATTCCAGCTCCACCAAGAGTGGGTGGGGAGAGAGATCTGCTGAACTCACAAAGCTGTTTCCAAAGTCTGCACTTGTCGCCATCTTTAGACATCAGAGACCCAACGTGGGTTCTCTCGAAAAGCTGTTTCGACTCTGACTGCCCCAAAAATCTAAATTGGGAATTCGAGGGAACCATTCCTGGTGATCAAAGTGGTGATTCCCATCTGCCTAGATTTCAATTCCCCAAAATAATTTACCAGGAACCTCAGAGATGTAGTTGAGGAGGATGCCAGATAAACAGTCACCAGGAGGGAATTCTTCTTTTGCACAGTGAATGGAGCTGTCCTCCTAGAACTGCAAGAGCAGAGGCCACCAGCTTCCAGAGTATAGAACCTTGTGTGGCAAGAGAGATGCTCAAAGAGCCTGCCGCCCACACAGACGACATTAGTGAGACATCCCTTCACCCTTGCTAGACTGGCAATTACCCAAAGGTAAGTAGTGGCAAGGATGCAGAGAAGGGGGCGCTCTTGAACTCTGTCAGTAGAACTGCACATTCATAGAGCCTTTGTGAAAAACAATATCGGGATTTGTCCACAGAGTAAAAACAGAAGTGCTGTGCAAAACAGCCACCTGCCGTCTGGGTGTGTCTGTAAAAGATACGAGGCCAGCGAACTGAAGAAATCTCTCTGCTCACAGTCGCTTCAGCTTCATTCAGTTAAAATACAGAATCAAACTAAGTGTCCACCAACAGACGAACAGAGAAAGAAAACTTACCCTTACCTTCCCCAATGAAGGACCTTCCCACAGTCCTCTGTCTGCTCCCCACACCCAGATAGCCACAGTCTTATCTATCTTATCTGCCTTATCTATCACATCTGCTGGGAATTGAACCCAAAACTTCTCATATTCGGGGCAAGTGCCCAATCCCTGAGCTACCTTCTGAGTTCTCGTTTTGGTTTCAGTTCTTGTTGCTGCTGTTTTTGACAGGGGCTTGATGTGCACATTTTGCTTCTGTGATCTATCCATGCTGTAGGTCAGGAAATAAAGATGCACGTGCACATGTGCGTGTGCACGTGCACACACACACACAAAACAGTGATGGACTGTCATGACAGACACTTTCCAGTTGGTTTTGGGTTTGGGAATTTGTGTGTGTGTGTGTGTGTGTGTGTGTGTGTGTGTGTGTGTGTGTGTGTAAGAGAGAGAGGGAGAGGGAGAGAGAGAAACTGTACAAGTTCACTTGCCTACCCGTGTGGAGAGGCCACAGGTCAACACCAGGGGGCGTCCTCTTTCCACTTCCCCTTATCTTTCAGTTAGAGTCTCAGTGAGTCTGGAGCTCATTGTTGTCACTAGGCTGGCTAGTGACTGAGCTCCGGGAATCCCCCTGCCTCCACCCATGACCCTCCAACTGTGGGGTTACAGATGCATGTTGTCAATCAACCCAAACTCAGGTCCCCACAGCAATCACTTTACCCACAAGGTCTTGCACATATCCCAGGCTGGTGTTGAGTACAAGGTCATCCTTCTGCTTCAATCTCCTGAAGACAACAATTACCAGAATATGCCACTATGTCCTCCATCTCCCCGGCTCTTGTCACTGTAACTGTGTGTGCACCTAACATCCCCAGCTCTTGTCTTTCAATGGGAGAATTTCCCGAACAGAGACAGCTAAATCCAAAAAAACAACAGTGTTGTTTGTTTTAATAGATACCTTAGGTTATAGTCCCCCAGAGAGTGCAGAAATGTCATTTAGTGCTTAGCCTGGTATACTTTAAGTTTGTAGATTGGTTTCCAAGATGGAAATAAATTATGACTCATTTTAGGCAATTCATCTATGTCCTGAGGGGGAAAATCCAACTATATATCGAAGGCCTGCAAAGACCTAAGTTATTCTGTCAGACGCTGTCTGAGAAATCCGACAGCATCAGGGTTACAGAACTGAGCTGGCCCTGGTTCAGGGACTGTCCAAGGCAATCACACATCATCACTATGACCTTAAATAAGCTTCTCCCATTGTTTATCATCCTCACGAATAATTTTATAATAATAATTATGCCTGTAACTTGGAAGATTAAAGATGATGCTAGGTCACTGAGTGTTAGCAGTTTGGCATATATAAAGAGTTTAGTCAGTCATTACTGGGCTAGTTATTTTAAGTTTTTGGAGCCTCTGTTTTTTCATCTGCAAAGTGGGGGCAATTATCACCTGTCTTAGAGAATGAAGTAAGTAAGGAATTGGGTCGGAACAATGCTTACCTTATATTAAGTTGTCAACAAAATGAGCTAATACCACGCTTAAAATGCAACACTATCAAGGCAGAATCAGGCTCGGGTGGCTGCCCAGGCCTAAATGTGGTGTCAGCGTGGGTCTGGAACCCACAATCCTCCACCATGCAGGGGAAGTAACTTCCTGCCAAGCATAAGCAAGGTATGGATTCTTGGAAAGCCACACACATTTCCCAGGATAAAGAAAGCAATCGGCATGCACCTGTGCGGTCACTCCCTTTTCTCCCGCGGTAGTTGACACGTATTTTAGATCCTCTTGCTGTAGAGTGGCTGGGAGCACAAGGAGATTCTCAAACCACCATGTTGAGACTCCGTGCCTCCAGCTGCTGCCCTGGCTTCTCACTTCTTGAGGGTTACATGCCCAGGTGTGTCTCCTGGCATGGTGTGATGATGACCCAGGCTGTTGGAAGAGTTTCAGTTATTCGAACAACCTACCCTGAGAGAGCATTTGTTGAAGCCAAAGGCCTAGGCTGAGGGCTAGAAGGAGAATTATAGAAAACTTGAGTCCCTACCTCCAGGAAGCAGTCAGTCCACCCTGGCTGGTCTATTCCACTAGGCGTGCTGGCACACAAAAGCCACCTGCACTTTGGGCAGAAATGGCTTGCTCACTGATCCAATGGAAGATACAGCTAGTGCTTTTATAAAAAAAAAAAAAAGAAAGAAAGAAAAGAAAAGAAGGAAAGAAAGAAAGAAAGAAAGAAAGAAAGAAAGAAAGAAAGAAAGAAAGAAAGAAAGAAAGAGCTCCAAGTAAAGTCATTGATTGTATGTTGGATCCATATAAAAAGCCCGCTTCACCTCTTTCTGAGGATCAGCTTGACTCGATTTACCAAAGGCTGCTAATGATGCTCTTATTTGAAAGTTAAATTGCATTCTTTAGCTTGGGAACAGAAATACTAGCCTTGACCTTCAGCTAAGCTAAGGGTTGTGAATACAGTCTGAAGCCTTATGAATGGAAGACACAGAAAGGGCCACAGCATCTGGAGTCAGGAAAAGAGCTGCAGACTGTACTCTCTGGTGACCAGGTCCCATTAGGGTCCCCACACAGACCCAACTCACACAGCAGACTCCACCAGCAGATAGGTTTTCACCTCTGGTGGGGAAGGGTGAGGGAACTATTTAAAGCCTACTCACCCACACTGGAAGGGTCCAGAAAATACATATTTCACAAACACATGGTATATTAGGCAGCTTTCTGTTGGTGTCACAAAGTACCCGAGGAAAAGATGGTTACAAGTAGGAAAAGTCTGTTTTCCTTCCCGGTTTCAGGGTTGTCAATCCTTGGTCACTTGGCGCCAATACTCGGGGCACGTGGTGAGGTGAAGCATCACAACAGAAGTGTGTGGGGGAGACAACTGCTCACCACATGGTAGCCAGAGAACAAAAAGAGAAGACCATGGGCCCACCATAGTTTTTGAGGTCACACCCACAAGGATCTACTTTCTCCAACTAGGCACCACCTCCTCAAGGGTCTACTATTTCCCAACAATATTATCAATATTGGTGATCAAGCTTTAGCCACATGCACTTTGAGGGAACCCTTAAGCTTCAAACCATAATTGGAGGGCAATTATTTTTGTGAGAAAGAGAGATAAATGGTTACAGATGATAGACAAAAAGTTCATGGACTGTAGATAGGTGCATAGACTGATATATAGACAAATAATAGATTGTAGGTAGATGGATTGATAGAAAATAAATTATAGTAGATACATGCATAGATGAATGATATAGATGATGAATGATATAGATGATAGATAGATAGATAGATAGATAGATAGATAGATAGATAGATAGATAGATAGATAGATAGACAGATAGACAGATGATAGCATTATTATGGACAGATAATAAACCATAGATAAATAAACTAACAGAGAAATCATAGGTAGATAGCCAATATCCCTGAAGTGTTCCATGATTGCTCTTTATAGGCCAGAGCTTTCAGTAAGAACTGTAGCCATTCTGCTAGAAAACTTAAGTGCAATTGGAATAATTGGATGCAGAGACGATAGGAGCCAATGGCAGTATTTGTGCACCAAGAGTAAGGCAGGTATAATTATAGTAATGAGCAGCAGAGGTAAAGCAACCATTAGAAGGGCCCTGACTCATGGAGACTCGTGGCACTGGCTACATAATCACGGTGTCCCTAGAAGGGAAACAGAGAGGGTGCCTACTAAATCGCTCCTCTGTCTGTGCAAGTAAGAAATCCTTCCACTCAAGCAAACAAATGTCGAGCTCAAAGCACAGGAGTAGAGAATTGTGTGCCCCCTCAGTCTATTTCCAGCCTGGAGTCAGTTTGCAAATCTAGATCCTCCTGAAGGAAAGGGAGCTAGGCTCCTTTGAGGAAGGACCTGGTTTATTATGAGTCTTCTCCAGCCCTGTTTTTCTCAAAGGGACCAGTGACCTTCTGCAGGGTAACTGGCAAGTGCGGAGTGATCATCTCTTACCCCTAGGCCTCCAGGAATGTGATTATACTTCTATTGTAGGGCTCAAAGAAAATGGGAAGTGACTCTTATTTTTAAGAACCCATTTTATTGTGTGGCTTCTTTCTATATCTGACACCGTATCAAATCAAGTCACATAGTAGTAGGCCATCCCAGGAACATGTGTTTCAAGAATTTGATGGTGTCAAGCTTATATGGTGGGGTGAGAGGCCCTAGGTAAAATGTCAATGATCCAAGACCTTTGGTTATAGTAGAGAATAAATAGAGTAAGCTAAACACCACCAGGCAGAATAATAAAGTATAGTGCATCCCCCTGTGTTTTACATGACGTCTAACTGGGGTCATGGCCTAGATTATCCGACTAAAGCCTTATGAAACACAAGTGAATTGCTTATTGATTGGAAGCTTAATGATTAAAGAGTTTTAATCATTATCCCTGTCTCCTCCCCTAACCAACTCATCCTCCACCACACCCGATATCAGAGAGAGCTTTTGAAAATGTAGTCACTCATCTGCTTAACCTACTATCAAGAGCTTAGTGGGAAATCCAAGCATCTTACCATAGAATTCAAGACTTTGCCAATTCAACTCCATCTCCCAGGAATTCCTGCCTCACATCATCTACCCCAGCCTCCTCAAGATGCCTCTCCATCTGAAAACCATCATTTCCCCTACCTGGTACTATCTCCTCTACCTTTTCTATTGTTTATTTCTAACCATCCTCCAAGCTAAGATATCACCCCATTTCTAGATTCTATCACTCTTTTGTAGTTCTCTTTCTGAGTTTCTCATATTCTGTTCCACTTATGTGTCCTTCTATGTTTCTTGTTTGCCCCCTATTCCTTCTTCGTGAATACGCTCTGGTATACAATGTTTATAAACATTGGTGAGTGAGTGGATGACTTAGTTGAATGACCCTCACAACAGCTCCACAAAGAAGGTAGTATGTTCATAGTTCACACTGTACATCAATTCCCAGAGAGGTCGAGCAGCTGAGGCAAGGGTACAGTTCTTCATCAGTGAATCTGTGTAATCATCTGTGTAGGATCAAATGTGCTCCCACACAGCTCTAAGCAATTAAAGAAGCAAAAAATGCATCCTCCCTCTTCGAGCCAAATAAAATTACTCTCACTTGCTACTTTTAAAAAGTACAATCCATAGAGCCAGCTTAATGGAGCACACCTGTAATCCCAACATGGAGGCGGCAAAGACAAGAGGAGACAGAGTTTGAGGTTATCACGTAGGACCGTATTTCAAAAAAGAAATGAAGAAGGAAATGGGAAGTGAGGAAGGAAGGAAGGAACAAAATGAAGGCAAAAAAAGGAAGTCAGCCCATAAACCTATTTTTCCTAGTGTGCCAGGCTTTCTTTCACTGTTCTAGAAAAAGAAGGAAAAAGGAAGCATGGCAGTTCAGCTAGCTGCTTGTATTCCTTCCCCAGCCTACAGTATCTCCAACCACAGCCTTCTCTGCATTCAAGGAGCCTTAGCAAAAAGGTCATGAATTTGAGGAAGAGCAGGGAGGGGTATATGAGGAGATACACCTCTGGCTGTTTCCAGAAAGGGTCTGTCTTAGTTAGGGTTTACTATGGCTGTGAAGAGACACCATGACCACAGCAACTCCTATAAAGAAAACATTTAATTGAGGGTGGGTCGCTTACAGTTTCAGAGGTGAGGTCCATTATGATCATGAAGGGGAGCATGGCAACAGGCAGATGTGGTGTTGGCGCTGAGAGCGGTACATCTTGCAGGCAACAGGAAGTCAACTGACTGTTACAATGAAGGAAGCTTGAGAAAAAGAAACCTCAAAGCCCGCCCCCACGGTGACACATTTCCTCCGACAAGGTCATGCTTCCTAACAGTGCCACTCCCTTTTGGAGCCAATTTCTTTCAAACCACCACAGGATCAAGTGAAGAAGGAAGATCTGCCCTGAAGTAGGGGACAGCATCCTAGGGGTTGGGGGCTTAGACTGGAAAAGTGGGGGAAAGGCCCTCGAGCACCAGCACTTGTCCCTCCCGGGTTATAGATCACGATTCCATGTGACCAATTGCCCTGCTCCTCCACTGCCTTGACTTTGTGCCATGGTGTGCTGCACCCTCAAACCAAATGCCCACATAAACCCTCCCTGCCTGAAGGTGCTTTCATTGGGCATTTTGTCATTAAAGATGACTAAAACAGAGTCCACTTACATGAAATCCAGAAATAGAAAGAATTGTAGTTTCTAGGTACTGGAGGGACAGAGAAATGGAAAGTGGCTGCTGGTGAACACTGGGTTCCTCTTTGGAGCAACAAACTTGTTCTGGAATTAGAAACTGTCAACAGCTGTGCAATCCTACGAATTGTATTCCTCAAAGAGGCAATTTTATGGTTATGAATTCTATCTCAATAAAAATTAATATTTTTAAGAGGTTAGCAACCACATAAGAGATTTTTGAATGCCCTAAAATTGGAAACGATCCAGCATGAGAGGAACTTGATAGATGATTTTCTAAATTGGAAAACAGTCCAAAAATGTGCATATTGTTACTTTGTAAAGAGTAGTGAAGCTGAAAGAAACTATCCTCAAGCATCAATAATAAATACATTTCAATCAATCATGCTCGAAGAAAGTCAGAATTATCCTGCCCTCTGTGGAAAATTATATTATAGATTCATTGTCAGATGAAGAGGCAATGACAGTATTCAGCCAGGGATTATGGGGGAAATATTAGAGGCATGTCAAGAAAATAATAAAATCATCTGATTCTGCTGAGTTTTTATCATGTTCATTGTATTTGTCAGTTAAATGAGTCATTTGTTACATCAATTTTTGTTCTAAATAAAAACTTATTTTTGTACCTTAAGAAGAGTTGTGAAGGAAGGAGGAGGTCTCCTGAAGAAAGGTTTGGAATTGTTCTTTCTGAAAGCCAGAGGCAAGACACGAAGCCAGGTCCCCATTGTCTCACTCATTGACTCATCCTCCCTTCTCTTTTGGGTACAGACTCCAAGGCCACTAAGAACAAATATGGAAGCAGATGCTTAGGACAGATTACTCCAGGAAAAGCCTCGCTCTGTTCTTACTGTTCTCAGATTTGGTCTGCTCAGACCCCCGAGTGTCTCTCAGAGAGGTAGCCCTGCTAAGGTTGGCTCTGGCTTAATGCTCTTGGATAGATCACCCAGCATTGAAGTCCATGGAACTGATTTAGATTGCCCAAAAGTTCTGCAGTGTCAACCTGCTAATGCCGGAAATCTGCTTCAGTTCCTGGACTTAAATCCACATCAACAACTTATGATTGCTTGATAGCTCTTTTTTGATTCTTTCCATTGTCATGAGCATTTTTCTCCAGAACATCATAGAACAAAGAACTTCAAAACTGAATCTAAGATTTCCTGGGTAGCACTCTGGCTGTAATTAAACCTTCTATAATAATAATAATCTACACAATTATTTTCCTCCTCCCCTTTCTCCTTCTCTTCTTCTGCTGCTTCATTTTCTCCTCCCCCCTACATGTCTCTCCTCTTCCTCCTATTTCTCTTCTTCCTCCTCCACTGCCTTCTCCTCTTCTTTCTCCTCCCTCCTTATGCTGTTGCAGTGCTAGAGACTGAACTCAGAGACTTATGAAGGCTCATCCGCTCTGTCACTGGGAAATGCCCCCAGTCCTCAGTATAGTCCCTGAAAGTAAGGGAGAAGAACAACATGAGGTAAGGAAACGGGGTCCATCTTCCATCTCAGAGGGTTCCTGAAAAGAAGAACACCTACCTCAATGTGGCAGATAAATGAACTGGAAAAAGAACAGTGCTACCGTGCGGAAGGGTGGGGAGTGGCAGGTGAGGCTGATGAGCAGACATTGGATGTGTTGGATGGCAGCAATGCCTCCTCATAATACAGGAATTTTCATTCAGGTCGCATCCCTTAGCAACCCACACAAACGCCGGCCAGAAATGTTCAAATCAAGGACACAAAATAATTCCAACTTCCCTACCTGCCTCCTCCTTTATGATCTCACCCAAAGACTCCAAGACAGATGATTGCGAAAAGATGGATGCCTTCGGGATAAATGTCACTGGCCCCATTAATTCTCCAGGTCGCTCCGTAGACTTCCTCTGTGCCGAGATAGATGGCCTGTGCTCTGTTCATAACAATGACCATCAAACCTTAGCATTTGCTTAACATTTTGCGGTGTGTATGAACTTAGATCGCCATCACTCCGTGAAGAAGGACAATGGTATAATTAGAACTATACGGAAAAGACAACTGAGATCTGGGAAGGTAAAGCGAGCTAGCTAAAGTTCTCCACATCGTACATATGTCTAGGCCTGAGACGTTGTCTCAGTCTCCCTAAGGTAAATAAAACGCCTTCGGGAATCAAGGAACCGGATTAATCTAACTTGGGGTTTCCCTTGGATGGATTTTTTTCATATATGGAAAGGGGGGATGCTTCCAGTTGCAGTTGTCCCGTGGGGAAGGACCACACCTCTTTTCTTTCGTAATGACAGGTGCAGTCAGCCCACCTTATACTTGAGATCCATATTCAGCAACCAACCATCTATGGACAGAAAGTATCAAGGGAGGAGGAAACACTCTGCGCTGACCATGTCCAGACACTCTGATCGTTACTCCCTATCAACAGTTCTGGCCGCTGACGACACATTTCCCCCGAATTCAGTCTTAGAAGTGATAGAGACGTTATTTAAGGGCTGTGAGAGGGTGTGTAGAGGTTGTATGCAAATATTCTGCCATTTTGTACAGGGCATTTAGCATCTGATTCTTGAGTATCCATTGGGGAGCCTGGGATGAATGCCCTGTTCATATCAAGGGATTTCACATTTCATATAACTCACTCTTCAGGACCCTGAATCACACAGGTCTCCTCCCATTTAAGAACTATGAATTTTTATAAAACTTTGCTGCTGGTCAACTCTCTTTTCAGATCATGGCACAAATGGGTCTTGCCCTCAAGCCTACCTCAGCTCACCCGGAATAGGTCAGGAGAGACGAAAGGAAAGAAGATCATGCAGAGACCTCGGTATGAAAGCCTCCATGAGCTCAGTAGCATGGAGAGACCCATTCCTCAGTCCACTCCTGACCCTGAGCCCACATTCTTTCTCCCACCCTACATGGGGTAGGGGCGGGGTCTCTGGCACCACCCTGCAGGACTCAGAGGTTCTGCAGACTCAGTTATGTGAAAATAATAAAAGCAGTTTCTTCTGAGGCAGAGAAGGAAGAGCGTTACAACCATCCAGATCCCAAGAACAAACACAAATAGGGCAGCAAACCCTGTATCCTGGATAGAAGCAAGACACCTCATGTTCAGCTCTCAAGAAATTCCATTTATGAAATATATAGAGGAACGTAGGGCTGTTGTTTCATGTTATTAGAAAATGTTTACTTAATCTCCTAATTGCTGTTTTTCACACTCTCTTCCTCTTCCTCCCTCTTTTCTTCATCTCATGCCTATCCTCCTCCCTTCTCACTGCCTCCCTTTAAACTTCAAATACTTTCCTTCCCCTCCCTGTTTATCTGTCTGTCTGCTTATCTATCTATGTAACTATCTAGTCCATACTACCCATGAGCACTCCTGTACCACGGCTGATAAGCATTAAAGATACTGCAAATCTGGGGGTTAATTCACTCTTAAGTAAACCAGGGGCAGAGATGCTGCAATATTCCATACCTACATCATCCCACCCATTCAACTCTTCCCATCTCTTTCTATTTATTTGTTCATTCATTTGTGCCTAAGTTATTAATAACCTCAGTGATGTTTCAGGATCTTTGAACTAGTACAGCCTCCTTTCCCAACAACTTCTAAGTCTATAGGGGGAGCCAAATATATGAGCTACACCATGTGCCAGACACCTCAGGAAGGTTTTAGAGTGGCAGAGAGCATGACCCCAAAATAAAAGCTGAGGCTTGGTATGGTAACATGTTCTAGATTGCATAGTTTAGGGGCATCCAGGTTGAGATTTATGTAGAGACTGATTTTCTATGGAGCACGTACTCTCACCACGGGCACATTGTCTACAGGATCAAGTGCACACAGACATAACCAGCGAGGTGTAAGCATTTGAGGTCTTGACAAATGTCCCTGGGAGGATGAGGACCTTTCTCCTGTCTGAATCAAAAACTATCATGTCTTTGTCTTCTCAGAGGAGTCTGAGCAGCCTAATGCTCCTCAGTAAAAAGAAATCAAATTGTGATCAATTCCCTAGGACTGGAATAACGACGTGGACGGCTCAGTTCTTAAGCCTTGGGGACGTATGAGTAGCGTCTGGATCCTTCTGACAACTACAAGGCAGAATCCTTCCAGTGCTTGCCACCAAACCTTGGTGGCCCTTGGCTTGTAAATGCATCCCTCAGCTACGCAATTGCCTTGCATGCCTCAGTCCAGATCTTCTCCTTTTGTAAGAACTCCAATCGTTGCATTACAGCTAACCCAAACGACCTCAGTTTTACCTTTATGACCCTGTAAAGACTCTACTTCCAAAGAAGGTACGCAGTATGTGGATTAGAACACCAACATGTCTTTGTGGAGGGACACAGCTCAGCCCATGACACAGCTCAGCTGCTAACGCTCAACCTGGCTTCACTTCCTGCCTGCCACCAGCTCCCACTTCGCTCTCCTCTCCCGAGGCCTCTGACATACTCTGGCTCATCTGGACGGTGCTTGGCACCCTTCCATCTCCAGCCTTGAACCTCACCGGACCCGAGCTCTATCACTATTGTGCTACCCACCAGTTTTCTGTGAGTTACAAGGAAGCTTCCCTCCGGGCAAGTTGCCAACTTCACGTTTCTTCCCACTTGTTAACGGCATCTGGCAGCTCCTCTCTAACATCCCCATGCCACTCCGTCATAATCAGTGCTTTGTCTGCCATTTCCGGTTGGGTATTGAGATGCAGCTGGGGACAGTCAGCCATTTCCCCAAAAGCTATTGTGTGCTTAAGAAGAAAAATTTAAGTCTTTAAATTGGCCACCATCCCTCCGCATGGAAGCCCACACCATATCCACTTTGCCTCAGTTCACCCTGCAGATGTTTCCCTTGAGGTGAGGGACGGAGGGAAGCGGTAACAATATGGTAGAATATCTACTACTTTTCTATGCGCTTTCCCATCACCATGCCTTAGAAATAAATAAGGAGGCAAGCATCCCCCTTGGGCAGATGTGGCAACTTGAGGCTAATCACTGAGGCTAAATAATTAGTGTGTAGTCTATTCAACCAGGCATCATCCCTCACTGTCACATCTCTCCTCTCCCGTTCCTAAAACCTGGAGTAAACTCATTCAGATGAATGCTGAGTAGGAAGGATCTTACTTCCGGGACTAGAAGAATGTGTTTCTTTGTTTCCCCCAGAGTCTTTGCTCTCATTGTTCCTGCTACCTTGAATGTTTCTCTAAGCAACATTATTCTCCCTTCAGGTTTCAGCTCATAAACTGAAACCCCTGGGAAGCATACCTTGGCGCTTCATAACAGTCTCCCAGGACACGCTCTCCTATAATCCCTAACTTCCATGAACACGTGTGTCACTTGTAACTCTCTCTATGTTTAATGGTTTTGCCCTGATGGCCAAAGCAGGAGCCAAGAACCGCACATCCCCAGTCCCCAGCGTTCTAACACCACTGCTTCTGTCCCTAGCAGATGGCTTCGAAAATACCTGCCAACGAAGGAAGGAGGTCATCATCTCCTGCCCCAACAAAGCTACCCCTTCCTCTGAGGTATGGTGTCTTTCCCCATGGTCTTAGTCAGGATTGTGATTGCTGTGAAGAGACACCATGACCATGGCAACTCTTATAAAGGAAAACATTTAGTTGGAAGTGGTTTATATTTTCAGAGGGTTAGTGCCTTGTCATCACGGTGCGACGTGGTGGTGTGCAGGCAGACACGGTGCAGAGAAGGAGCTGAGAGTCCTACATCTTGACTCGCAGGCTACAGAAAGTGGTCTGAACTGGGCATAGCTTGGGCATAAGAGACCTCAAAGCCCAACTCCCCAGTGACACACTTCCTCCCATGAGGCCACACCCACTTCAACAACAAGGCCACACCTCCGAATAGTGCCACGCCCTATGAGTTTATGGGGGCCACTTACATTCTAACTGCCACACCCACAAACCACTCTGCTTGTAACTGAACTAATATTGATGTAACAGCATCCCTCAAATGGAAAAACACAAGGCATGCCCATAAAACTACATACTAAACAACATACATGAAGTTGGGAACCTTAGAAAATTCTGCAATACTAATAAGCTATAATTTATTACCTATTAATTGAAGTGTGATTGTTTTTCTCCTCTCCTAGACTTCTCTTGAGAATACTGATTCTTATGCCATCCCCTTGAATCTCCTGGAAATATGTACAACAAAAGTTTCTAGAATTGATGAACTAATTAATAAATGCATCTGATAATGAAAGTGGAAAATATTTCACAAGTCCAGAAAATCTTGCCCAATAAGGCATTTTTGTAAGACAGAGTTGTTGCTTTTTATAATATAAGAATTTATATTAACAAGAGACTACTTCAGGAACCCATTAGGATAAGAAATTTTCTATTCTGTTTCCAGAAAGACCTGTGTGCAGAAAGGGATGAAAAACCGGTCCCCTCCCTGATTGCTTTTTTTAATTCCATGTTCGATCCCAGCCCATAGTTTGGTGCTACTGACATTCAAAGTATGTCTTCTCTTCCCAGCAAAACATCACTGGGAGTGCCCTCACAGACACACGAGGAAGTGCATCTCCTGGGGGATTCCATATTTGGTCCCCGTGACAGTGAAGCTCAAGGGTCACATTCTTCTCTAGTCCAGGTCCTTGGATAACACTGCTTCCATCACCCCGAATGTTCTTGGTAATTTGTCCGGCTCCCAATACTTGCCTCAGACACAACTGTGCCTATTGAGTCTTTCCTAACTCTTCCAACACAGAATAACTCTTTCCTGTTCTTCTTGTCCCACCACACTCCCTACAGGCAACCACGGCATGTGCGTATTTATAGCCTATTTGTAATTACTCCAAGACTGAGTTCCCTGAGTCAGGGGCCACATCAGGTTTGTTCTTCGTTGAATGAACGAATGAACGAATGAATGAATGAATGAACAGATGAACAATAAACGAGTGAATCTCTGTGGTAACTCTGTATGCATCCCTCCTTCTCTATCATTATATTAATCAGCCTAAGTATCGACTTAGTGTTGTGTTTATCTGCCTATTTCTCCACTATACTCTGCCGTTGAAGATAGGATCTGGGCCCTTCACCGCAATTCCTGTCGATACTCAGGAAGTATCCGTTTAATGGATATGAGTCGCTTGGAGTCCGAGGCGGATAAAGTTACTTCATAATACAAAGGATAAACGCAACACGGTAAGATTTTTGAAAGGCTGTCAAGACCGGGTGTTGATCTACAGAGGAAATTATCATGACAGCGTCGACATTTCCAGCCCTCACAGATCAGTTTCGCCAATTATGCGCACCGAGACCGGGGTGCAGCTGCTTGTGAGACATGACATCAAAGAGGTCCCCTCGGTCTGTGCAAAGGTCTTCAAGATATTTTTAGTTGACAAACACCATGTGTCACTCATCAGACGTCCCATTAAACCAAATTGTACAACTTGTTACATGTTTCCCATATTAATTGCGAAAGCTCTCCATGGAACTTAGTTCTCCTGGGAATGGAGCCTAGGCCTAAAGAAGGCATAGCATAGGTGCGTGCTGGAAACCTATTGGCCACACAGCTTCACTTGCCTCTACCTACACCTTGCCCCCACCTAGGTCAGCCCCAACATTCTCAGAGACTCAGCAACACAGCACATGCAATCTGCAAATTCTCTATCCCAGAACTCCTAAAAGCATCTAAAGCAGAAAATATCTCAACTCGGTTGCTACGGGTGTTTAGAAGTTCTAAGAGAAGACAAATGATGTAATACTCATCAAATATTGAGTGCAGGTGGAACACACAGTCACTGATAGTTCCGAACACAAAGAACATGCTAGTCACCCCGTCTCTGTGCAGTGAATTCTCCAGCTCTGAGCCCTGGTGACCTGCTGCTATTCCCTCTGCATTGAAACAATCCCTCCTAGAGAGAGGAGGCTTCTTAAAGTGAAACTTACAAGGTTCAGGAAGTAAATGAAACCAGGAGTGTCAGGATGCGTCTAGATTTACAAGATTCACAAGGGGAGAGACTAAGGTTACTCTGTTTCTGTAAATCCTGGTCTGGATTCCCTCCTGCCGAAGTCCCTGGGTTGGATTTGGACCTGGAAAGGTTTCTGGCTCTGGTCTACTGCCTCAGATGTCCCAGGCTCGGGTGTGCCCGGACCCGCAGAGGACCTGCTTATTCCCTCGAGGGTCCCAGACTCACACTCGGACCCGCAGAGGTTCCAGGTTCCTGCCTATTCCCTTTGATGTCCTAGACCAATGCCCGGACCTACAGAGGTCCTGGATCAAGCCTACTCCCTCTGAGGACCCAGACTCACACCTGGCCACACCAGAAAGCAGTAACAATTACTGAGGAGCAAGACTCCAAGCCAGCCAAGCTGCCTGTGTGTTGGGCATGGAGCTCCAGGAATGGATGGCGAGATGTCCACCATCAGTGCTGAGATGGGCGTTATGGTGATGCAGCTGCCTCTGAGGCATCTCTATTGCTGTAACAGGTTTCCTTGTTCGTTAAGCCAGACCCGGGTAGGATCAGGCCTTTCCTCTGTTGCTGGTTCTTTCCGTGGATTGACAAGAAGTTTGCTTACATCTCCAGAGAAAACACTGCACAATACATGAGCACCCAATCTCTGAGTTGTAAATACTCCATTTCTGAGATGATGAGGCAGACGATGTTTTTATACAAATCTCCTCAGTTCCTGAAGATTCTGGAAAGCTCCAGAGAAAGTGAGCTAATGTGGGGACTTGGTAGCAGTGTAAGTTACTGTGCAGTAACTTACGCAAAATAAAAATTAATGCATCCTGTATCGAAGCTCCCCGTGTCACACAGCCACCACTGGAACATAGGAGAACGACATGAAATCACTTGTGATTCTCCCAACAGTTACCCGTTCCTCCCCCACTTTACCCGTCTCTCGAGACCTGCATAAGCAAGAACTCTCCCTCCTGCCTTTGGAGGGCATGATGTCTCTCTGTTATTATAGTACATACCTGGTGTAATCAACTTGTAAAAACTACTTATTTTGCCAGTGTTTTAGAGGTTTAAGGACCCACTGGTTTGAGCCTCTGCAAAACATCGTGATGAGACTGTGCAGGAGAGCCCGTTTGAGAATAAAGCAGAGGAATAGCTCTTTTCAAAGCCACTTCCTAGTGACCTGAAACTCCCCACTAACCCCCACCTCTGAAGCTCCTATGACCTCCCAATAGCTAGGACGAAGCCCTTAGCATGTGAGCTTTCAGGGACATTTCTACCTAAACTGTGGCAAGGGTAAATATTTTTAAATGTGATAGCTCAACTTTACATAAGCAAAAGTCAGTTGTAAAATATAGTGTAGAAAAAACATAATGAAAAGCAAAACCATATTCAAAATATGTACGGCAATTATAACTCATCTAAAAATACATTTAACAAGAAAAATATAAGCATTCTATGAAAATGTACTAAAAGGCATTTTCAAAAGATCTAAGATGAAAAATTACATTCTTGGATGTAAAAGCACAGACTGCATATTTCTTTGTTCTTATGAATACAATAACACTTTATGCAGAATCCCTTCGTTATATTTACTTAACAAAGCGAGCATTAAGGTACACTGGTATATGTTTCTGTTACTGTAATAAAATACCTGACGCTGCTAACCTTATAAAGAAGAGTCTTTAGTTCTAGTTTTGGGTATCTCTATTGGTTTTGACTTCTGGAGAGGGCCTCTTAACAGCATCATCATAATAATAGAAATTGCATAGCCAAAGCAGAGGCCAGAGACTGAGGTATAAGTCAACTCACCCACCATAACTCAGGCTTGGGAAAGTGCAGAGATCTCATAAAAGCTGTCTTACCTCCTAGGCAGTGCACCCCCTAAGCTCCTCTGTCGTAGTTTGGAAATAGACTGTCCCCCCCCCCCAAAGGCTCATTGCTGAAAACTTAGTACCTGACTGGGGTGCTTTGGGGGAAGTTGTAAAAACTTCAGGTAGAAATACGTCTCTAAGATCACGTCCTGGAAAGGCATGTTGTATAGTGGAGACCTATCCATTTTGTTTCTCACTCTCCGCTTCCTGGCTGCAGTGAGGAGAACAGCCTTACCACGTGCTGTGCCACTGTGAACGGCCTTACCACTTGCAGTCCCACTGTGAACAGCCTCTACCACAAACCTGCAGACAACTGGGCCAAGAGGAAGTAAACTAAAACCTGTGAAACTGAACAAAACCAGGCCTTTTCTCTTTTAAGTTTCTTTTCCTCAGGTGTTCCGGCACAATGATGCCGGGCTGACTGTCACATGCTCCAACTGCACGCTACCTTCTCAAGATCTCGCTCCCCTCAGTAGCCACACCAGCACCAGCCTCCAATGCATGAACCCTTGGGAGACACAGGCGAGCCAGACTGAAAATACAGTGTTCGGCCACTTAGAAAAGAGAGAAAGAACAGGAAGAAATTCATTAAAAAGAAATAATAATAACATAGACGGGAACTCGAGAGCAACTTCCAGGTGTTGAAATTCACACTAATCTATAAGAAGCAAAAGAGTCTGGTGTGAATTTGACTGGGGACTACGAGCCAGAATGGGAGCCTGGGATTCATAAGGAAGATTGCTGTTGCCAAAGGATCTGTTTGCTGCACACTGTCAGGTTCCCCTCCATCCACTTAGGTCTGTGGCCAGGAAAAAAACAAGTGAGTCCATACATGTTCCTTGTTCCTCGTTTTGAAGAAAAGGAATTAGAAAAAAATGAGGACAGATTAGTGAAACAAAAGGCCATACCAAGGCCGGGCGGTGGTGGCGCACGCCTTTAATCCCAGCACTCAGGAGGCAGAGGCAGGCGGATCTCTGTGAGTTCAACACCAGCCTGGTCTACAAGAGCTAGTTCCAGGACAGGCTCCAAAACCACAGAGAAACCCTGTCTCGAAAAACAAAACAAAACAAAAAGCCATACCAAAAATACAGTAATGTACAATAAATGAACAAGAAAAGGCTCTCCAAATCAATATAGATGAAGATGTTTAAGAAAGGATGCCTTAAAAAATGACTAACATGGATAACTGGCTAATACTATAGAAACTACATACACATCATATATTCCTATCTCCTATCACACACAAAAATACATTTTCAACAGGTTAAAATTATAACTGTGGCACTACCAGAAAGGAAAATAAAAAAATTATTGTGACTTAGGGTTAAAAACTTAAAAAAAAAAAGGTTTAACAAAAACTCAGAAACTACTAAAAGGAGATGGAAATGAAAAATCTGGTTCCATAAAAATGTAAACATGTTACAATAAAAGCAAAATGAGAGTTGTGCTTACAACTGAAGGAGAATAAGTAGCTTTAATATGTTGAAAGTTCTGGGAAGTCAATGGCACTCGGCTTCAAATAAGTCAAAGTTCGAGTAAGTGGATCATAAATACAAGCACACTACATGCACACACGTATACATTACACACACCACAGACATCACACACACACACACACTAATACATGCATATGCACCACACGCATGCACACACACAGAGACACGTATAAAACAAAGACTGGGAATTAACCTCTGAACTTGTCAAATTTTTAATCTCTTTAACGAGTAAATCAACATGCAAGCATATGTATTATTATATTTATATAATAGATGCAAAGCAACAGGACTGAAAACAGGTCAGCAGGAAAGTGGGTCCTTTATACTGGAATGCAAGTGGTTACAACTGCTCTGAGTAGCAATTATCTAATATTAGTTAGAGAACACAATGCTTGACCCTATAATCAATTTCTAGAAATTTCTCATTTTAAAATATGCCCTCACCTACTCTGGGACATGGTGTCACATAATTTATCAATACTGAAATGTAAAGAAATACATTTTTAATTAACTATGATTTTAAAAATATGCAATTAAATATTATCTAACCAGGAGAAAGGAGGAGGTAGTGACCAGGCATGAAAGTAAACACCCAAAATCCTAGCACTCAAGAAACTGAGGCAGGAGGATCAAGGGCCTCTGAGTCACAGAGGGAGACCCTGACTAAAGGGATACAGGGATGGGGGCTGGAGAGATGTCTTCATGCTTAAGAAAAGTTGCTGCTCCTTCAGAGGACCCAAATTCAATTCCCACGAACCACACCAGGGAGCTCAGAACCCCCTGTAACTCCCGCTCCCAGACATGTAATGCCCTCATCTGATCTCCAGGGCACACACACACACACACACACACACACACACATATGTGGTATACACTAACACAACACATACATATACATGTAAATAAACTTCTTTAAATAAATGTTTTTTTCTCAAACAAGATGGAGGACAAAAGGGGAGGAACAGATCAGGGAGGGGAGGGAAAGAGTCAAATCTTGGTTAATGTTGGAACGCATGCCCATAATGTGAATATATACTGCTTGGCACGTTTAATTTGAAGCCCAAACTTCAAAGTCTCCACATAACCATTTCTGTGCGTTTAATCCGTGTCTCCTTCCTCCCATACAAGGCATAATTGTTCTCAAGACTCAGAAGGTAATAGATTTGAATATCTCATAATTACTCATTTGCTTTATAACACGTTGAATTCATACCAATTTTGGAGTAGCGCTACAACAGTCACCAACACGGTGCCACCACTAATAAGATGACTGAAAGCCAAAAATAAATTGGTTTTGCTTTTGATCTTCTTTCTGTAGCCAATTTTATAACTGTAGAATGCATGCATCTCACTCGCTGCGGGGACATTTAGCCTCTATGCATTGTTTTCTCTAATTAAAAAATAGATATTTTTCTGAGGTGTGTAAGTAATTATATATTAAATACTTACTACATGTCTTTGTGTTGGTGTCTTTCCAGCTTTCCGGTACTCTGGCAGTCTCCTAGTGTTCCTTTGCTAACAGAGTCCTCTTGAAAGTCTCAAGGGAGGATGCAAGATAGGTCAGTGGGTACCACTACGTGCAATGTGAGCCTGATCATGTAAACTTGATCCTGGAACCACAAAGTAACTCCCTGAAGTCGTCCGCTGACCTCAACTCACACATACATTAATAATAAATAAATTAAATTTCAAAGAAAGTTCCAAAGGAAGCCTTCCATGAGTACTTGTGCCCAAGTTAGGTCTCCCATCAGCTGGGGTGTGAGTGTTGATGGAGTTAAAGCTGGTGGCTCACAGGCATTCTCTGAGTGCCTTGGATGTGCTACTTAGTATCCTTTTGGAAGAATCACTTTCTACAGCTTTTAGACCTAAGTACTCTAAATCGTTTTTTTTTTTCCTGTCTTCCAGAGATAGACGATCTTACTAGTAGATTACTAGAGCTGGTCATACAGTTGGTTATTTTGTATCAATATTTTCAAAGCCGCAACATGTTCTTGCAGTTGGGGTTTTGGGTTTGTATTTTATTTCAGGGAAGTTTCTAAGAGTTTGAATGTTTGCTTTACTCTTCTCTTGGGTTCTTTTTCTTCAATGATTATTAATTTGAATATGTTGGGCTGTCTTTTTCTTTTTTAAGAAAAGGTTTCTTTAATAATTATGGGGGGTGGGCGGGGTATATGTTCATGAGTACAGTGCACATGGAGCCCAGAAGATGGCATCAGATCCTCTGGAACTGGAGTTACCGACAGTCTGAGCCATCTGAACCGCTTGCTGGAAACCCAGTCCTGCTCTTAGCTGCTGAGCCTTGCAGCCTTGGGATTGTCTTTTGTCTTTAAGATTTTCTTTTCCTGGATCTCTCCCCGTTTTGCACTTGTTTGTGAGAGGCAGAGGAGAAGATGCATATGCTGTCCTTGAACTCTCTGTGGAACCCAGACAGCCTCAAAGCCATGATGTCCCTATCTCTGCCTCCCGTGTGCTAGGATTACAGATGTATACTGCCTCATCTGGCTTGATTAGCTTCATTTTCTTTTCAGTGTCTAATTCCATCAATTCAGCTTACGTCAGCCTTTCATCTTTCTCCTTCCAGGGTTTGTTGTTGTTTTTGTTTTTGTTGTTGTTATTGTTGTTGTTGTTGTTTTGTTTATGACTCTTTCCCAGGCTCTGTCGCTTGGCTTCTGTGTCTTTCTAATTCTGACATGTGGTGTTCTTTTTGGTTTCCTAATGCCTTTTCTGCATTTGGAAGAGAGCATTCACTTGCCTTGTGGCCTGGCTTCCCATGTGCAAAAATGGTCTTTTTCTCCTTAATTTTTCTATTCCCTTAAAACAAGTGTGTGTGTGAGAGAGTGCATATGTGTGAGAGAGAGTGTGTGTAGTGTGTGTAAGGGTATGTGTAGTCTGTGTGAGTGTGTGTGAGTGTATGTGTAGTGTGTATGAGTGTGTGTGTAGTGTGTGTGTGTGTAGTGTGTGTGTGTGTGTTAGATTTGGTTCTGATTCTTTCCTGTGACTCATTTTTATGCACAGTGGATTTTCCTGAACCATTAGAAGGCATCTCCCAGAAGCTAGAAACCTTCCCACGATGCCTTGCACCTTTGTTGTAGAGCTTAGGAACACAGGGCTTGCTTTGTGAAACTTCCTTGCCCTTGTCTCTCCTGCAGGTTTTCTCCCTTTTTCTTGATTGGCCCCCTCTTCTTTGACTTTGATTCCACAATCCACAGTGCCTCCCAAGAGTGTGTTGCCATTCTGGACAGACAGCTTGTGTGGTTAGTTTTCAGGCACCCATTGACATAGCCCTCCTTTGATATCTCTCTCTCTCTCTCTCTCTCTCTCTCTCTCTCTCTCTCCCCCTCCCTCCCTCCCTCCCTCCCTCCCTCCCTCTCTCTCTCTCTCTCTCTCTCCTTGAGCAAATTCACTCCCAGTTTCAGACAGATTCTCAAACTTATCTGCTCTGCTCTCTAGCTAAATATGAGCTAACTTGGGGCAACCCTGTTCTCCAGTTTGGCAAATATTCCAACGTTTCCCTCTGCTCCTCACCCCGATGTTAGTTCCCTACAGATCACAAGATCACACAGCTGTCAGCAATATTTCCTTACAATCTATGTCTGGGGTTTGCAAAAAAATGTCCTATCTCCTAATTTTATTGTGCATGCCCGTGAACTTTTTGTTTTATTCTGTGGTTACTTCATCTGCGTTTTGAGAGCTCTAAAACGAGGCCAACACCATGCCACCCACAGTGACTTTTTTACTGTATGAAATTGTGTAGTCTTTGAAATTTTCGCCACAATCATTACAGCGAATCTTTGCTTTTCATAATCCCCCCTGCCCCCAGGCTGGGGATCACACTCAGAGCCTTGACCATGGTAGGCAAGTGCTGGTCCACACCCCAATAACTTTAATAACTCAGGGCTGAGTTGCTGCATCTCTTCTCCAGGGAAGTGGTCTATGATCTACCTTACCCAAGACCAAGTATCATCACAGCCCTTCATGTGAAATTTCAATGCGGCTTCAAGTTCTCGACCTTCCATTTGGTCATCCTTTAGTAATTTACTTGTCTTGTCCTGGCCTCAGTTTTCTCATCCATCAGAAATACTCCTTCCTTCCTCTCATAGTTCCTATCCTGCTTTCATACCGTACATATTTGTAAAGTAGCTTTCACGTCTGAGACAAAGCATGTCGTGGTTTACCTGTCGGTGTTGGGCTTAGTTTAACATCGTGCTCTCCAGTGACATCCACTTTCCTACGGGTTTTACACAGTTCCCTTCCTTGTGGCTGAATCTCATCTCATTTTAGCTTGCATTGCCCTACTGGCTAAGGATAGTGAACATTTTTTACGTATTTGCTAACTGTTTGCTTCCTTTTAAGAGCTATCTGCTCAATTCACTTGCCCATTTATTGAGTAAATGGATCTTTTGGTAGGGTTTTGGTGTTGCTGTTCTTTATATATTTAAATATTAATTCTCGTCTCTTCTTTCTACTGATTGTCTCCTTCCCTCTACAGAAGCCTTTTAAATTTATAAAATTCCAGTTGGCGATTCGTGTTATGATCCCCTGCATTCGGTGACTCCTTCCCAGGAAGCATTTGTCCATGCCTCCCTCCTTAAGGGTTTGCCCTATGTTTTCCTCTACAACTTCAAAGGTGAGGGTCCCACATTAAAGTGTCTGAATCTATTTTAAGTTGATTTTTTTCCCCTGAGATGAGAGATAGGAATCTAACTCCATTCTTCTACAGATGACTATCCAACTTTCCAAGTGCCATTTGTCTAAGAGGCTTTCTTTCCCCCTAACATGTGTGTAGTGGTTTGACAGAGAATGACCCCCCATACACATAGTCCTGGGCATGGAGAACTTTGGTCTCCAGTTACTAGTGCTGTTTGGAGACATATATATACACATACTGGGAAAAGTACATCATGGGGGAAGACACTGAGTTTTCTGATCCTGCTGCCATGTCTGCCACTTACAGCCATGTTGTCCCTGTCATGAACTTTTAGCCTTCTGGACCTGCAAGCCAGAATAAATTCTCCCTTAAGTTACCTTTGGTTATGCAATTTTATCACCAGCAAAAGAAAATCCACAAATCCTGGTGGTTTGGGCGGCTTTGTCAAAAACAGAGGGATGGGAGCTGCATGTGTTTATTTATGGGCCCCATTCTATTCCACTGTCAATTTTGATAACAATACCATCCTGGTGTTGTCACTGTCTGAATTAGTGTTTCTATTGCTGTGAAGAGACATCATGACCATGACAACTCGTATAAAGGAGAGCATTTCATTGGAGCTGGTTTACAGCTCAGAGGTTTTGTTCATTATTATCATGGCAGAAAGCATGGCAGCGTGCAGACAGACATGGTGCAGGAGAGTAGCTAAGATTTCTACATCTTGATCCTCAGGCAGCAGGAAGAGACTGAAACACACTGGCCAGACTTGAGCATCTGAGACTTCAAAGCCCAACCCCAGTGACACACTTCCTCTAACAAGGCCCATACCTACACCAACAAGGCCACTCCTCCCAATAATGTCTCTCCCTAAGGGCCTATTGGGCCATTTTCTTTCAAACAACCACAGTTACTATGGCTCCTTGGAATTGTTTAAAATACAATTTGCTATTTCTAGTGTTAGTTGTTCTGCTTAGGATTGCCTTAGATGCTCAGAGTCTTCTGGGCCTTTGCACAAATTTTAAGATTTTTTTTTATCTAGTTCTTTGAAGAGAGTTAATGAAATATGGACAGGGATGGTATTAAATCTGCATACTGCGTTTAGAAATATAACCACCTTTACAATATTACTTCTACCAATTCAAGAGCACAGGTGGTCATCCCATCTTCTAGGGTCTTCCTTGATCTTTTTCTTCAGAGATTCAAAGTTTTCATTATAGATGTCTCTTACCGCCTTGGTTAGGCTGATTCCTAGGTATTTTTAATCTACTATGAGTAGGGTTATTTTTCTTGATTTTTTTCGCATCAGTCTCATTATTGAGAAAATAGAATTTTCTGCTGTTTGAATGTTAATTTTGTAGCTTGATACTTAGCTGAAAATGTATATCAGATATAATCGTTCTTTGACGATATCTTTAGGGTGATTTAAGTATGAGGTCATATAAACTTTTCCATGGATCCTCTTGACTTATTACAAGTGCTATACTGAATAAAATTGAGTGAGCATCTTGTCTCATCACTGATTTTAAAGGAAGTATTTTTGCCTCACCTTGGTCACATATACCTTTTGTTGTGAGATATGTTCCTTCTATTCCTAGTTTTTTTTTTTCTAGGCTTTTATCATGAAAGAATGTTGAGCTTTGCCAAAGACCTTTCTGTGTCTGTTGATATGATCATGCTATTTCTGTACCTAAGTCTATTTATAGTCCGAACCATCCTTGGGCTTCTGAAAGGAAACGTAGTTTATTGTGGTGTATATGATCTTTTTAATGTATTATTGAATTTGGTTTGCAAGTACTTTATAGAGAAATTTTGCATCTGTGCTCATAATGGTAATCAGGCTAGAGTTTGGTGGTTGCTGTTGTGTCTTTATCTGGCTTTGAGATCAAGATAATACTGGTTTTATAGAATAAGTTGGAAGAATTCATTTCATTTTGTGGAATAGCTAAGAAATATTGGTGTTGGTTCTTTTGAGCTATGATAGAATTCAGCTCTTTAGTTCTTGTCTCTTCTTTCCTGGGAGTCTCTTCGTTACTACTTCAACCTCATTTCTTGCTATAAAACTTTTTAAAATTTTTTGTCTAGGAATTTATCTACTTCTATATTTTTTCACCTGTTTAAGATACAATCTTTCAAATCATCTCTTAGCGATTCCCTAGATTCTCCTGGTTTCTGTTAGAATTTCTATTTTTTTTTTATCTCTAATTTCACTACTTTGTGTGTTCCTTAATAGAAGTTTGAAATTGCTCCTCGTCTCGCTTCAAACAAGTTAAGGATGAAACAAAATCTATTCATAACACAGTGTTTAGTGACCACCCCTAAAGACCATATCAGTCCTGCTGGTAACTGCAGAGAAAGGTCAGCTCTAAGCATGTGAGGACAGCTGAGATTTCTTCCTGTATTACAGAGAAGAGCAGAACTGCCCAGCGTGTGGCCCATTTTGCAATGCCTTTCTTGAAAGCATCCCTGATGGAATATAATAGGTTTGTACCTTTACAGAGGACTGGTGTAACAGAGGAAACCTTACCTCTAACCAAGCAAGAGACTTCCTAAATGTGGGGTCTCAGACACCAAGAAAGGTGGAGGAAAAAAGTCACCAATAATCTTTTACTACTTTTTAACTCAAACTCCTGTTCCTAAGGTAAAGTGAGTACTGACGTGGGATGTCCTTCTGTATATGTGTAGCTTTTATCGCTTGATGAATAAAGCTCTTTCAGCCAATGACTTAGCAGAGCAAAGCCAGGTGGGAAATCTGAACAGAGATATATAGAGTAGG